>NW_027466098.1:1825000-1955000 GCF_046127955.1 Nelusetta ayraudi
TCTGTTAGCTGCTGGTACAGATGTATTGCTTGTTCCACCGTGCTGACGGCCTTTAGACAATCATCCACGCAGAAATTTTGACAAACAGTGTTTATAACCTCGGCTGGGAAGTCATGCTGATTGTCGTCGAATGAAGCACAGCTTGGGGATGACACTGCCCCAAAGATGTGGACCAGCATCCTGTGCTCTTGTAGGTCCTTTGTAATGTCCCCATCTGGCCACCAGAGGAAGCGTAAGAAGTTTACATCCTGGTTGGAAACTCTTACTTGATGAAACGTTCCCTCAATGTCAGTCATGAATGCTACAGGGCCTTGGCGAAAACGAAGCAGCACACCTAGCAGTGTACTTGTCAAATTGGGACCCTGCAGGATCTCTTTATTTAATGATGTTCACTCATGATGTTCACTGAGCATCTGGAACTTTGGCCCTGATCCTCCACACCACACAACTTGGGATGACAGCGCCACCTACCTGTATCCTTTCAGCAGCCAGTCCATGCTCTGACCCGTTTCCACTGTGGCCTGTTGCGTCATCTGGACCGGAGTCTGGATCATCAGTGTCCAGGTTCATGGAATCTGTCAGAGTGCCGCCGTCCTGTGATGTAATGATAGAGAATCACTCTATTTATACTAATGTGCAGAACCACTAGAGTGTCATTTCTTCACTGCTGTCAGCAACAAGCATTTGGTGTCACACTGGTGTACAACACTTATGGGCTAATTAATAAGAAATTACATATTTAGGAATCACCCGCAATGCCCAGATTGTTGCTGCTTATCTGCTGATATGAGCCGTCAACTGTTGCAATATAGAACCACGGGCAGGAAATTACAATTAGTGTAGAGTGTATTATAATTTAAAAGTTTACTTACGGTAGTTCTTTAAAGAATTTAGCAGGGATGGAACAGGCTAACGTGACGACGTCACCTGTAACACGGTAGGAGCTCAACCTGCTGTCACGGCGAAAACTCTGTGTTACGTCCCGTCGAGGGGGACCGAGACGCAACATGTGGGACACCTTCCCCCACTCCCAAGCCTCATTAATTTTTCACTGCAGTTGGCAGTTTCAACAAAAAACATTTTATTAATCAGTAAATGAAATAAACAAAACAACTTAACCGGTGGGCAGCAAAGGCTTCAGGGTGGGCCCAGGCCAAAATAATAAACCAAACTCCAACTAGCTCGCCTTAAGAACTAACTAAAGAAAGAAAGAGAAGCCAAATACAGAAAGGCTAACCTCCCTACATACTTAATAAACAGGAGAAAAGAGGGGACAAAGAAAATGGCAGCCCACCCCTACGGCTGTGTGCTCTAACACCATTTCAGAAGTGACTAACTGCAGAGTTGGGAGCGGAGGAGGGATGACCGTCAGGCTGGCTCGACTGCTCCTCCTTCTCAGCCGTGGCGCGTCCAATCAGCAGCCGACATCCAGGACTGCACCTGCAAGGCGTCATCCACTCTCTCTCACACACACAAAGATAGAGGCACCTAGACCCACCTGTGGGTCATAACACTCCCTCCCTTAAGAACTAAACCCTATTAACATACCTACAAACAAAACTAAACAAGAAAAACCTCAGTTCCCACGAAATAAGAATTCCGCAGCTAGTCCACATGTACACGTGATAACGCATCTGCCAACACATTATCAACCCCCCTTCCTGTGGCAAATCTGGACATTGAAGTCTTGGAGGAGCAGAGACCACCGCATCTACGAGGGCATTATGGTCTGTAAAAACCTGACCCCAAATTAACATCAAGATGGGCACTGTCAGAAGGAGAGCCAAAGCTTCTTTCTTAACTTCCCAATATTGACTCTATGTGCGTGCTGCTTACTTGTGGCATGTCCCTCTACTTCTGTCATGGTGCAAAACTGACGTACGGCGGGGGTGGTCAGAAAACAATAGTGGGTGGCTCTCAATTAATTTAACAATATCATGACGGGCTGATGCAGGCAAATGGGACAAAAACGAGCTTAAGTTATTCATAATTTCAGAGTTTCCCAGGCGCGCCGAAGGAACGCCGATTTTTAATTTTTTTTTCAATGAGCCCTCCCTCCGCCAATGGGCACGGAGGGGGCGGAGGCTCAGGCGACACATTTTTCCGAGCGACGTAACGTAATTTTCAAAATAAACTAATTTCAAAATAAAAACCGAATGACAAATTCGATCATATATCATAATTGTATGTTATATTTGTCAGTACATTGTATCAGAGTGCGAGAGAGATTAAACACACACACAAACACACACACACACACACACACACACAAAAGTAAGCTACGGAGCGGGCTGGCTACGGGGCGAGGGGGGGCGATGATGAAAATGATTTTTTTTATTTTTATTTTTTTAAAGGAAAAAAGACTGCAGCTGAGCAGAAGCGCTTGTCGACCGTCGCGGAGCTGTTCGTGTCTGGTGTGAACCAGTTGGAGCCTCGCTCGCGAAATCCGTCGGCGCTCCGCTTCGCGGTGCTTCCGCTTCCATTGAAATGAATGGCACGAGCCGCGCGCCTGTTCGCGTCTGGTCTGAACCACTACATTCAGTGCCTTTACATGGCACTAGAGAAAATCGAATTATTGCCTTAGTCCGATTATGATCGGAGAACTCACGTGCATGTAAACACCTTACTCCGATTATGATTGGAGTTTGAGAATTCCGATTGGAATCGGAGAACTCCGATTGAGACACCCAGATAATGCGATTGGAATTCGAATTTCTCTGCCATGCATACGCCTTAATCGGACTATTAACTGGACAATGTGAGTGCGCATGCGCCACGCCTCGCTCTCGCGACTCATGACCGCACAACTACGTCGTCTAACAAAACAGACGGCGCGAAACAACCTGGCAAACGCGAATAAGAATGTTGACTTTTGGAGAGAGGATGAGACCGGGGCGATGCTTTCTCTTCTAAAAGAGATGGACATATTAAAATAACGCGCAACGGAGACCTTTTTAAAAAGGGTAGTGCAGCAAATGCAGGGCTCCGGCTTTGCGCACCCCTGAACAAATACGTATTCTTTCGTATTTATATTTCTACCTTTTCATTCACATTTTTTGTAAGTTAGAAGAATTTTAACTTTGTAAATAAAAGCACAGCAAAGACATGTTTTCCTGATTTGTTTTTATTTTGGTAATTTCGCTGTTATTCTGCTGGAAACGGCGTGCAGCGGCACCAGCTTCCTCCACGGTCGGCACTTTAATGAGCGTGTGTATAACTGAAGACACCGTTCCTTTGCAAAACCTGTACACAAACTCTCCCACCAGTCTGCTCCGAACCCGAATCCAACAAGAACGAGAGTTTGGGGTCCGTAGCGACGGCACAAAGCGTAGCATCGAAGTGTTGTTGTAGCCCTCCAACAGCAAACAACGTTCTTGTCTGCCTTTTAAAATAACCAGGAGCACAAGAAATAGGGTACACCTTATCTGCAAAGCAAGTAACACGTACATTATGAACTATCGTTCCATATCATAATAGATTTAATATGTCAACCGAAAGCAGCTGACCGGCTGAAAAGACTCACTCCACCCCCTAGTGTTGGGAGGAGGACACGTTCCCATCTATAATTTGAATTTTTCAGCTGCATGGATACGGGGACCAAGGTGAGAACTCCGATTGGACGAGAAAACAGAATTATTGCTTAGTCCGATTAAGCTCTGCATGTAAACGCACTCATTGATTAACATGGGCGCTGAATGGAAGCGCTCGGCGCTTCCACGTCCAGTGTGAACCGGGCGTAACTTTTCAACATTTTGACGTGGCAGATGCGGGACGATCGTTTTCTATCAGGAGTGTGCACTACATAATCTGTATCGGAAAGTTTGCGCTCCACGACATACAGACCAGAAAAACCTGCCTGCAAACGGGAACCGGGTAACGGCAACAATACCAACACTCGGTCGCCTGTCTCAAAAACTCGAGCCACAGCTTTCTTGTCAAACTGCCGCTTCATTTTAGACTGGCTGGCGACAAGAGTTTTGTGAGCAGTTTCACAAGCACGATGCAAGCATTCACGAATAAAAATGACGTAATCTAACACATTATTCTCTACTCATTTAACATCGGAAAGCCACTTACCCCTTAACAGACGCGAGGGTCCTCTCACCGAACTCTAAATCAGCTGGGCTGAACCCGAGGACTCCCACACATACAATCGAGACTGAAGATACACTTTATGCTTTGGAACCATCACTGTGCTCACTGTGCCCCCCCCCCCCCACACACACACACACACACACACACACACACTAAAATATACGAATTGCAGTAGGTTGGTTTTGTTGCTCTTGGTTGTCTGTTAGTTTTTTGAGAGTTAGTAGTAGATAGATCCCTATATAGTAAGTTTGATAGATGGATAGAAATAGATAAGTTAGTTACACACACACACACTCGCACATATATATATTAACCTCTTTCAATGAACTCCAAAACATACATGGTCAAAATCCATATTGTTATTATGTTGTTTTTTTAAATGCTCATACAAAACAAAAAAAATGTGTGACATTCATTTGTAGTGCATTATTTCCGCTAGCAAGCTTCTCTTGTTACAACTTTCCACATTGACCTATGTTTTCCATATACTCACCTGAATCAGATCCCCTGCAAGGTCAACGATCTCGTCTCAGACCTCCCCCCGAGGTAATTGGTAGAGAGACGCACAAACAGCACGTGACCTCTACGATGAGCTTCCACCCACGGAAGTGCCATAGGAGGACACGGCTTAAATAGTATGGCTTGTCCACCAGAAGGCTGTATTATGGTGTACATAATATAAAACTTCGGCCCAGTTCTGCTTGTATTGCAATGGTTGGTGTTCCTGAAGTTTCATTTTTCGTCCCTTTTTATTTTTTACATCCATGTTTGTGACGAAATAGTATTGTGAATCGCTAGCTCGCATTGCATGCTGGGAAACAGCGTCACTCATGGAAGTTTTGGCTTTGCTGACACGGTCCTGAAGGGAAGTGGGTTTTAGTGCACTGGAACGGGATGAATGTATTCAATCAAGCAGTACAAACCTGATTAATTGTCTTAATACTTGACTTGGAATGGCCATATTGTTTAGGATTAGAATTAGATGACAACTTGTTCACAATATTTGCAACTATTCAATTTGACCAGCAGGTGTCAGTAGAAGACGAAATTTCATGTTGACTATTTCCTAATGGAAGTGCTCTCTTTACGTTGGATTTTTCTCATAATTATTTGAAGTGTAGGCCTGTAGTTGATGAGGAATCACGGTGTGCTAACGCTACTCAAACAGCTTAGATGAAAAAAGGGAGTGTGATTTGGGTTTGTGGTACATTATGACAATGTTGGACTTGCAAGACTGAGGCGACGGTTCAATTCCCATCAGTGTGTATTATATATGTGTTATTTAGCTCATCTATTCTACATTTTAAATAGATCACATTTGACATCTGACCCACTGAACACTTACTATTGAACATATTTTTAAACTATGGGCTATTTAGTCTTGTTTTAGGATATAATATAATTCATTGCACAAACTGTCAGGCTAAGTATAAGAGCTATAGTCTACTACAATCAGTCGTGCCAAAAAAGAGACATTGTCTTTATTTTTCATTTTTATTTTATTGTGTCAGCATTGAACCATACAAGCATGTAGTGTTGTCCAACAAGAATGCATGGCGAATCAAATCCCAAACAACCTATGAAACGATGAACACGTTTCCATTGCACTTCATTTTATTGAGCACCAGATGACCTCCTCGAGCACTGTGTCATTGAAGCCTCGAGTAATGAACCATTTTTTGAAACAAGTGTCGAAGCTTCAACAAAGCCTCGATCGGCCATCACTACCTACGGCTGCGTGCTCTAACAGCATTTCAGAAGTGACTAACTGCAGAGTTGGGAGCGGAGGAGGGACGACGTCAGGCTGGCTCGACTGCTCCTCCTTCTCAGCCGTGGCGCGTCCAATCAGCAGCCGACATCCAGGACCGCACCTGCAAGGCGTCATCCACTGTCAGACACACACACAGACACAAAGATAGAGGCACCTAGACCCACCCGTGGGTCATAACACTCTGTGTGGATCTTTTCACTCTGGCATTGAAAGGGGGTGCTAGCGCTAGCCGTTTGCTAAGCTATGTACAGACAGCACCACCGCTTGCCGAACCACATAGTCACACCGTTTATATACAACAACTCGTCATCAATATCTCTAAAGTAGAAGTCAAGAACTTTTTTCAAAAACGATAACTAACTCAAACTTTTTTTTGTGTTTATAAAAACAAACTAAAACAAACTTAAATTGAAGTCATATTTCACTTCGTTTACGTCTGTCAAATGAATACTTGCCCAGGAAAATGTTTGCGTTTTACGCAGCAGCACCTAAATGCACCTCGCGTTCTGTGACGTCACCCCTCTTTCACAGCAGTATGTTGACGAGCGACTCGCGGCGGGAAAGTCCGATATGCCACTTTTTCCCAATACGACGAAGACAGTGACAAAAGCCAATGTCTTGTGGTGGAAAGACACAAAATATGTGGCTTGCTTCTAAAAAGGGAAAAACCCAGACAAACCTCCATTTAAGAAGCTCGCACAAAGCAGTAGTGAACATTTTTATTGAGACTGGGAAGTAGACACGACAGTTTGACTCAGTTGACTCAAATATCCTGTGGCGATGAGAGTGGTTATGGCTATCTGATAAAGCAAGATTTAATATTGGGAATTTAACAAAATGAAAAGGAACCGACAACACCACCCTGGGAATTTCACCCAGGGAGTTCTACTAAACACAAAAGTAATAATTAGGCACACAGGTAAGTTCTACGAGGAAGGAGTAGGAGACGTGGTTCAGAATGTTTAAAATATCAAACCAACTTTTATTCAACATTTAAAAATAAAAGGAACAAACAGACCAACACTTAAAACGGAGCTACTGAGCTCCTTATTCTTGGTGTAGAAACTGAGGCTTACCGATGAGGGGGCCAAACGGGGGAGGAACCAAAGAAAACAAGGAACACCCCACTCACACGTGACACACCTGCAAAGAAAGTGAAGTGCAAAAAAAAAGAAGAAAACAACCACAATCCCGGGTCATAGCACTCGAAGGGGCCCACCACCCGGGACACCGCCACCACCAGCAGCTCTCAGCGACTACAAAAGAAAAGATAAACAGTTGGTTACTAAAAGTTCCCTAAAATCTGTCACATGTACTGAAATAGCAAGAAAAACAAACAAACAATGCAATGACACACACACACACACACACACACACACACACACACACACACACACACATACACACACACACCAAACAAGTTCCCACCAACCACGCACACACATACACGCACGCACACCACTGTAGCTGGACCGGCGACTTGATAGTGTAACGTCTGCTGTCTGAGGGTCAGCAGTGGCGACGTAAGCAAACGAAGAAAAACACAACGAGAACGGAAAAACAACAAGTAAAACCAAGGCGGGACGGAAGCAACATGCACCGTCCACCGTCTGTACGGGGCGACTAGCACAATCAAGTGCGGGCAAAGCGGCAGTGTTCCTGCACTTATCTTATAGGACCGAGTTTTGGGCCACAGGTCTTGATCACCAAGCGTCCTCCAGGTGAGGAGAACAACGAGGAGGCTCTGCGCAGATTTGTGCTAGCAGGCGGCTGTAGTGTGCCGGTGAGGTGTTCAGGAAGCACTGTAAAAAGAACGGACAGGTGAGGTACTACGTACCTATGCTAATAAGCCATAATAATTTAAATGCTAAAATGTCCGCACCTGATCCTCTTACAACTCGGGCACACAAAGCGGATGTTCAGTGTCCCATTGACCACAATGGACCACTAAACGAAGCTTTTAAGAAAAATGCGAAATGAAGCCACTGAGAGCTAAAACAACATGCAAACAATGCCACAGTGCAGCTTTTCTCAAACGGGTCAATTTTGAAATCATTTTAATCAACTCTGTCTTCATTGATCAGAAGGTTTTTGCAGATTTGGAATTAAAACATTTTAACTGCAGGAATCATAAAATCGTCTCATCAGTGACGTTTATAGAGCCATTAAAAAATTGAATATGTGCTGAACAGACAAACGGAGGTGTAAGAGGCCTGTGTGACCAGCAGGGGGCAGCAGAGGACCGACAGCCGCAAGTTCCTCCTCAGAGAGGCCTGAGAAGGTTCTGCACCTTCAGCTCCTCCAGGAGGTCCTCAGCAAAGTGTCAGAGTTTGTTGGTTTTTTACCTCGGTCGGCAGAGTCACAGTATGAAACTTGTAGCCAGGGGGCGCTGCAGCTCACTCAACACCTACAAGGTTTGAAAAGGAAATTGAGTGGAATTCATCTGGAATGAAAAGAAAAGCACAACTACAGCAGAAAAACTGAACACAAAGACGCACAAAGTTTGAACTACACACTGATTTTCTTCTTCTGTTGATTCAAATGAATTTGACGGAAATAATATCTGAAAAAATAGAAACCAAATGTTAAATTTCGACATTTAAAAAATGGACAGATTCATTTACACCCAGTAAGAAAAGAAGATATTTAGCTCTCAGCCAATTAGAGCTGCTGCTCCTGTGTGTGTGTGTGCGTGCGTGCGTGCGTGCGTGCTTGCTTGCGTGCGTGCGTGCGTGCGTGCGTGCGTGCGTGCGTGCGTGCGTGTGTGTGTGTGTGGATGTGGTGGTGTGTGTACCTGAATGTGGGAGTGGGTGTGTTTAAGTACGTCACTGGAAGTAGGCTGCCAATTAGTGCGGCCTCCAAGGCCGCAACCGCCCCACAACAGCGACGAGTCCAGGGCGGGGGGGCCCGGACACGGCACACCCGCTGCAATGCCGGCCAGGAAGAGGCCCGGAGCAGCAGGCCCCCGGACCGGAGGGCACCCGCCCCACGAGGAGCCAGGGCAAGATGACAGGGAGGCAGATACCCCAAGGAGAAGGGACACCACCCGGGGCGAACAGACAGCAGAGCCCGTCCTCCGGACGGGGCCCCCCAGGGCAAGCGAGACCGGACTCATCCCCATGACAGGACCCATCCCCTTCACCCACCGGGAGGATCGGTACCCAAGGCAGGCCCGGGCACCCAGATGCCCCCCCCCTACGGACCCAGTATGGCGCATCGCCGCAAGTGGCGAGGTCCCCATAGGCCCAGCCGGTCTCGCACCCCAGGGGCACCGGACTGCACAGGGCCCATCCAGAGTGGGAAAGATGCTGGATCCCGCCCCCGCTAGCAGGCTGACCCCACTGTGTGTAGGGGTGTCAGTGTGTGTATATGTGAACTTGCTGGTGTGTTGAACTATGGTGCGTTTAAAATGGAGGGGTGGTAAGGCCCTGGGGCAACCACACTGCTGCTGAGCAGGGCGGCGGCCGCAGTGCACGAACCACCCCCCCAGTTCCAAAGTGTCTATAATGCCATTAAGATTGGAGAGGGTCTTAAGGCCAGAAGGCCGGGCAGCGATCACCCAAGACACAAATCCCCCGAAACAGACGAAAATAAATATATTAATTAAAAATTTAGGGAAAAAAAAACAAAAAAGAAAAACACCTATTATGTGACCAGGGGGGACTCCCGGTCAGGGCGCCCCCTCAGCGACATCGGGGCCGGGGACACCACAGGGATCCAGGAGCCAAAGGGGGCCCGCCCCCCCCACCGCACCGCACCACCCGGGCACACAGGAGCGGTAGCCGGCGAACGCGCAGCCCCACCCCAGGCATGTGACCCCACCGCGTACGATCCAGCGCCAGTCCCCAGACACAGGGACGGACCAGCCCTCCCACCAACAAGGGGGCCCCCAGACCAGAGCCAGGGACGCCCCCCCCCCCCCCCCCTCCCGGAGCACCACCCCTGGAGCACCACCCACCCAACCCCCGACCCCCCACCACGGCTGCCCACATCAACCAGCAGCCTCAGCTATTGATTGATTACTAGTTAGTTATAGGATGAAGCAGACATTCCTACCAAGGAGGTGTGGTCTAACAGTAAGTTCCTATATTGTGCAATGTGCAGGTGTTGTTTTTTTTTCCAGTTTGTGAGGATTGTTTTCTTAGCGATAGATAAGGAGGTGATCAGCATGCGAGATTCTGCCTTATCTGATGTGATATCACTGAGGTCCCCTAAGAGACAAAAAGAAGGAGTGGCTGTGATGTTGTAACCAACCTGTGCTGATAGATCATTGCATACTACGTGCCAGAATTTATTTACTGGTGGGCAATGCCATACAGCGTGTAGGTAATTATCTGGGACATTAACTGTGCAGTGTGAGCAGGTCTGAGAGGCGGTCATGCCCATCTGAAACATCCGCTGTCCAGTGTAGTGGATCCTGTGGAGTACTTTAAAATGTATTAATTGTAGAATAGGTTGTTTTGACAGTGAAAAGGTGTTCAGGCAGATTGTTCGCCAAAAATTAGAGTGAGGCTGGAGAGACAGGTCTCTTTCCCACTTAACAATTGGGATAGAAATCGTGCGATCTGTATTTGTAAGCAACTCACTCCAATAGAACTGCACTCATCCTTCTCTCACATTACATTGGATCACAATGACCAAACAACACAACAAAGACAATGATGCCACTGTGCTGCCACATCCAGACTCTGTGTAGGTCTGTAGGCCTCTTGGACCTTCATGTGAACCACTGCGTGTTGACTGGAGGTGAAACATGACCGCAGAAATGCTTTTTCATTTTAAGAACGTGGCTGCATTATTTGACTCATCAAAAAAATCATTAATAAATAATCCAAACTGCATTTTCATTTTCTTATTCATGACTGCTCATTCCTGTACTTAATTCAAATGAAGGAAAACACATTTGAGATTTAATTTTCAAAACATGCACCAGCAAAGAGTTACCAAAATTCAATATGAAATGTAAAATTCAAAAATGAAAAAGCAATAGCAGAATGCTTTTTCATTTTAAGAACGAAGCTGCATTATTTGACTCATAATTAAAATCATTAATAAATATTGCTATATGCATTTTCATTTTCTTATTCGTGTCGCACCTTTTATGACACAATCAAAAAGAAAACTGAGGGCATTGTTTTTTAATTTTCGTGGTCCTGCCCTGCACAAGAGTTACCACAACTCGAAAACGAAATCGCAATCTCAAAGTAAGCGCGCGGCGCAGGAAAGTGACGTCAGCAGCTCTCCACCTGTGGGTATGGCGGTATGACGCCAAGTGTCATTTGCCTCATGTTATGTGTAAATTCTAATGTTTGTGAAAAAGAGAAAGGTATATATATATATATATATATTTTTTTTTTATTTATTTAAAAAGAAAAGAAAAGAAAAAAAAGGTATGGCGGTCTGACACCACTTTGCCATCGTTACTTCTTTCACGTCATTGAAGTTGCCGGTAATCGAGATTTAAATCGGCGAAAAACGTGGACCACTGACAGATCTCGCACCAGCATCTGCCACCAGTCGACGGATTGATCTGTTGCTTCGCATCCTTCGTCGGATGGACTGGTGGCCGACGCCGAACAGCTGTTACTCCACCCATGTAACAAATAGCTTTAGCTTTGATGTTGTGCTGGTGCATCAAGGTGTTCCATAACTGACAACAGGTTGGCTAGGGCAACCTTGTTTGCGTCCGTATCTGGGACGGCAGAATACCTGCTCAACTCGGTCCCGAGCATCAGATTCAGATACACTATTCAACTCCACCTGGGAAGCTAAATCCAGCAGGGTTTGAACAATTGTGTCAATGTGCGCCATGCTCAAATCTGTCCGACCAACGAGATCCGTCAGTGGTCCACGTTTTTCGGCGATTTAAATCTTGTTTATCGGCAACTTCAATGACGTGAAAAGTAACGATGGCAAAGTGGTGTCATACCGCTATACCTTTTTTTTGTTTTGTTTTGTTTTTTTAAATATACACTATATATATATATACATTTATTAAATTCACAAACATTAGAATTTACACATAACAGGAGGCAAATGACACTTGGCGTCATACCGCCATACCCACAGCGGAGGTGGAGAGCTGCTGACGTCACTTTCCTGCGCCGCGCGCTTACTTTGAGATTGCGATTTCGTTTTCGAGTTGTGGTAACTCTTGTGCAGGGCAGGACCACGAAAATTAAAAAGCAATGCTCTCAGTTTTCTTTTTGATTGTGTCATAAAAGGTGCGACACGAATAAGAAAATGAAAATGCATATAGGAATATTTATTAATGATTTTAATTATGAGTCAAATAATGCAGCTTTGTTCTTAAAATGAAAAAGCATTCTGCTATTGCTTTTTCATTTTTGAATTTTACATTTTATATTGAATTTTGGTAACTCTTTGCTGGTGCATGTTTTGAAAATTAAATCTCAAATGTGTTTTCCTTCATTTGAATTAAGTACAAGAATGAGCAGTCTTGAAGAAGAAAATGAAAATGCAGATTGAATGACTTATTAACCATTTTAATTATGAGTCAAATAATGCAGCTTCGTTCTTAAAATGAAAAAGCATTTCTGTTATGTTATATTCTTATTTTAATTTGGATTATGGTAACTGCTTCCATATAAAACAAATACATCCATAAATATATACAATGTGAGAATTGTTTCTTGCAAGAGCTGTACTTCAACCCATGACCATCGATAAAAGTGTACACATCTAATTGTAAACAATCTGCTGCAACCTGAATTTCCACTTCTGTGTCTATAAACCAGTCACAGCTTGACTGATGGCTCTGAAGAAGCAGTTTCCATCAGCCTCTACATTCTCATTTGTACACGGCGAACCTAATGGGCCTTTGCAATCAGAAATTGGAAAACTCGCACGGTCCAAATGAATCTTCAAGTTTTTGCAAAGGTCTAAACAAACATCAACATCAAGGGGAGAGAAGTTACACTCTTCATTGGTCACAGCACTGACAAACTCTACGTCAGAATTATCCATGTCAAAGTGAGGAGTTTTGCTCTTCTGAAGTGACTCACTGTTGCCAGCTGGTGCTGGAATTTTAAACCGTGACCGGTTTCGCCTTGATGAAAAGAACCATGCAGAACCTTGGCTAATCTAATACCAGTGCCATGATCTGCCACTGCATCTTCACTAGTACTAACTGATGATGGATCACAAATCACATGTGCGAGGCGTAGAACGAGCGGAGCAGTCAGAGGCAACAGAAGAAGAAAGAAAAGCCTCCTTAGCTTAGTTGATCTTCTGTGTTGCCTCCTGGACGGTGCTGGCCTCCTCTGGCTTGGTGCTGGCAACCACGGGAGCCACAGGAACCACGGGCACAGCTCTGGTCATCTGTGGCGTCGCCTCCACCTGATTAAAATAAGAAAGATGTGATTTTATGCCAATAAACATAGAAAGGAAAGCACTAGGCTTTACACGATCACGATTTTTGTGCCGATCACCGATCAGTGAGTTTAAATAAACCGATCACCGATCGGATCACGTTAGGGGCAATAAATACTTGTTTCTGTACACCCCTTGCCTTCTCAGGAGCACCGTCGAAAGTTGTTTGCTTTAGCATCCGTTTCAGAGTTTGCTTTTCTTTTTCTTTCTCCGCGCTGCGTTTCTTAAACTCGACATGCTCCTCTGTGTGTATCTTTTCCAAGTGCCTGATTAAATTTGTGGTGTTGAAATTTTTTTACCAAAGTTGCCCCGCTAGGTACTGTAGCGTTGCATATATTGCAGATAGCTTGTGCTATGTCTGTTTCTCTCACTTTGAAAAACTTCCACACTCCCGACACGTTTGTTTGTGTCGCCCATGGATGTTGCTGTCGTGAAGATTCAAAGAAACTTTATTGTCCGTCACATAGCGACAGTACTCAAAACAGGAAGAGGCACGAAGACGAAAATGAAGGCCTTTGAATCATGAATCATTATGTCTCGGATACAAACAAATAAACATGTCGATGCTGTGAAACTACTTTGGAGGAAATGAGACAGATTAAAAAAGTTTCAACACGACCATGACGTCATTGATCGGTGATTCATGACATGACGCCCGATCACGAACGTTTCAAAAAATGCCAAATATCGGCCGATCCGATACAGCCGATAAGATCGGTGTAAAGCCTAGAAAACACACACAGGTGATGAAGTGGAAATGAATAAGTACAAACCTGCAGCACTGCTGTGACATTGCTGGAGGCAGACTCAGTCATGTGGACAGTTGAACGTGTTGCCCACACCTGCAAATACAAGGACACAAAGTAACGTTTAAAGAACTGCATTTATTGTCCTATCACAAAGATGCACACAATGAAATACACATATCCCAAATACCAACATCTCACTTGTTTGTTTTGGTTTTTGAGGCAACGCGTGCTGATCGACGTCTCAGGCTGGACATCTGGAAGAACATAAAGAAATTAATTCATAAACAAAGTAACACACTAATTAAACTGTACATGTACTGTACATATGTGATCTTGTGTTGATAATAGGGGTGGGGCGATACGGCTAACCCACGATTCGATACTGTGACGATATTTGGCCCACGATAATGACAACATCACGACACACGATATCTTCGAAATTTTGCAGACGATATTGTCATAACCCGGCTCAAGAGTTATGACAATAACGGAAGGGACACTGCGGATTGCAATTAATCAAAAGGTTTATTATAACAAAATAGATAATTGTAAGCAAAATAATGAAATATATGGTGTGTGTTTGTCAGTATTCATCAGTAATGTAAGTGTGGATGAGTGAATAATAGGATGTGGGGTGTTGTCAGGTGCAAAACAGAACAGAAGAAGCTGAGAGTCGGCCAGACGCCCATGGCTGCTGGATGGAGAATGGGGAAGAGACCGAGCGGCACACGCAGTCGGCCTTTTATCCTGCGGGGGGCATCGGCACAGGTGTCCTAATCGGAAGATGCCACACCCACATCCACCGCTACCTAGAAATGGGAAAACAGCTGGGAGCCACAACAAGTTATATAGAGACAGGGTCGTCACAATATGTGACTGAAAAAGAAAAAAATACCCATAAAAAGGAAAATGCCTGTGATCTTGCATTTATTCCAAAACTTTGTATAATGTACAAACAAACGTGCACTGCACAAGCAAACATATTAAAGTGCATGAACATTAATAACTTTCATGTAAACAAGGACAGTGCTTTCTGGTAATGTAAAGTCAGTAGCAACTTGTCTTATCGCAACTTGGGGACTTGGGATATACAAACCGACGGGAAGATGAAAGAGGGAAAAAAATCCTTTCACTGCCCCGATTCTGAAAATCAATAAAAAAAAATGATGCAGACAAAATAAATAAATAAATAACCGCGTCCCCAAAATATACGGGAAAAAGTGAAGTGCGTCCCCCATCAGTTCATTACGGGACAGGCTTTTTAGTTGCCAAATATGGGACAATCGCGTATTTTACGGGAGGGTTGGCAACCCTATCTAGACCACAGACGGAAATTAAATGAGGTTTTGTCATTTTCCCTAAAAAACGGGACAAATTGTGTCCTAGGAGAGATTTTATCTTTCCCGGGACAGGTGGACAGGTGGTGTTTGGAAAAAAATATTGATATTTGCCGTCAGTGTATCGATTATTTATTGCGACAGAAAGCACAACAATATATTGCAATATTGATTTTTTTTTTCACCCACCCCTAGTTGATAAGTGTATGAATAATTGTGTGAATGTTACCGTGGCAGCTGGGGAAACCCTGCCAGATGACTCCACGACGGTCTCCATGTGGTCCAGCAGCACAGCCTCACTGAACCACACGGGATTGGACGGGATGTCTGTGTGAAATGCAGTCTCAACAGCTGTTGGTACTGTCTATAAAAAAAAGAGGAGAGGAAATCAGAGTCAACTTAGGATAAGTGTTCATTTTTAAAATAAAAAGTTGCACAGTTTGACAAATACACGATTGGGGGAAAAAAAAAAAAGAGGGATGAACAGGTTACCTCAACCTCCTGTCCAACAAGAGTCCATTCAGGAGCAGGTCCATACACTGGCATGTGGACAGGACCTGTCACAACCACTCTGGGAGACACCCTGGGCGATGATTGGTTGTGGCACAACACCCCTGGCCAAGGTGAAGGGGGTGCGAGCTGATGGAGCACTGCAGCATGCAGACGCTCCACCAAAATCAGTCCTGAGGGCACGTAAACAGAAAACAACATGTTAACACATATTTGTCATATCAAATGAAGAGCAAGTAAGGCTGAAGAAGGCAAAACTTACACCATCATAACACCACCATGTACAGCTGACGAAGGGGGAGGTGATCGGCCATATACACAAATGTTAAACCTGGAAGAAGTGTCACATAATCAATTATGTAATCACACAATTCTAAGAAATATCTGTTAGCACAGTGTCACTGAAGAGAAAAAAATACAACAAAAATATGTATTTTACAAACCCATGCGTGCAGCAACACGATGATATACTTGACGTAGCGCTGTTTGTAGTTCTGGCTTGACAGTCAGGCGAGGTGGAAAGTCAAGCACAAACACCTACAAAATAGTTGTATATATAAAAAAAAAACCCAAACAAACATAAAAATGCAAAATAAATTCATGAATATTCTTGTTATTGAACTATGGATCATGGAATTACTTGATATTGATAAAACAAAGTGGTGATGACATTCATGTGTTCAAATTTGTTTGTCACAGCAGATAAACAAACCTTGGGCCAGCGGTCCAACACAGTTGCCAGTAGCGCAGCAAAATCCTGGGCGGAGTCTGTTACAAGCCCGTGTTCAAGGTTGTTGCCCGGGGCGAGAACACAAAACCATCCACAAGTGGACAGAGATGTGAGTCTCCCACCACCAGAAGAAAAACATAAAGAAACTCGTGGCTTGACAAAATCACGACCCATACCTTCTTGTCTGGTTGCTGGGCCTTAAGAACGAACTTGCACTGTTTTGTCAGTCAGGAGCAAAACGGGCCATCTTCGCACCCAGGTCGCTGACCAGTACCGCGCCCTGTGTAAATTGACAAAAAAGAAAAATCTAAATATGTTTTTGTAAGATTTATTTGGAATACAACATAACAACACAGGCAGAACATGAAATCATGAACGTGGAAGTACTCACGACGTTCAAAGTCCTTCCGAGGTGGAAAAGGTGTCCAATCCCGTTTTTGCTCCAGGCGTCGTTTCATGGCCAGAGAGCGACGGAATGCCTTGGTGTTCGGCATCTGAACAATGAAATGAAAGATTGTGTCATTTCCAATGAAGGACAATGATAACACAAGTTTACAGAAAAAAGTGATGTTTTCTCACACACGACATCAAAACACAGAAAGGTTTCTGTACCTTTGCAGCTGGAGACGATGAGCTTAAATCAATAAAGCAAAAGAAAATGTGTATGTGTACTCTTGGACCCTAACCCTAATGCCATACAAGTCTATGGGGTGAAATTTCAGCTTTGTCCTACAGATATGGGGCCACTTGCTTTTTCATCAGGAGCCCCCAAGAAGCGCCCACGCCAAATTTGGGGCTTCTAGTCCTTGAGGAACCCGAAACCCTAACCCTAATTTCAGCTAACCCTAACCCTAACCCTAACCCTAGTTTCAGCCTTATTGTTAACCCTAATTCAATGCAAGTCTATGGGGTGAATTTTCAACTTTGTCCTAGAGACATGGGGCCACTTGCTTTTTCATCAGGAGCCCCCAAGAAGTGCCCACGCCAAATTTGGGGCTTCTAGTCCTTGAGGAACCCGAAACCCTAACCCTAATTTCAGATAACCCTAACCCTAACCCTAGTTTCAGCCTTATTGTTAACCCTAATTCAATGCAAGTCTATGGGCTGAATTTTCAACTTTGTCCAAGAGACATGGGGCCACTTGCTTTTTCATCAGGAGCCCCCAAGAAGCGCCCACGCCAAATTTGGGGCTTCTAGTCCTTGAGGAACCCCGAAACCCTAACCCGAATTTCAGCTAACCCTAACCCTAACCCTAGTTTCAGCCTTATTGTTAACCCTAATTCAATGCAAGTCTATGGGGTGAATTTTCAACTTTGTCCTAGAGACATGGGGCCACTTGCTTTTTCATCAGGAGACCCCAAGAAGCGCCCACGCTAGATTTGGGGCTTCTAGCCAATGAGGAAAAATTTGGAGCAGACACTTAAGGCACTTAAGATCCTCAAAGGACTGTTGCCACTCACTAGACCAAACAAATGGTTTCAATGGACTGGTTAATTCTTCTCTCGTGGCCGGCAGCTCCACTGCCTTGGTGCTGGAGATGCCCGCTCAGGGGCGCCGCCAGGAATTTTGGGCCCCCTTCAAAAAAACAAAAACAAATGGGCCTCCTTTGCGCAGCGCTTGTCAAAAGCTTCACATCACTCAAAAAATACAGTATAGTTCAATAATAGTGCTTGAGTCCATCTTGACAGTGTCAATGTATTTTTATTGTGAATTCTCCACAAAGCAAACTCTTAACATTTATGAATGATTCATGAAAAAACACTTGATGTCTCTCGGACAAAGTTGAGCTTTGACCTTCATAGACTTGCACTGCATTAGGGTTTAGCGATAAGGCTGGAATTAGAGTGAGGGTTTTGGGGTTCCTCATGGGCTAGAAGCCCCAAATTTGGCGTGGGTGTGTCCAGGGGGATCCTGATGAACCTGAAAGTGGCCCCATGTCCCTAGGACAAAGTTGACCTTTGACCCTCATAGACTTGTATGGCATTAGGGTTATCGATAAGCGATACAAACCTGGTGAGTTTAAGACTTAGTGACTCTACGTACATGAATGTATGGGGTACCCCGTCCTTACCTTGTTCCAACCTTCCCTCCACAAACCTGGCTGTTCAGTGCAGAAGTCAAAGTGAGAGACAGAACAAAGAAGGAGGAGGGCCTGTGACGCCGCTGCTGATTGGCTCGTTGGTCGGTTGAATGAGCCAATTCTAGAGCTCCCCTCGGTGTCCACACACTGCAAAATATATCTAAGAAATAAACACTTAAATTGAGAAAGAACAGGCTAGAAACAAGTCAAATTATCTGCCAATGCAGTAAGATATTTAGACTTGGTAAGATTTCTTAAAATAAGACAATATATCTAGGCATTTGAAGAATGGAAAAACTCTTGAAATAAACAGTAAAGCACTCATTCCAAGGACTGTACTAAGTCAAATAAACTTGATACGAGCTTCTCAATTCTTTTTTCACGTTTGCTTCTTTCTTAATTTGAATGAAAAGATCTTAAAACCAGAGGTACTAACAGTGCAATTCTTCTTAATTTAAGTGTTCACAATATTAGCTTTTCTTTTCTCAAAATGAGACAAAGCATCCACCCCCCCTAAGCCCCCCCCCCCAAAAAAAAATAATTAAGCAAACAGAATTAATATTGTCAACAACTATTTATTCACTTAAATTGCTGACAGTGCCTTCACTGCCTTGTAATAAAAACGTCACTAAGGCATTGCATCTTAAAACAACCTCAAGCAATCATTTCTAGAACGCAAGTAACAATTGTTACAATATTCACCGTCATTATTATTGAGTATTGATTCAGATTCCCTGACACTCAGTTACACAAAAAAAAACAAAAAAACAGCATGGGGACAGCATATAGTGTTGCTATATCCTGATAACATGTTTGTTCCAACAGACTCCCACCCACCCTCAAGTTACAACTACCAGGGGAGTGTATCACTACCTATGCCTAGTACACAGCTCTACTCCCCAATAAAATCTTTCCATTCTGCCATGGTCTTTTTTGTATGAGGCTGTGGTGTCTCACTCATGGATAGTGTCCTGTAGCACTTCTGTCTGAATGACAGAGAGAAGGGTTGCCACACACTTTTGAATATGTGAGGTGCAGGGCATAGTAGTAACCCATCAGATGAAGCAGACCGTCACTCAAGTCTTCCTTGGCAAGCGTGGTGGCGGGAGTGGCTCCAAGACAGATGAGACAGCGGGTCCCATCAAACAGCAACACAGAGGTGCAGAAAGACCTCTTCTGCGAGTACATTGTGGGATCTTCTGTTGGCTAAAGAAAAAGAAGAAGGAAACGCCACATCCATGCATGGAACTATGAAGTGTTGAATGTGAGAAAATGCGAACAAACTTTCACCTGAATGACATGAAGCAGTGCCTCACTGGCATGTCCCAGCTTCTTCGGTGGTGGACTTGGTGAAGGAAAGAGTGTGGGGAGTGCCCTGAGCAGCGCGATGGAATATTCCACTGGAATAGAACAAATCAACTTTGAGTTCAAAGTTAGTCTTCCTAAAAATGAGTCTTATTAGGTTTGTGTTGATCACAAAAAAAATCTTATTTTTTCAGCATGAAGAGTATTACCATTCGGCATCTATTCATTCAGCGCAACATAAACCATCCTATGTCCAAGGAAACAGCTACACAGTCAATTAGAGACACAGCAAAATGACTCACCTACATCCAGTGTTATGCGTGGCTTCATCACTTCATTTTTTTTCCAAACACCATAAAATTACACATTGGAGCAGAAGTCTTCCCATCTCTTTTTTTAGTTCATCAATGAATTTTCTGTTGCCCTTATCCAGAATGCGCCGCAGCTCATTCATCGCCTATAATGCAAGTCAGTGTTAAAATCTGCAAAAATGCTTGCTTTTCATCATAAACCAAAACAAGTTAATCACTTACACGATAAAGATCCTTGACACATGAATATGCATCCAGGATCTTTGTTGGCCTTGTCCTGTTCTTTCAGAACATCACTATCAATTAAGGATCTTCTTGCTTGAAACTGCAGGTCAAGAATTTGGGAGACAGCATCTTGGTTGGGTTTTGGTTTCTTGTACAGCTCCTGCAGGGTCTGATAATGTCTGGCCTGTGCTGTCAGACCATCTTTGGCTGATGAAATGGAGGAGACAAATCAGTAAATCAGTCAAATGGATGAAATTGTTTGGAGCATCAAAATATATCAAATGACAATTCAAATGTAAAAATGCCTGTGATATATCATGATATCCAAAACTATCATAACATTGCCTAGCTTTCATACATTATCATTATTATTAAAATGGACATGTTTCTACTTACGTGAAGTGTGGCCATTATCAGAACTGCGCCCTGGTGTGTGACACAAAATAATTGTTGATCCACCAATTGAGTCTGCATCATGATCTTCTTCTTGGTCACTTGCTGAGAAGTCAATGCGATGCCTTTTCTTCTTGTGGCCCCTCTCTGGTGAATCTCTTGTGAAGATTCTTGTAAGTGCTCGCCTGTGGTAAATAAAATTTCACTCATTGAAAGAACAAATAAAGATGGAAAGTGAACATGCACAGATAAAAAAAAGTATCAGCCAAAAATAACCACACGCTTCAAAATCTTCACACTTTTTTCACAAAAAGTGCGCAAAATAATATAATCACTTACATGTTTCATTGTTTTGTCTTAATCCTTCAGCATGGGATAATACTCCACTAGTCTTTTAGCCATTGCAGTGACTTCATGCTTAGAAGGGTACCGGACCCCCTCTCCTTGCTGACTGGCTCTCAAGATAGAAATCATGCTGGTGACAGTGTTTCTCACCAGCCTGCATCTCAGCTCTTTGAACATGACACATTTCCCCTCACTGGCAGTGCGGGCCATCTGGAAGTAGTGCTTACGAGCTTGCTCCAACTCACTGTCTGTATAGAGGGTGGGCAAACATTTTTAGCAACGGGCCACATGACAGACCTGCATCGAGTCGGCGGGCCACGGAAGGGGGGGTTGTAGGTAGGTACAGAATTCATAATTCAGTGCCTTGGAGCGAATAGCTTCGCCACTCAACTGGCCAAGAGACATGTGGCCTGTCCTTCTCCAATGCAAGCGGGTGGGAAAAGCACAGGAGTTGGTGTCTGCTCTTTTCTTAGAAGACAGCCTGCAATATGATGTTGGAAAGGAAGCAATTTTTCCTGCTTATGAGCTTGTTCCTGAGCCCTACTGGCAAAAATTTAAGAACCATAGAAAATCTAGTGGTCAAACCTTTGTCGAGTTTGCATGGGAGAAAAGCAACCTCTTTGATAAATGGTGTGCAGCTAATGATGTCAAAAATGACTTTGAGTCACTCCGTGAGCTCGTTCTTTTAGAAGATTTTAAAGACTCTTTGCCAGAGAAGGTGGTAATGTTCTTGAATGAACAGAAAGTGTTGTCATTGTCCAAGGCTGCTGTCCTCGCAGATGAGTTTGTGTTGACCCACAAAAATGTCATCTCATCTTCCCCCCCGATCGGACAGGCCTTCTGCTTCTCGTCCCACAAGAGCCGAGTCTAGCCACCTCCCCCTTGAAAAGGCTAGAGGGAAGGGACTTCTGGTTTGGCCATAAAGCGGTAGACTGCGCGACACCAGGGCTCTCGACCGTCTAGGGTAAAAACTCCCCGAAAACTTGAATGACTATTGTCAGATATCATATTAACTACAAAGTGATCAGGGGAACGTTGGAATGGGAAGGAAAACTCGATTCAACCAAAACAGAAACACGGTAACAGACAATATGGCGGAACTACCAGCTTGCTCTGAAACAGAGGGAGATGGCGAAACAAACTCCTCGTGACTAACGACGCGAAAAAGGGCTCGGACATAGAAATTATTAGCAAGGAGATACGGGATTTAAAAACGGAATCAAAAGAAGTCCTTCGCACGTTTGGAGAAACACTGAGGAACGACGTGGAAAAAGACTTGGACGACTTCAAACACGAAATAAATCAACAACTTGCGAAAGTCATCACTGAACAGGAGCTCCAGACCGGCAAGATCAACGAGGCTGAGTCGCGGATTGAAAAGCTAGAACGTTGGGCACAGGAAGCTAATGACGCTCTGGTCAGGACAAGTTAACTGACCTGGAGTCCAGGCCGAGGAGAAACAACCTACGTATCTATGGAGTCACTGAAGGAGAGGAGGGAGAATCTGTGGCCAAGTTTGTGGAAGACCTGCTGAAAAGCGAACTGCACCTGCCAGCAGATTTTAATTTCCAAATTCAGAGAGCACACCGCTCATTTGCACAGAAACCAGCGGACGGTGCCCAACCGAGACCCATCATTGTTAACTTTCTGGAATTTACTACCAAAGAGAGGGTCCTGAGAGAGCTATGGACAAAGAAAATAGAACTGGGGAATAAAGTACCGTCATTCCATCACGATTACGCGACAGAGATGGTCCAAAAGAGAAAGGAGTACAACACTGCTAAAAGAATCCTGCGGCGCTTCCAGACGCCATTCACCAAGATGAGGACCCACTGGGATACGGGAACTCGAACCTACAACAGCGCAGAGGAGGTAAAGGAGGAATTGGCGAGACGCGGCCTGGCGGAGAAGACGGCGGTGGCGACGGGTGCGGAGGGGCCTGCGGCACTCGGTGCCCCGCACTACGACGGAGTGGCAGTGCAAGGAGGGATCCTGGAGGGGCTACGCATCAGCAGCGACACGAGCCAGAGAAAAGCTACAAGAGTTTCAAAGATTCTTTGATTAAATTCAGAGAATACAGGGAAGAAAGCTGGTAGGGATGTTCTAGTATGACCGGTGTTTTTAGTTGACAAATTATTCAAATTGAATTCCCATGTTAATAGAAAAGAGACTGTGGGAAGTCCGGGTCGCTCCTTTTTTTTCTAACGTTGGACTCATTTAGAACGACTAAAATACTCATTGCAGGTTCAAGTGTCATTTCTAAGTTAGGTTAGATTTTTGACTGCCTTCACGCGGGCCAGACAGAGACACGCCATAGTTTGGCCATGCCTGATCTACAGGAAACACATCTCTCTCAACAAGAGCACGACACACTGAAAAGATTTGGATATAGAAATGTTTTTTTTAGCTTGTTCAGGAAAGGCCCAAAGAGAGGTGTCACAATATTAATCTCTAATTCTATCAGTTTTGAAGTTGTTAAAAAAATAAATGACAAAGAAGGGAGATATGTAATAGTCAAAGGGAAATTGGATGATAACTCAGTTACTTTGGTCCAGGGTTGGACAAGTGCTTTTTGAAATCACTGTTTGAGATCATAGCTGTGGAAAGTGAAGGAATCCTAATATGTGCAGGGGATTTCAACATGATTTAAAAGCTAAACTCGACACAACTAATGGCAACAGAAGTCAGACCCGCCTGTCGAAACTTGTCGTCTCTCTAGCCAAACTAGGGATGTTTGATGTTTGGAGGGACCTCCACCCGTTACAGAGGACTATTTTTTTTATTAACATTACAGACAGATACAGAATAGAGGAATGTAAAATAGGAACGACTGACTTGTACTGACACAGTATTAATTACCTTATTATTTGTCTAAATAAGAGGAAGAAAAACACACTTTGGAGATTAAATGTGGGTATGCTAAATAATCCAAAAACACTGGAGGAGGTTAAGAAAGAGATTAAATGCTCTATGGAGGAGAACATAGATAGTCCAGTAGACACTACCATACTGTGGGACACAATTAAAGCTGTGATGAGAGGGAGGTTAATAGCGAGGGCAGCCTATCAAAAAAAGACTAGATGTGGCGAGGGGGAGGGTCTGGTGGAGGTGGAGACAATTCTGATGGTGGGTATAAAGGTGGGTATAAAGGAAAATTGGGGTGGTGGTGGTGGAGGGGGGGGGTGCCTGACAACGCCACCTGGGGAGTTGCACCCCAGGAAATAAACTATAATAAAATTCCACGGGCTACACAGGTTCGTTACGCTTTGAAATTTAAGAGGACGAGACGGACTTCCAATGAAACAGCTTTATTTGACAACAATTTAAAATAGACCAAGTTTTGCTGCCTGAGTGTCAAAGAAATAAGAACCATACCAAAAAGACTGTTCAACATAAGAAAATAAGGGGAACAGGGCCAAAGAAACCAAAGAAAACTCAAAAAAGGGAATAAACAAAGCTAAGGGAATCACTACAAGCCAAAATTCACGCTATGCCAACTCCTTATTTATTCTTCGCGCGCACACACACACACACACACACACACACACACACACACACACACACACACACACACACACACACACACACACACACACACACACAGGACCAAAACCCAAAACAAAAAGGTAACGATCACTGGGGAACAAGATATTAATGAACTAAAAAAGGAAATCAAACTATAACAAAATCGCTACTCAATAGAAAACCCAAAGTTTCACCAAAATTTCACAACAAAACAAAGAAAAGAAAACCAACCAAAGAAAGTGGTTACGCTAACAAAAGAAACAGACAAACTGAATTGTCTAAACCAAATAAACCAAAATCAAAGGAAAAGTGTCCGCGTTGTGTTGTTGTGTTGCTGTTGGAGGGCTACAACAACACAATGTCTTCGATGCTACGCTTTGTGCCGTCGCCACGGACCCCAAACTCTCGTTCTTGTTGGATGCGGGTTCTGCGCAGACTGGTGGGAGAGTTTGTGTACAGGTTTTGCAAAGGAACGGTGTCTTCAGTTATACACACGCTCATTAAAGAGCCGACCGTGGAGGAAACTTGTGCCGTTTCCAGCAGAATAACAGCGAAATTATCGAAATGAAAACAAATCAGAAAAACATCTCTTTGCTGTGCTTTTATTTACAAGTTGAAATTCTTCTAACTTACAAAAAATGTGAACGAAAAGGTAGAAATATAAATACGAACAAATACGTATTTGTTCAGGGCTGCGCAAAGCCGGAGCCCTGCATTTGCTGCGCTACCCTTTTAAAAAAGGTCTCTGTTGTGTGTAATTTTAATATGTCCATCTCTTTTAGAAGAGAAAGTATCGCCCCGGTCTCATCCTCTCTCCAAATGTCAACATTCTTATTCGCGTTTGCTGGTTGTTTCACGCCGTCTGTTTTGTTAGACGACGTAGTTGTGCAGTGGCGCGTGCGCACTTGCGTTGTCCAGTTAATCGTCCGACTAAGGCGTATACATGGCCGAGAAATTCGAATTCCAATCGCATTATCTGGGTGTCTCAATCGGAGTTCTCCGATTCCAATCGGAGTTCTCAAACTCCGATCAGAATCGGACTAAGGCAATAATTCAAATTTCTCTAGTACCATGTAAACGCACTGAGGGACGCAAAAATTGCACTCCGGCGCAGGTGTGATTGATGACGCGAAGGTGGGGGCAAACCCACCTGCCACATAAAGAAGAAGGTTACAAGAAGCTGGTAAACCAATGAACAACTCTGGAACAGCAACACAAAAGCAATAAGGACGATACAGTGTCACAACAAATAATCGGTGTCAGAAGGGAAATAGACGATGTCTTGAGGCTAGATGTTGAGAAAAAGCTGAAATTCATTAAACAGACCCACTATGAATCAGGCTGTAAATCAACCAAATATTAAGCAAGAGGAATAAAGGCCCAGCAAGCTTCTCATGCAATATGTAAAATTAGAGACCCATTAACGAAACAGCTACTACTTGAACCAGAAGAAATAGAGAGGGTTTTTAAAGATTACTATGAAAATCTATATACCCAACTCACGGCTAAAGAAGATTGTGAGATGAAAGAATTCCTTGACTCATTGGACCTACCAGCCATTGGAGATGAGCAAAATAGAAAACTCATTTCCAGTATAACCAAAAAAGAAATAGATGCTGCCATTAGCAGGCTTAAAATCAACCAAAGCGCCAGGTAGTGATGGGTTTCCTAGTGAGTGGTATAAAACATTTGGAGAAGAATTAACCCCGATACTCCTAAATTCTTTTAATCTGACTCTGACAGAGGGCAAACGGCCTCCCTCATGGAAAGAGGCTGTCATTCCAGTTATTCCAAAAGAAGGGAAAAATAAGGAACTTTGTGATTCGTATAGGCCCATTTCAATCTTAAATGTTGACTAGAAGATCTTTACTTCAATCATCTCAAAAAGACTTGAAAGTTTTATGCCGGACTTGATAGATGAGGATCAGTCAGGTTTTATAACAGGTAGGCAGACTCAAGATAACATTAGACGGGACCGTCTAGGGCTGGACGATAATTCGATAACGATATATATCGATCGATAGACGTGTGCTGCGATAGGAAAAAAGGGGTGGATAAAAAGTTTGATAGAAAAAGTTTCACTTCCTTTTTCATCATAGCCAATCATGTAGCTTAATATTACGGTCATTTCTTCCTCCAACCAATCGCAAACACAGACCCAGCGGCTCCACGTTGTCGGAGGAATCCGCTGCCAGCGCCAGCACCAAGCAAGTAAAGCAGACCAAACTGGACTTCTTGCAGTAAATACGACAAAGCGTCCAAGCGCCATAAGGACATCACCCATGTAGTAACATACTTCATAGCGAGGGATATGCTGCCAATAACCACCGTTGAAAAGCTTGGCTTCAAACAGCTTCTTGCCACTCTTGATATGAAGTTCCAGACTGCAAGTATTTTTCAAACACAGCTCTTCCTCGTCTGTACAACGAGTGCAGGGAATCAGTGCAAAACGAGCTGTTAACCGCCACAACTTCAGACCTCTGGTCGAGTCGCACGTTCGAGCCCTATCTCAGCCTATTTTTTTTTTTAAATAAATAAATAAATAATAATAATAATAATAATAACAATAATAATAATAATAAAAAAAACTATTCAGTTGTGTTTAAAAAAGGTGGTTGAATTAAAGTTTGAATTTGAATTCAGTGCTCGTGTGTTCTTTATTAAAAGTCTGTCATGAAGTAATAGTATAAAACATCCAGCGCTGCAATTAAAATATGTTTTAAATTTTTTTGATAATTATCGATATCGATCAATATGACTTTTTTTTATATCGATATGCTTTTTTTCTATATCGTCCAGCCCTAGGACTGTCCTATACATAATAGATCAGCTCCAAAAGTTGTTACTGGTGAGCCTTGACTGTGTGAATTGGAGATTTCTGTATCAAGTTCTTGGGAAACTAGGGTTCCAAGAAAAGTTAATACAGTGTATTCAAGGTCTCTACCAAGAACCTACGGCAAGGGGGAGGGTCTGGCGGAGGTGGAGACAATTCTGATGGTGGGTATAAAGGAAAATGGGAGGAGGGGGGGTTGCCTGACAACGCCACCTGGGGAGTTGCACCCTAGGAAATAAACTATAATAAAATTCCTCAGGCTACACAGGTTCGTTACGCTTTGAAATTTAAGGGGACGAGATGGACTTCCAATCAGTCAGCTTTTTTAACAGGTAGGCAGACTCAAGAAGACATTAGATGGGTCCTATACATAATAGATCAGATCCAAAAGCAGGGCCTGCGAGCTGTTACTGGTGAGCCTTGGCTGTGTGAATTGGAGATTTCTGTATCAAGTTCTTGGGAAACTGGGGTTCCAAGAAAAGTTAATACAGTGTATTCAAGGTCTCTACCAAGAACCTACGGCAAGGATAAAGATTAATGGTACTCGTCAAGGATGTTGCCTATGCGCTACATTGTTTGCTATGTTCATTGAGCCGCTGACACAAATGATCAGACAAAGTAACAATCTAAAAGGAATACATATAGGAGAGCAGGGACATCTAACAGGGCTTTTTGCTGATGATATTATTTTGGTTCTCCAAGACCCGGACAGAACATTACCTCATTTGATGTTGATAATAGAAACCTATGGTAAATACACAGGCAACAAGTTACATGTGTACATGCTGCCCTCAATATCAGGCACGATGGAAATAGATAGAGGCCGGCAGAGAAACGACTCTCACACTGGCATTAGTAGGAGACATAAGAACTAAATCAGCTCAACAAAGCCAAAATGAAATTATTAAGCACACACCGACTATCTGGAGTAAGATGGTAAAAGAAAACCATATGGAAGGAAACTACTAATGTGGCCTTCTCTTGATCCCAGATTTGAACCAGGAACCACAGACATTGAGTACAGACGATGGTGGGATAGGAGTATAACTGCAGTATGCACACTCGTTCACAAGGGTTTTAAAAAGTTTTGGAGAGTTGAAAAAGGAATTTGGACGAGGAAACAAAGATTTCTTTCGATACATGCAATTAAGAGATTACTATGATAAAAGAATCAAACCAACATCATCTGGAGAGGGCAATATAGTGATAGATATTCTGATCGCAGCCTGTAAAAAGATGAAGAGAAAAATCATTTCTAAAATCTATCAGGGCCTTCAGAAACAGAACAGCAAGAAACGCAGGATACATCAAAGCCAAATGGCAGAAAAAACTAAGCATGAAAATATCAGAGGAAGGTTGGCGTTCCATGTGGGATGCACAGCATTCATCCACAAGTTCAAAGAAGTGGTGAACAATTGTTTGGAAAAATTTGATCGGTTTCTTCATATAAAAAGTAAGGGTGTCAACGTTGCTTTATCGCCGACAATTTTTTTCATCGCGCGATTAACGCACACGGTGCTTTTTGAACCTTTGGCCGCTCTGTAGATTGTGGAAACGGGAAATGAATTGACTCACAGCACACAGTCATACGCTTGCAGCCGGCTTGTAAGCACAACAAAAAAAAAGAAAAAGACACTGAGCGTAGATGAGCACTAGGAAGGACTAACATGGATAAGGCGTCAATTGTAAATGGAAAGTTCCACTTCAAAACCCTGACAGATGGCAGTCTTGACAGGACAAAAGTGATATGCATTTACTGTAAAGCTGTATTTAGTTTCCACCGGAGTACGAGCAGTCTTACGTTTCACTTGTCTGCGAAGCATACAGCTGACTCGGAGAGCCCTCTGCCCCCTTCTGAGGTAAAGCAAACCACGTTGGATGGTGTGGCACGGAGACCGCTGGCCGCGTCCACCACACGCCAACTTTCAACAGCGGGGGCTAAATGGGTGTGGCTACGGCTTGCAGGCCAATTAATGTGGTGGAGGACGAGGGTCTGCGCGATATCATATATATTATACTGACTATGGATGAATATGACACTGACTGGATGATTATGGCACTGACTGTGGATTACTATGGATGCTAAACAGCTGTTATAGGCTATACTGCCTAACTACACTATATCATTTGAGTCCTGTACTGTATTGCACTGCCCCCTGTTTAATGCACACTTTATTTATTGTTTTGATTTAATTTAATTTATTTTGTGCATCACAGTTTGATGCAATGCATAAGTGTCATCCTTTTGTCTTAATGGCTGCTGAAAAAAGGGGATGAATAGTTGGAGTTGAAAAGTAAAATATAGAAATTTTGGTAGTACTAGTAATCATTACTATGTAATGTTACAGTTATGCCCATCTGTTATCTTTGTTGGGCTTGAGTTTATGATTATTTTTTTTTACCCTGTGCATCTTTTGTTTTGTTAGTCGTACTTGTCATTGCTCCAACACGAATAAACATGCTGCATCCCACTAGATGGCGCATTTGCCTTATTTACAAGCACCACGGTCATCGGAGCTGATTGCTGCCACTCTCAGCAGCGTGCGTCTACTAAGGTCTACTAAGATTCCACAATCTATTACACCTCGTGAGCAAAACAGGCTACAGGTAAAATTAAACATCTTCAGTTGAGCAACTCAAGCAAGTTAAACTGATTTAAAAACAAACAAACACTATAATACTAGGAAAAGAATCCTCTATATGTCAATAAATACAACAGATTGAGTATTCATAAAAAAAAAAAATGCTTACTTTAAATAAGAAAATCCAACAAACCAACAAGTGCAACACTAAAAAGCAAACCAACAATCAAAATAATGCTTAATTGCCTTAGTTTTGTCCCACACTTATCAGCTTAGCTACTAAGAATAACACACATTATTCACCTGGACAGAAGGAGGTTCTGAGGAACGTGTTGGTCCTGGAGCTTCCTGGTCAGGATGTTCGGGAGATCCCTCTGGCTCAATGTCTGGAGCGCCAACATATTTTAGAATTGCTCCTGCAGAGACAAAGCTCATTAGATCATCAAGCAAAACAGATCAGAAGCGCATTTTCCTATTTTATTATTACAGTGATGTTGCAGTAATATAGGAAAATTAAAAATGAATTTGTTTTTAAATTAAACATTATGGTTGCAGTGTCCCTTTAAAGCTTTTACCCAATTACAAAACTGTCATTTTTAAGAGTTTTTGGCATTACTTTACACACTGTCCCACTGCCACAACAGTCTAAAATAGTCAACACCATGCCAAATAAAGTATTTCCATAAAATATTTCTTTGAATTCTAAAACAGTAGCACATTTCTAATTAAGGGCCTACAAAATACAAACTAAGCTTAGTAAATTCATCCTAAGTTAAGGCTAAAATAACATGAAGAGTCAAATATGTGAACTGAACAATAACAGGGGACTGACTACAACAACAACTACAACATGCCCTCCCTCCCGCCCTCCCTGTTAGAATTTGAATAAACGGGTGTGGAGTCAATCACTCATTCCCATGGCAGGATAGGCCAACATGGCAGGATATGGTCAACTTTCATAAAACAAACAAAAACGCTGATTCATGACGAACAAATATTAGCCAGCCAGCTAACATTTATCCGACGCTAGCTAGCTAGCTGGCTAGCAGGACAAATAAACAAACTTGGGGGGGGGGGGACAACAGCGTTTCACCTCCACCTCTCCAGCCCACATCACAAACAAATAACTTACCTTTCCCTTTTGCAAGTTTTTCTTGATCAGTTTTCTTTTCCTTCCGTTTGTCCGCACCGCTGGGATAACTCCTTTTTGATGCCATTATGGTGTCTGTTTGTTTTTAATCCTCTCGCTAACGGGAACGAATGGTAGCTGTCAATCATTCACGTCATACCTGTGGGTCGCCGGCCCGCGACGTCACAACCTGCGTGACAGTGCGGCAAGCCCCCAGAGTCCAAGATGGCGTCCCATTGCTTTCAATGAAGTTGCTCACCCAGCGCATGGCTCCCAAAAACTTTTTGACTTCCGCATTGATGGGATAATAGAGCATGCGCAGTTGTGTCAGTGTGGAGACCGTCCTGACAGTCGTGCGCGCTCACAAACCGTACAAAATTCAACATGGAAATTAATGTATTTTTTTTACGGAACAACTGACGATTGTTGTTTGGAAATTTTAGAAATAATAATGATGACGATGACGATGATGATGATGATGATTATTATTATTATTATTATTATTATTATTATTATTATTATTATTATTATTATTATTATTATTATTATTATTATCATATTAATAAAATAGTATTATTATAATAATATACTATTATTTGTGTATTAAACAAGTGAGCAATCTGCCACTGAATAATAAATGATAATTCTTTGAAGCAACTCTCTTTGGAAAGCAGACAAAGTAATGAAATGATTGGTCTATTTATTTCATCAGAACTAAAAAAATAAAAAATAAAAACTCAACGATCTTGAAAGTTCCTCCCTTTCTCTTGCACCTGTCGATGTGTGTAGCTAACACAAATTTGCAAATATTTTGTCGTCCTCATGGAATTAAACAGCACACCATGTTAATTTATCAGCGAGTGCTCTCTCTTTTCATGCAATTCATCATGCTTAACATGTAATGCTGAATCATGAAAGCTATGGAGCAAAAAATAATAATTACATAAACCACGAGTGAGATAAAATGTGTCATTCATTCAATAAAGATTTCATTCATTCATCTCCTATACCCGCTTATTCCTATTCAGGGTCACGGGGGTCTGCTGGAGCCTATCCCAGCTGTCTTCGGGCGAAGGCAGGGTGACACCCTGGACAAGTCGCCAGTTCATCGCAGGGCCACATAGAGACAAACAACCATTCACACTCACATGCACACCTACAGACAATTTAGAACGTTCAATTGACCTCACGTGCATGTTTTTGGAGTGTGGGAGGAAGCCGGAGAACCCGGAGAGAACCCACGCAGACACAGGGAGAACATGCAAACTCCACACAGAAAGGTCCCAGGTCCAGGCCCCGGAATCGAACCCACGACCTTCTTGCTGTGAGGCGGCAGCGCTAACCACTGCACCAACGACTATTTTATTACTTAGTTGAAAATGCCATTTTATTTCATTTAACAAAGCATATCATTATTTCATCATGCATTTAATTGTTATGTGGTCCTGTGTTTTAGTGCTTCATAATTGTATTCTGTTGTCAAATTTGCCCATCAAAGTCAGATTAGTAATCCTGTACATCACTTTAAGGAAAACCAATTCTAGGTAATGGATTGCAGATCTTGTAGTGACCTGTTACAATGGAAAGAAATGTATACATAATAAGTACGTCTGTGTGCCCGATATTTTAGCTAACACTAAACTTTCTGCACAACTGTCTGCATTGTGCTTTTTCTTCGGCCACAGAGAACAGAAACGTCTGTAGTTCTTTGTTCACCCATGGTACAGTTTCAGAAGCTTTTCAGTTTTTAATACGTGTTAATGTAAAAATCCACACGCGAGGCATTTAAAAATGGCGGTTTTGGTCTTTCGTGAAAGACGGCCTTTGGCCAATCAGTGTCCTGAACGTTGCTATGTCACCCTTATGGTCTCAGCTCTGCTCGCTTCGAAGCCCAACGAGGCAGGTACCAAAATCCTAACCCCTGGGAACGTGACAATTGTTTTTTTCAATTGAAGTTTTTGTTATTTTGTTCGTTTTCGTTAACTATTATAACCGTGGTCAGGACCTCCAGTCAGAAGATCCACTGGAGGACATTTAGAGCAAACAGTCAGACAACAGCAGCTTCACCACATCAGCTGAAAAATGGAGTTTGGATGCTTTCAGCTTCAAGTCGTGGACAGAAAATGATGACACTGTCACACTGATGTTTTCTTCTCCAACCTTCTCTCAGCTCCAGAGGTTGGTGGTCTGCAGGAGCTTCTACAGCAGCAGAAGATCAGTCTGGAGAGGAAATGTGAACGTGTGACTGAAGGTGAAGAAGCAGGAAGTCAAACTCTCCTCAACAGCATCTACACTGAGCTCTACATCACTGAGGGACTGAGTGAGGAGGTCAACAGAGAGCACGAGGTCAAACAGCTGGAGACCAAGAAGACCAAGAAGACCAAGGAGATCCTCCACGACCGTCCAATCAGGTGCAGCCAGATCTTTGAAGCCTCACCTGAGCAGCAGGGACTCGGGGAGTCAGAGTGGTGCTGACCCGGTCTCTGGGCTGGACTGGGAAGCCTTGGGGTCCCACTGGTGGAACTGGAGGAGGTGACTGGATCCAGGGAAGTCTGGGGGTCTCTGTTGAGGCTGCTGCCCCCGAGACCTGACTCCGGATACGGCAGTAGAAGATGGATGGATGGATGGATGGATGGATGGATGGATGGATGAATGCCAGGTGATAGAACATTTCATAAAAACAGACTATGCATTATAACTTCTATTACACTCTAAAAAACTCACTCCAATACAACTGCACTCGTCCTTCTCTCACATTACATTGGATCACAATGACCAAACAACACAACAAAGACAATGATCCAACTGTACTGCCACGTCCAGACTCAGTGTAGGTCTGTAGGCCTCTTGGACCTTCATGTGAACCACTGCGTGTTGACTGGAGGTGAAACATGACTGACTGCTGTCCTCCTACCTGGACAATGCAATCTCACTTTCATTCTGCTGCAGATGGCCATTTTCATTTTACACCCTCCAAATTTACAGCTCAGGGCGCTGGGACGAATTCCAAATTGTGTGCAGATACAGGCCTACACTTCAAATAATTATGAGAAAAATCCAACGTAAAGAGAGCACTTCCATTAGGAAATAGTCAACATGAAATTTCGTTTTCTACTGACACCTGCTGGTCAAACTGAATAGTTGCAAATATTGTGAACAAGTTGTCATCTAATTCTAATCCTAAACAATATGGCCATTCCAAGTCAAGTATTAAGACAATTAATCAGGTTTGTACTGCTTGATTGAACACATTCATCCCGTTCCAGTGCACTAAAACCCACTTCCCTTCAGGACCGTGTCAGTGAAGCCAAAACTTCCTTGAGTGACGCTGTTTCCCAGCATGCAATGCGAGCTAGCGATTTCACAATACTATTTCATCACAAACATGGATGTAAAAAATAAAAAGGGACGAAAAATGAAACTTCAGGAACACCAACCATTGCAATACAAGCAGAACTGGGCCGAAGTTTTATATTATGTACACTATAATACAGCCTTCTGGTGGACAAGCCATACTATTTAAGCCGTGTCCTCCTATGGCACTTCCGTGGGTGGAAGCTCATCGTAGAGGTCACGTGCTGGTTGCGCGTCACTCCACGGATCACCTCGAGGCCCTTGCAGGGGATCTGCAGGGTATCTGATTCAGTTGAGTATATGGAAAATATGGGTCGATGGTCAGTTGTAACAAGAGAAGCTTGCTGGCAAAAATAATGTACTACAAGTGAATGTCACACTTTATTTTTGTTTTGTATGAGCATTTAAAAAAAACAACATCATGATAATCGAATACAGACACACACCCGAATCCAACAAGAACGAGAGTTTGGGGTCCGTAGCGACGGCACAAAGCGTAGCATCGAAGTGTTGTTGTAGCCCTCCAACAGCAAACAACGTTCTTGTCTGCCTTTTAAAATAACCAGGAGCACAAGAAATAGGGTACACCTTATCTGCAAAGCAAGTAACACTTACATTATGAACTATCGTTCCATATCATAATAGATTTAATATGTCAACCGAAAGCAGCTGACCGGCTGAAAAGACTCACTCCATCCCCTAGTGTTGTGAGGAGGACACGTTCCCGTCAATAATTTGAATTTCTCAGCTGCATGGATACGGGGACCAAGCTGAGAACTCCGATTGGACGAGAAAACAGAATTATTGCTTAGTCCGATTAAGCTCTGCATGTAAACACACTGATTGATTAACATGTGCGCTGAATGGAAGCGCTCGGTGCTTCGCGGCGCTTCGCGGCGCTTCGCGGCGCTTCGCGGCGCTTCCACGTCCAGTGTGAACCGGGCGGAACTTTTCAACATTTTGACGTGGCAGACGCGGGACGATCGTTTTCTATCAGGAGTGTGCACTACATAATCTGTAACGGAAAGTTTGCGCTCCACGACATACGGACCAGAAAAACCAGCCTGCAAACGGGAACCGGGTAACGGCAACAATACCAACACTCGGTCGCGTGTCTCAAAAACTCGAGCCACAGCTTTCTTGTCAAACTGCCGCTTCATTTTAGACTGGCTGGCGACAAGAGTTTTGTGAGCAATTTCACAAGCACGATGCAAGCATTCGCGAAAAAAAAAAAAAGACGTAATCTAACACATTATTCTCGACTCATTTAACATTGGAAAGCCACTTACCCCTTAACAGACGTGAGGGTCCTCTCACCGAACACTAAATCAGCTGGGCTGAACCCGAGGGACTCCCACACATACAATCGACGGCTCATTTTAACCCCCCCCCCCCTAGATAGATCCCTAGATAGTACGTTTGATAGATGGATAGAAATAGATAAGTTAGTTAAAGTTACACACACACACACACGCACATATATATGTATATATATATATATATATATATATATGTATATATATATATATATATATATATATATGTATATGTATATATATATATATATATATATATATATATATATATATACATATGTATATGTATATATATATATGTATATATATATATATATATATATATATACATATAAATAAACCTCTTTCAATGAACTCCAAAACATACATGGTCAAAATCCATATTATTATGTTGTTGTTGTTTTTAAATGCTTATACAAAACAAAAAGAAAGTGTGACATCCACTTGTAGTACATAATTTAGGCCAGTAAGCTTCTCTTGTTAAGACTGACCACATTGACCCATGTTTTACATATATTCACCTGAATCAGATAACCTGCAAGGGCAACGACCTTGTCTCAGACCTTCCCCGAGGTGATCCGTGGAGTGACGCGCAACCAGCACGTGACCTCTACGATGAGCTTCCACCCACGGAAGTGCCATCGGAGGACACGCCTTAAATAGTATGGCTTGTCCACCAGAAGGCTGTATTATGGTGTACATAATATAAAACTTATATAAAACTTCGGCCCAGTTCTGCTTGTATTGCAATGGTTGGTGTTCCTGAAGTTTCATTTTTCGTCCCTTTTTATTTTTTACATCCATGTTTGTGATGAAATAGTATTGTGAATCGCTAGCTCGCATTGCATGCTGGGAAATAGCGTCACTCAAGGAAGTTTTGGCTTCGCTGACACAGTCCTGAAGGGAAGTGGGTTTTAGTGCACTGGAACGGGATGAATGTGTTCAATGAAGCAGTACAAACCTGATTAATTGTCTTAATACTTGACTTGGAATGGCCATATTGTTTAGGATTAGAATTAGATGACAACTTGTTCACAATATTTGCAACTATTCAATTTGACCAGCAGGTGTCAGTAGAAGACGAAATTTCATGTTGACTATTTCCTAATGGAAGTGCTCTCTTTACGTTGGATTTTTCTCATAATTATTTGAAGTGTAGGCCTGTAGTTGATGAGGAATCACGGTGTGCTAACGCTACTCAAACAGCTTAGATGAAAAAAGGGAGTGTGATTTAGGTTTGTGGTACATTATGACAATCATGGACTTGCAAGACTGAGGCGATGGTTCAATTCCCATCAATGTGTATTATATATGTGTTATTTAGCTCATCTATTCTACATTTTAAATAGATCACATTTGACATCTGACCCACTGAACACTTACTATTGAACATATTTTTAAACTATGGGCTATTTAGTCTTGTTTTAGGATATAATATAATTCATTGCACAAACTGTCAGGCTAAGTATAAGAGCTATAGTCTACTACAATCAGTCGTGCCAAAAAAGAGACATTGTCTTTATTTTTCATTTTTATTTTATTGTGTCAGCATTGAACCATACAAGGACATACAATGAGGATACTCATTATAATATTGATGAAGTGTTGTTGTTTCATGTTTTGTTGGCTGTTTCAAGGGTTTATTTAGTTTGTTGTGACACAATCTAAGGTTCAATTTGTAAAGAAATAAAAGTTTTTGTGAAAAAAGATAGTGGTCAAAGTGATTGATATTTGTGTTTGTGTTTTTTGTAGTCTTGTCTGGATTTGTCCTGTTCGTTTCTGGTCTGTGTTTGTGTTCCCACTCTTGGCCTTCACCTTGTCGTGGTGAGTGGGCTTTTAACTAAGACAGGCCAATTATATATATTGTGTGAAGCCAGCAAAACAGTCATTATTATGAGAATTACAACTGAAGCACACTAAATAATACACCATAAGTCACATTTTGCTTTTCTGTTATTAATCTAATGAGTGTTATGTCAAGCCTCCACAGTGGCGTGCTGCAGTCAGGATGAGACGAACAAGGTGAATGGATGGACGGATTGATGAGCCCAGCGAGCCTCCACCATCCACAGACAAGCCAGTCCCATCTTCTACCCAGAAGGATGTCTCTTCCATCTATCTTTGCCTGCCAGGGAAATGCAACCAAACATAGTAATTACAGATGGTGTTGTCTCTGTTAAAGTGACACATGGAAAAAAAATATATATATATGTTTTGTGATTCATGTTCATGACAATAACAATCGAACAGATTTTCTTCATTCTTCCAATGAGTTTCGCAAACAAACATGGAATTTTCCCTGGATCATACAAATACGTTTGTAGATTATATAAAGACAATTATAAAACACATTTGTTGTGGTTTTATATTAAAGCAGATAGTCAAACGTAAATGTAGCATGGTAATGTTGCGAAGACACATTTATTTTTGTTTTTCTTTGTTTCTTTAGAAGCTTTTATTTTGGTTTTCTGTGGAAGCACAACAGACAACACACATGTTAACGTCCGCTACTACGGTTCGCTCCGCATAGGTCTCACGAGCCACTTGAGAGACTTCCTCTCGAGCGTTATCTACTTTTTACATTTCAAAACACAGATCCATACCCGACTTCGACTTGAACTTATTAATCATGTCGTTTCCCACATTTCCCACATCACTCAGAGACGATACATTCAAAACGTAAATTTAACTCACATACCCTCGATCTCAGACTTCAATTACGAAACAGCCACACATACATTTGCTCTTATTTTCAACCATTTCCCCTTCTCACCTGTGGAAGCACAACAGATAACACACACGTTAACGTCCGCTACGACGGTTCGCTCCACATAGGTCTCATGAGCCACTTGAGACCTCTCTAGCGTTATTCCCCGGGGCGAACACGACCTCCACTGGTAGAAGTGGGTAACTGCACCCTGCTCACTGATCACTCTCACACACGCCACAAACCACAACAAAAGCAGGAACAGTGCTTTGCCACAATTATGCTACATAAACACGTCCTGGTCCCCTCTGGATCCTCTTTTCCGGTCCTCGCGATCACTCTCTTGGCTGCGGTGGGCATGGTTCTTCCTTTGTCAGGGCATTCTCTGGCCCAGTGACCCATTCGGCCGCAGATGTGGCACGCCCCCTTTTCGCCTCTGTCTCCGCTAGTCGCCCTTCGTCGGTTGTCGTTGTTCCTGTAGGGCCGTCTCGCCGTGTCACTGAGGTGCTTCATCATGGTGAGGGAGGCACGCTTTATCTTCTTGTCCTCTGCATCGCTGGCCTCCTGCAGAAGCCTCTCAGCGTGCACTGCATGACGTCGGACCTCTGTCAGCCGGGCATCTTCAATCCCCACGCAGCAGCTTGTGTTAACTGCTTTGGCGATCTGGGGGAGCAGCCCTTGTCTGAAAGCAGTGATGAGGCTGGCCGTTTGGTTGACGGCAGTCCTGATGAACGTGGCGACGCTGCGGCGTCGGTGCTGGAGTGCGCAGGGTTGTACGGTGGTAGCGTTGGATGAGGGCAGGCGGGAGGAGGGAAGACAGGCATGTCCAGGAGAGGGTCCCTCGGGCCTGTAAGAGAAGGATACAGACGATTTGGTGCATTTGAATGCTCGTGTGTGAGCGGCTCCTTTTCTCCCTCCTCTGGGGAGTGTGTGTGAGTGTGTGCACCCTCTGCCGTTATCTCTGTCACCCCTGTGCTCCAGCGCCCAGCGCTGTTCACACGTTTGTTTTTGTTTTCTTTACTTGTTTCCTGTCCCTGACCTGTGCTTCAGGTTTCCAGAATGAAAAACACCTTTCATGATCTTTGATGATTTGAATCTCCCACCTGTTTGGGTTTTTCTTTTTTGTAACCTTTCCCTCTGCTATCTTCAATTTATCCCAGAGGTTTCTCAATTCCTCCAAACTCAGTGATCTCCCTGCTGGGAAATCATACTTTTCAACCCAAATTCCCAACATGTCAAGACAATCTGGACCATATTTTTTCCTCATGTCGTCCACAATTGGTCCCCCCTGGGGAACAGCAGCAGCCACTTTGCTCTGGTTCTTCCCCAGCACTGTCTAGCTAGACTTATTACTCTGACTTTTCACTAAGTTTTCACAAAATTCCAAGTCAGAAAATACACAGGCGTCCCCGTGCACCCCTGTTTCTTACTCTGGAGCAAAAAGGTGGAGAAAAAACTCACCCCTCTGGTAGTTTACCTACCAGAAGCTTCCGGCTCACTTGTGGAGCGGGAATTTCAGTGTTGATTCAGAATCAACACCGACCTGACAGGCACGGTTAACGTATGAGCTCCGTCCTGCCCCGGGACCGTTCGTAGACGACAAGGAAAACAACCCACTGGTCACTGATATGTCTGAGACAAGAACAATTACTTCTCACCTGATCTCTGAATCAGCACTTCCCTTCCAGGTTCGCTTGGATAGACGTGAAGCCGATCAGATCCACTCTTAGACGCCGATCCTCTCATCTCTGAATGCTTGGTTCGAGGTAGAGGGGGAACGAGGAGTTTCCTCCGTTCCTGGTCCCGGGCCCTCAACGTCCCAGAGTTCCACTGACGGGTCTCCAGCAATCCTGTTCGTGACGCCAAATTGTTGTGGAAAAGAGCGAAGAGGAATACTGGGATAATAAGTAATTTAATGAACAAACAATAAAAAAAGGGATCGGAGCTCCGAGGCACAAAACACAGTAAAATGGGAGTGCGAGTGCGAGGTGGGAAGGAGGAAGAAGGTCTCTTATACACAGGACTGGGAGGGGATAAGATAAGGAAAGAACAGGGAGGAGAACAGAGAGAGACAAACCAACGACTATACGATAGTTGACCGATTTCACAGCTCATATCCTGTACAAGGAGAGGATGAGCACATCAGTGGCAGGCCATATAAACCAAGGTAAAGAATAACACAAGAATACTCTATCATGTTCGACCCATCTTAATAACCGAGATTTTTTTTCCAGGTGTGCTTTGCTCATCTCTTTGTACCAAATATTTAGGGGAGTTTTTATAACATCACATAGGTTATTAGAGTATATAGTCTTGAAAGCTTTGTCACCCAGCAGAGATTGAAGTGGGATATCTAGTTGGTCAAATTCTAGCTCCTTCCATTTTGCATCGTAACCCGCCCTGCACCAGTAGACTATATACTGCAGTTGTGCTGCTTTATAGTCGTCCTCCAAGCATGGGAGTGACATCCCTCCCTGTTAAGTGTAATGTTTTGTAGCGTAACCTTGGTTTCTTGTTCTGCCATATGAATCTAGAAATGATCCGATTCCATTCACTGAATTTCTTATTGGGTATTTCTACAGGCAGCGATTGGAGTAGAAATAACAATTGTGGTAAAATAACCATTTTTTAAGTATCTATTCGGTTGTAAAAATCAAGTATCCGGGTCGGATAAAGTCACCAGGATGTCATCTGCATATAAACATGTCTTATATTCTTTCCCCTTGAATAGTATTCCCGTGATTTCTAGGTCTTCCCTAATCTTTTGAACAAGTAGCTCTATAAATAGAGCAAACAAGATGGGGCTCAGTGGGCAGCCCTGTCAGCAACCCCTCTCCAAACGGATTGTACCTGAAAGACTGCCATTTATTCTGATCTGGGCCACAGGTGAATTTTAAACATTTTATAACTGTATTGTTAAAGCCAAAACGTTGCAGGACCAGGTATAAAAATTCCCATAGAACAGAGTCAAAAGCTTTTTTTTGTGTCAAAGCTAATTGCTAAGGACATTGTGTTTCCTTTGCTCATTATATGTAACAGATGTATAGCTCGCCTAACATTGTCTTGTGTTTGTCTATTTTTAACAAAACCTGTCTGGTCCGTGTCAATTAGGTTAGGGATAATATTTTCTAGTGTGTTGACAATAATTGAAGTGAAAATTTTATAATCAGTGTTTAAAACTGAGATAGGTCTGTATGAGCTGCAATCTGTCCTAGCTTTCCCTGGTTTCAGTATTACAGATAATATGGCCTGTTTCCAAGATGGTGGGGTCTCGCCACCTTTTCAGACATAGTTAAAACAATTTAATAAATAGCAGTGGGGTCACAGAGTCCCTAAAAGTCTTATACCATTCTGCTGGTAGTCCATCTCCCCCGGCTGCTTTGCTTGTTTTCAGTTTAGAAATTGCCTTGTCGACCTCTGCATTTGTAATCCCTGTAGTTAAGCACTTATTTTGTTCTGTGACAATAGATGGCAGGTCTAGGGATTTCAAAAAAATTGATTGACTGTTACTGCTTTTGCTAATTCGGGTTGAGTGTATAAATTCCTGTAGTATGATTCAAAAGACTTATGTATTGCTTCTGGCTTATAACACATCTGGTTGGTGACCGGGTCCTTTACTTTATATATGGATCTTCCAGACTGTTGTTTTTTAAGTCTCCAGGATAAGAGTTCTTTAGCACGGGGTCCATTTTCATCGTGGGTTTGTTTGATATACTTAAGTGTAAGTTCCTCCTGGTCGTTCAGTTTCTTATTTAGTTCTGATTTTACTACGGTTATTTGTTCCAATAAGGTGGGGTCGTTAGTCTCTACATGCTTCTGTTCCAGTGAGTCTAATTTACTTGTCAAGTCGTTAAGGTGTTTAAGTTTTTCTTTTTTCCTTTGTGATGCCCAACTTATAATCTTCCCACGCAACGCAATACTGCTTTTCCAGCATCCCATAAAATACTCTGTGACGTCACTGTGCTACCGTTAAGGTCTGTATATTCCTTCATTTCTTTCCTAATGTAATCTTCAAATCGGGTGTCATTTAATAGGGAGGTGTTGAGTCTCCAAATAGTGTTTTTGTGTTGGACACCTACATTTATTTTCACATATACACCTGAGTGATCTGATATGTCGCTAACAGCAATTCTACAATCTAAAACCCTGTGTCTGTCTGTTCAGAACATAAAGAAATAATCGATCCTCGAGTAAACTGAATGACGGTGAGAGTAAAAAGTCAATTGTTTAGTGGATGGATGAAAATCCCTCCATACATCAAACATACCAATCCTTTTAATCATCTTCTTAATATTTAGTGACTCAGGATTTGTTTTCTTTGTCGGGTTTGATCAGTCTAGAGTGGGATGCAGCTGTACATTCCAAGGGGACTCGTGCCACGCAAAGCCTATTCCGACCTGGCGATCCTGTTTGAATCCATTAGCAACCAGCTACATTACCCCGGGCAGCTTCACGGGTACAGGTGGATGTATGCTAAATGCAGAGAAAATGGACTGCGTGTGAGAAAAGAGTCTGTGCGTTTGGTTTTGAAGGAGCTGGATCCAAGAGGAGTGTCATTAAGGCAAGCGGGGCGTCTCAGACGGAGGAATTACTTCTCAAACTTCTCAACTTCATCTGGCACCTGGACTCATATGATGAACTGAAGCCATATGGTATTTGTGTGAATGGATGTATCAATGGCTTTTCAAGAAAAATAATCTGGCTCAATGCTTGCACAACAAGTAGTGACCCAAAAGTAATTGGAGGGTGCTACATAGAAGCGGTACAGCGTTTTGGGGGGTGCCCTAGAGTTGTTCGAGGCGACCTTGGAACCGAAAATGGCCATGTTAGAGGCTTCCAGCGTTTCCTCGTCCCTGTTCAACCAGACGACACCCTTGATAGTTACTTGGAGGGGGCCAGCACCGCCAATCAAAGAACTGAATATTGGTGGGGTTTCCTGCGTGGCCAGCGCATGGAGTTCTGGTTAGCCTTGTTATCAGACCTCAGAGACAACGGGCATTTTGATGGCGAGTTTCTGGACAAAAGTCTCCTGCAGTTTTGTTGTATGGGCCTCCATACAGGTGAGTTCATGAATAACGTTTTATTTTCATTTTGTGCGCATGTGTATGTGAGTGAGAGAGAGGGGAGGGAGGACAGAAACGGGTAAGGGGGTGTTGGGAAGACAGACAGACAGAGACGGGAGGAAAGGAAAAAGAATGCTAAAGAGAAGGGGTAGCAAAGGGAAAGGAACAGAGATGGAAGGGGAGAGAGATGGAACAGAAGGGTAGAAACAGAGAGGATAAGAGATGGGGAGAAAGAGGGGGGGAGGGAGGGATGAACAGAGACAGTGAGGGAGGGAGAGGGTGGGGTTGCTCATGTGTGAATGCTGTAATTTAGTGTTTTATTTATGTTCTGCTGGCACAGCTCTTCCTAAATGTATACATTTTCTACAGGATGAGTTGGATGACACTGCACAGGTGTGGAATGCACACAACATCAGGCCATCAAGAAACCTGAACATCCCCAGCGGTCGGCCTAATGTGATGCATGCTGTTCCTGAACTTTAGCGAACAACAGATTTTCTCTCCCTTGTTGAAAATGAACACATTCAACTGTGCAAAAATGAATGTGTCTTTCGGCTGGCTGTACCATGTAATCCAGATATTTATGAACTCTGTATCATCTTTATGCCTGAGTCCCATCTTGCTCCACCAACAGATCCATATCAGGCTGTGAACTTGTATTTGCACCTAAGAGAGGCCATCACTGCATCTCTCTAAACCACCCGACCCTCTCCACAGGATGGACACTTATTCCACTGCAGTGCGCCTCCCCCTGACCCTATCCAGAGAATGGACACTAAATTGTTGTGAACCTCCTGTTATTTTGTGTATTGTTAAATCTCTAGTGTTCCTTTTAAAAATACACAGGGATATTGGTTATTTACTGCACTCCTTTGTTTCTGTTATTACGCAATCCTTACGGTGATGCTATTTACTGAATTTACTTTTTGACCTGAAGGTCGTGTGTGCAAAGAGCTGTTAAATAAAAGTAGCCATGTGAAAGAACTTAACTATGTTCAGAACAAAGTTGTTGAAACATTGAGAAACACAGAAGCACAAGGTTACTTTAAAATTTACTTTAATTATTCTTCACTTCCATGAATTAATGAACATTAACGTGATTCTTTAAAGTCAACAATTCATGAAAAATTAAACCGGTGTTGGACAACTCGTTCTGAATGCTTGGTTAGAGTAAACAGATGGACCTGTAAGCAGTCATTTTCAAAACAACATTTTCACTTTCAACAACAAAAAAAAAACACCATCATAAAACTCTGCTGAAGCATTTACTATTCTGTAACACAGGTGTAACGATGGAAGCAGATAGTTACCATAATCCAAATAAAAATGCAATAGCAGAAACGCTTTTAAATTTTAGAATTAGAAATTTTAAAAAAGCATTTCTGTTATTATATTCTTATTTTAATTTGGATTATGGTAACTGCTTCCATATAAAACAAATACATCCATAAATATATACAATGTGAGAATTGTTTCTTGCAAGAGCTGCACTTCAACCCATGACCATCGATAAAAGTGTACACATCTAATCGTAAACAATCTGCTGCAACCTGAATTTCCACTTCTGTGTCTATAAACCAGTCACAGCTTGACTGATGGCTCTGAAGAAGCAGTTTCCATCAGCCTCTACATTCTCATTTGTACACGGCGAACCTAATGGGCCTTTGCAATCAGAAATTGGAAAACTCGCACGGTCCAAATGAATCTTCAAGTTTTTGCAAAGGTCTAAACAAACATCAACATCAAGGGGAGAGAAGTTACACTCTTCATTGGTCACAGCACTGACAAACTCTACGTCAGAATTATCCATGTCAAAGTGAGGAGTTTTGCTCTTCTGAAGTGACTCACTGTTGCCAGCTGGTGCTGGAATTTTAAACCGTGACCATGCAGAACCTTGGCTAATCTAATACCAGTGCCATGATCTGCCACTGCATCTTCACTAGTACTAACTGATGATGGATCACAAATCACATGTGCGAGGCGTAGAACGAGCGGAGCAGTCAGAGGCAACAGAAGAAGAAAGAAAAGCCTCCTTAGCTTAGTTGATCTTCTGTGTTGCCTCCTGGACGGTGCTGGCCTCCTCTGGCTTGGTGCTGGCAAACACGGGAGCCACAGGAACCACGGGCACAGCTCTGGTCATCTGTGGCGTCGCCTCCACCTGATTAAAATAAGAAAGATGTGATTTTATGCCAATAAACATAGAAAGGAAAACACTAGGCTTTACACGGTCACGATTTTTGTGCCAATCACCGATCCAATCACGTTAGAGGCAATAAATACTTGTTTCTGTACACCCCTTGCCTTCTCACGAGCACCGTCTAAAGTTGTTTGCTTTAGCATCCGTTTCAGAGTTTGCTTTTCTTTTTCTTTCTCCGCGCTGCGTTTCTTGAACTCGACATGCTCCTCCGTGTGTATCTTTTCCAAGTGCCTGATTAAATTTGTGGTGTTGAATTTTTTTTACCAAAGTTCCCCCGCGAGGTACTGTAGCGTTTCATATATTGCAGATTCAAAGAAACTTTATTGTCCGTCACATAGCGACAGTACTCAAAACAGGAAGAGGCACGAAGACGAAAATGAAGGTTTTTGAATCATGAATCATTAGCTCTCGGTGTTATGCCCCGGCCTAGGGGGAACCAGGACACAACATAAAGGCCCCCCCCCTTCTCCCAGCTCTCAAATTAGACCAAGGTGCTTCGTCCACAGGATGGTTTTTATTAAACGTCACCATCATTGCACTGGCGTCAGGGAGGGCATGGCCAAAACAACAAACAAAATGGCTCTCTTATGGATCTTACTTATGAAGAAAACAATCAAATAAATGACAGTCAAACTAACCTCCTTCACTAAAACACAGGAGAAAAGGGTCACAACACAAATGGCTTCCCTCCCCTACGGGCTACGTGGACACAAAGGGAACTGAAATAGATTACAAAACAGAATTGATGGCTGAACACAGAATGCTGCTGCTGCGGCACATGGCCTCTGGTTGGGAGCTGGGAGAAGGACAAAGAGGCCGAGGTGTTGAAGTCCTCCTCCTTTAATATTGGCACCAGCCAATCACCTTTCCGCACCTGGAACAAGCAAAAAAAAGGGAACACAGGATCTACTGCGCCATCTAGTGCCCAGACGGACACACAGCAGACAAAAGGAACTGACAACAATGTAAAGCCAAATCTATACATTTACATAACACTCGGATACAAACAAATAAACATGTCGATGCTGTGAAACTACTTTGGAGGAAATGAGACAGATTAAAAAAGTTTCAACACGACCATGACGTCATTGATCGGTGATTCATGACATGACGCCCGATCATGAACGTTTCAAAAAAATGCCAAATATCGGCCGATCCGATACAGCCGATAAGATGGGTGTAAAGCCTAGAAAACACACACAGGTGATGAAGTGGAAATGAATAAGTACAAACCTGCTGCACTGCTGTGACATTGCTGGAGGCAGACTCAGTCATGTGGACAGTTGAACGTGTTGCCCACACCTGCAAATACAAGGACACAAAGTAACGTTTAAAGAACTGCATTTATTGTCCAATCACAAAGATGCACACAATGAAATACACATATCCCAAATACCAACATGTCACTTGTTTGTTTTGGTTTTTGAGGCAACGCATGCTGATCGACGTCTCAGGCTAGACATCTGGAAGAACATAAAGAAATTAATTCATAAACAAAGTAACACACTAATTAAACTGTACATGTACTGTACATATGTGATCTTGTGTTGATAATAGGGTTGGGGCGATACGGCTAACCCACGATTCGATACTGTGACGATATTTGGCCCACGATAATGACAACATCACGACACACGATATCTTCGATATCTTCGAAATTTTGCCGATGATATGTGACTGAAAAAGAAAAGAATACCCATAAAAAGGAAAATGCCTGTGATCTTGCATTTATTCCAAAACTTTGTATAATGTACAAACAAACGTGCACTGCACAAGCAAACATATTAAAGTGCATGAACATTAATAACTTTCATGTAAACAAGGACAGTGCTTTCTGGTAATGTAAAGTCAGTAGCAACTTGTCTTATCTCAACTTGGGGACTTGGGATATACAAACCGACGGGAAGATGAAAGAGGGAAAAAAATCCTTTCACTGCCCCGATTCTGAAAATCAATAAAAAATGATGCAGACAAAATAAATAAATAAATAACCGCGTCCCCAAAATATACGGGACAAAGTGAAGTGCGTCCCCATCAGTTCATTACGGGACAGGCTTTTTAGTTGCCAAATATGGGACAATCGCGTATTTTACGGGAGGGTTGGCAACCCTATCTAGACCACAGACGGAAATTAAATGAGGTTTTGTCATTTTCCATAAAAAACGGGACAAATTGTGTCCCGGGAGAGATTTTGTCTTTCCCGGGACAGGTGGACAGGTGGTCTTTGGAAAAAAATATTGATATTTGCCGTCAGTGTATCGATTATTTATTGCGACAGAAAGCACAACAATATATTGCAATATTGATTTTTTTTTTTCACCCACCCCTAGTTGATAAGTGTATGAATAATTGTGTGAATGTTACCGTGGCAGCTGGGGAAACCCTGCCAGATGACTCCACGACGGTCTCCATGTGGTCCAGCAGCACAGCCTCACTGAACCACACAGGATTGGACGGGATGTCTGTGTGAAATGCAGTCTCAACAGCTGTTGGTACTGTCTATAAAAAAAAAGAGGAGAGGAAATCAGAGTCAACTTAGGATAAGTGTTCATTTTTAAAATAAAAAGTTGCACTGTTTGACAAATACACGATGGGGGGAAAAAAATAAAAAAAGGGATGAACAGGTTACCTCAACCTCCTGTCCAACAAGAGTCCATTCAGGAGCGGGTCCATACACTGGCATGTAGACAGGACCTGTCACAACCACTCTGGGAGACACCCTGGGCGATGATTGGTTGTGGCACAACACCCCTGGCCTAGGTGAAGGGGGTGCGAGCTGATGGAGCATGCAGCATGCAGACGCTCCACCAAAATCAGTCCTGAGGTGCACCTAAACAGAAAACAACATGTTAACACATATTTGTCAAATCAAATGAAGAGCAAGTAAGGCTGAAGAAGGCAAAACTTACACCATCATAACACCACCATGTACAGCTGACGAAGGGGGAGGTGATCGGCCATATACACAAATGTTAAACCTGGAAGAAGTGTCACATAATCAATTATGTAATCACACAATTCTAAGAAATATCTGTTAGCACAGTGTCACTGAAGAGAAAAAAATACAACAAAAATATGTATTTTACACACCCGTGCGTGCAAGCAACACGATGATATACTTGACGTAGCGCTGTTTGTAGTTCTGGCTTGACAGTCAGGCGAGGTGGAAAGTCAAGCACAAACACCTACAAAATAGTTGTATATAAAAAAAAACCCAAACAAACATAAAAATGCAAAATAAATTCATGAATATTCATGTTATTGAACTATGGATCATGGAATTACTTGATATTGATAAAACAAAGTGGCGATGACATTCATGTGTTCAAATTTGTTTGTCACAGCAGATAAACAAACCTTGGGCCAGCTGTCCAACACAGTTGCCAGTAGCGCAGCAAAATCCTGGGCGGAGTCTGTTACAAGCCCGTGTTCAAGGTTGTTGCCCGGGGCGAGAACACAAAACCATCCACAAGTGGACAGAGATGTGAGTCTCCCACCACCAGAACACTCTGCGGGAAGAGAAACTGCGTTCGTAAGACAGAAAAATAAAGAAACTCGTGGCTTGACAAAATCACGACCCATACCTTCTTGTCTGGTTGCTGGGCCTTAAGAACGAACTTGCACTGTTTTGTCAGTCAGGAGCAAAACGGGCCATCTTCGCACCCAGGTCGCTGACCAGTACCGCGCCCTGTGTAAATTGACAAAAAAGAAAAATCTAAATATGTTTTTGTAAGATTTATTTGGAATACAACATAACAACATAGGCAGAACATGAAATCATGAACGTGGAAGTACTCACGACGTTCAAAGTCCTTCCGAGGTGGAAAAGGTGTCCAATCCCGTTTTTGCTCCAGGAGTCGTTTCATGGCCAGAGAGCGACGGAATGCCTTGGTGTTCGGCATCTGAACAATGAAATGAAAGATTGTGTCATTTTCAATGAAGGACAATGATAACACAAGTTTACAGAAAAAAGTGATGTTTTCTCACACACGACATCAAAACACAGAAAGGTTTCTCTACCTTTGCAGCTGGAGACGATGAGCTTAAATCAATAAAGCAAAAGAAAATGTGTATGTGTACTCTTGGACCCTAACCCTAATGCCATACAAGTCTATGGGGTGAAATTTCAACTTTGTCCTACAGATATGGGGCCACTTGCTTTTTCATCAGGAGCCCCCAAAAAGCACCCAGGTTTCGGGGTTCCTCAAGTACTAAAAGCCCCAAATTTGGCGTGGGCGCTTCTTGGGGGCTCCTGATGAAAAAGCAAGTGGCCCCATGTCTCTAGGACAAAGTTGAAAATTAACCCCATAGACTTGCATTGAATTAGGGTTAACAATAAGGCTGAAACTAGGGTTAGGGTTAGTGTTAGCTGAAATTAGGGTTAGGGTTTTGGGGTTCCTCAAGAACTAGAAGCCCAAAATTTGGCGTGTGCGCTTCTTGTGGGCTCCTGATGAAAAAGCAAGTGGCCCCATGTCTCTAGGACAAAGTTGACCATTGACCCTCATAGACTTGTATGGCATTAGGGTTAGCGATAAGGCTGGAATTAGAGTGAGGGTTTCGGGGTTCCTCATGGGCTTGAAGCCCCAAATTTGGTGTGGGTGTGTCCAGGAGGATCCTGATGAACCTGAAAGTGGCCCCATGTCCCTAGGACAAAGTTGACCTATGACCCTCATAGACTTGTATGGCATTAGGGTTAACGATAAGCGATACAAACCTGGTGAGTTTAAGACTTAGTGACTCTACGTACATGAATGTATGGGGTACCCCGTCCTTACTTTGTTCCAACCTTCCCTCCACAAACCTGGCTGTCCAGTGCAGAAGTCAAAGTGAGAGAGAGAACAAAGCAGGAGGAGGGCCTGTGACGCCGCTGCTGATTGGCTCGTCGGCCGGTTGAATGAGCCAATTCTAGAGCTCCCCTCGGTGTCCACACACTGCAAAATATATCTAAGAAATAAACACTTAAATTGAGAAAGAACAGGCTAGAAACAAGTCAAATTATCTGCCAATGCAGTAAGATATTTAGACTTGGTAAGATTTCTTAAAATAAGACGATATATCTAGGCATTTGAAGAATGGGAAAACTCTTGAAATAAACAGTAAAGCACTCATTCCAAGGACTGTACTAAGTCAAATAAACTTGATACTAGCTTCTCAATTCTTTTTTCACGTTTGCTTCTTTCTTAATTTGAATGAAAAGATCTTAAAACCAGACCTACTAACAGTGCAATTCTTCTTAATTTAAGTGTTCACAATATTAGCTTTTTTTTCTCAAAATGAGACAAAGCATCCACCCCCCCTACGCCCATTCCCCCCAAAAAAAAATAATTCAGCAAACAGAATTAATATTGTCAACAACTATTTATTCACTTAAATTGCTGACAGTGCCTTCACTGCCTTGTAACAAAAACGTCACTAAGGCATTGCATCTTAAAACAATCTCAAGCAATCATTTCTAGAATGCAAGTAATGTTGTGTTGTTACAATATTCACCGTCATCATTATTGAATATTGATTCAGATTCCCTGACACGAAAAAAACAAAAACAGTATGGGGACAGCATATAGTGTTGTGTTCCTATCACCACTGATAACATGTTTGTTCCAACAGACTCCCACCCACCCTCAAGTTACAACTACCAGGGGAGTGTATCACTACCTATGCCTAGTACACAGCTCTACTCCCCAATAAAATCTTTCCATTCTGCCATGGTCTTTTTTGTATGAGGCTGTGGTGTCTCACACATGGATAGTGTCCTGTAGCACTTCTATCTGAATGACAGAGAGATGGGTTGCCACACACTTTTGGATATGTGAGGTGCAGGGCATAGTAGTAACCCATCAGATGAAGCAGACCGTCACTCAAGTCTTCCGTGGCTCCAAGACAGATGAGACAGCGGGTCCCATCAAACAGCAACACAGAGGTGCAGAAAGACCTCTTCTGTGAGTACATTGTGGGATCTTCTGTTGGCTAAAGAAAAAGAAGAAGGAAACGCCACATCCATGCATGGAACTATGAAGTGTTGAATGTGAGAAAATGCAAACAAACTTTCACCTGAATGACATGAAGCAGTGCCTCACTGGCATGTCCCAGCTTCTTCGGTGGTGGACTTGGTGAAGGAAAGAGTGTGGGGAGTGCCCTGAGCAGCGCAATGGAATATTCCACTGGAATAGAACAAATCAACTTTGAGTTCAAAGTTAGTCTTCCTAAAAATGAGTCTTATTAGGTTTGTGTTGATCACAAAAAAAATCTTATTTTTTCAGCATGAAGAGTATTACCATTCTGCATCTATTCATTCAGCGCAACATAAACCATCCTATGTCCAAGGAAACAGCTACACAGTCAATTAGAGACACAGCAAAATGACTCACCTACATCCAGCGTTATGCGTGGCTTCATCACTTCATTTTTTTTCCAAACACCATAAAATTACACATTGGTGCAGAAGTCTTCCCATCTCTTTTTTTAGTTCATCAATGAATTTTCTGTTGCCCTTATCCAGAATGCGCCGCAGCTCATTCATCGCCTATAATGCAAGTCAATGTTAAAATCTGCAAAAATGCTTGCTTTTCATCATAAACCAAAACAAGTTAATCACTTACACGATAAAGATCCTTGACACATGGATATGCATCCAGGATCTTTGTTGGCCTTGTCCTGTTCTTTCAGAACATCACTATCAATGAAGGATCTTCTTGCTTGAAACTGCAGGTCAAGAATTTGGGAGACAGCATCTTGGTTGGGTTTTGGTTTCTTGTACAGCTCCTGCAGGGTCTGCTAATGTCTGGCCTGTGCTGTCAGACCATCTTTGGCTGATGAAATGGAGGAGACAAATCAGTAAATCAGTCAAATGGATGAAATTGTTTGGAGCATCAAAATATATCAAATGACAATTCAAATGTAAAAATGCCTGTGATATATCATGATATCCAAAACTATCATAACATTGCCTAGCTTTCATACATTATCATTATTATTAAAATGGACATGTTTCTACTTATGTGAAGTGTGGCCATTATCAGAACTGCGCCCTGGTGTGTGACACAAAATAATTGTTGATCCACCAATTGAGTCTGCATCATGATCTTCTTCTTGGTCACTTGCTGAGAAGTCAATGCGATGCCTTTTCTTCTTGTGGCCACTCTCTGGTGAATCTCTTGTGAAGATTCTTGTAAGTGCTCGCTTGGTAAATAAAATTTCACTCATTGAAAGAACAAATAAAGATGGAAAGTGAACATGAACAGATAAAAAAAGTATCAGCCAAAAATAACCACACGCTTCAAAATCTAAGTGCGCAAAATAATATAATCACTTACATGTTTCATTGTTTTGTCTTAATCCTTCAGCATGGGATAATAATCCACTAGTCTTTGAGACATTGCAGTGACTTCATGCTTAGAAGGGTACCAGACCCCCTCTCCTTGCTGACTGGCTCTCAAGATAGAAATCATGCTGGTGACAGTGTTTCTCACCAGCCTGCATCTGAGCTCTTTGAACATGACACATTTCCCCTCACTGGCAGTGCGGGCCATCTGGAAGTAGTGCTTACGAGCTTGCTCCAACTCACTGTCTGTATAGAGGGTGTGCAAACTTTTTTAGCAACGGGCCACATGACAGACCTGAATCGAGTCGGCGGGCCACGGAAGGGGGGGTTGTAGGTAGGTACAGAATTAGTCCGGGTGCAGAATCGTTCTGGGTGTAGTGACTGCCCGATACGGCAACTCCATTGGGAAATACCTCTACATCGCGGTCGAACGTGATATATGGATAGATCACGGTCAAAACGCTATTTCGCGGGTGATAGATAGATAGATTGTGAGAGAATTTCGTGTATACAATATAATACAAAGTACTGTAAATACGGCAGGGATTGACAGAAAAAAAAAGATAACCTTAATCAACCGATGTAGTTTGTCCTAATAGAGTTGCCGTATGTGACGTTGTTGGCATTCGCCCACTGGACAGAGGCGACTGCCAATTACGTCACATACGGCAACTCTATAAACGTACCGCGATCTATCCATATATCACGTTCGAAAGCGATGTAGAGGTATGTCCCAATGAAGTTGCCGTATCAGCAGTCACTTCCGCCTGGAACGATTCTGCACCCGGACTAATTCTGTACCTACACCTCGTTGACGGGGGGGAAGCACGCTATCGCTATCGCGCTACACTAACTCGGCAAAGTTACGTGCCGACAAAGTTTCGTTGGGGGGTGCGGTGTTGGGGGGTTATGACTGGCTTCACGCGGGCCGGACAGAGACACGCAGCGGGCCGGATGTGGCCCACGGGCCGGGGTTTGCCCATGTCTAGTATAGACAACATATTGTGGAGGAGCAGGAAGCTGTAGGGTCCTCTTTGGGCTGCTTTTCACCAAAGGAGTGGATGTCTGAGGACAGATTGGAGATGTTCCTCCTGGTGAAGACACAGTTCCTGGCTTCATTCGGGGCAGCCTTGTCTGGTACGGTGGAATTCTCAGCCGAGAGGAAACCAGATCCAAAACATTATGAACAAGAGAGAAACAATAGACACAATTAGGAAAAAAGAAAAAAAAAGTGTTATGCTCGATGTTTTCAGAGCAAAGTAGGTAACCAATCACATCTACACTAATAAGGGCCCAAATCCGTTTCCTCCTGAGAAAGTGTTCTGGTCCAGGAAAAAGGTCTCTCAAATCATCACGACTGAGGGTGTGGAGCAAGACTTCATCGATGTTGGCAGCTATAAAGACAGTCCAATCATTAACAAACCTTTTACACTTAACAACTCATACATTTTTTTAACTAATGAATTTAATTCAACTTGACAAGTCAAACCAAGTTTGTTTTGTGCCAATTTCTGTTATCAGAATTAATTGTAAATGCAATTCAGTTTAGACATTTTGTCTCAAATTTGTAAAATACTTCTTTTTGAAATCAGTGTCAGCATACAGTTATTTTAATTACTTAGCGGACAAATCATAGTCATGGAAATTTTTTCATACCTACACATGACATACCATTTAAAATTGATACTGTGACATCATCCAGCTCATCCATTATTGGCCCCGGTTTGGATGTCCATTTAATTTCTCCTCAATCTGGCAGGGGAAAAAAAATCATCATATTAAGGTCACAATTAGGACAAGCTAGCCTTCCGACTCAAGATCCGTTTTTTTACAATGCCCATCTGCCATGGATCCCAAAGTTCCCATGCAATTAAAAGTTGTGACACCTTATCTGAATGATAACCCTAGACAGCTCAACGGATTGCTAGTCATACAGACAACAATCAAAATTGGAGTGAAACTTGTAACCACAATGCCTGCAACATGGTGGTACTTATGGTAATAATCAACAAATACCAGTGTTCTTCGTAACCAAATGACAACATCTGATAGGATTGTGCCACCTTGAACTGCAATCAACTTAAATTTTGATAAAAACAAGCAAATTGTACCTAAACTACATCTTCAATCAATCCAATTTGAGCACCCTCTACCCCATAAACTGAAGATACTGCAATACAAACTTGGTAGTACAGTATTTCGTCATGCCACATATAACTAGGAATACTAATTACTTGTTCACATGACTAGAATTGCAGTACATCAATCCAATACAAAATACACACTTGTCATCAAGCTCATAAATCCATCGAGTCGAGATGAGCACGTGCAAGGAGTCGGACTCCGTGAGTTCACGTAAACAGAGCATTGCGTTTGCGTAAATTATGCACGGCTATCGAGCTAGAAGCCGAGTCCGATTTGGTGCACACAACCACACTATAATGCCTCTCAATGTCCTAACCCATGCCACGAAACAAACGTGAAGAACCGATTTGAGTTTCTCACGGGACCAGCAGTGAAGTCACAACCGTCGCCCCACATGAAATGTCGCAGCAGGAGCCTGAGGATTTCCTGAGTCAACATGCTGATCAACAGGTAACGTAATGTTGGCTTCCTTGACGACATTAGACAACTCCCTGTTTATATTTTATTCATATTTTAGTACAAAGCCTCCTTGTTTTATGATCTTTGACTTGTTCGGTTTTTGTTTTGACATTATGCTGTTAGTGTTTATTTCAAATTAACAAGAAGTACCGGTACAGATAGTAGGAACTTAATATAACACTTGCGTCAAACAAAGAATAACTAACTGTACATATCATGTCTACAGGAAGGAGCTGGTACATTAAGTGAGAATATTCAAGAATATTAAGAGAAGATATATTCAAGGTTGTCCTGAGGTCAACTGTACCAACCATTGACAGAGCTTATGGAGCAATTTGATGTTATTGTACAGTAAACATGGAATATTGGAGCTGTCGCAAAACAAAACAAAAAGCCAACTTTAAGGCTTATTATCTCCAAAATGATACAGTAATCAATCACATTTAGAAATCAAATGTTTCTAAATGTCAAGTCAGTAATGTCAAGTCAGTGCTTGATGTGTCATCAGCAGGCGTCGGCGTCAGTAATGGGGGCATCGGCAGGTTTCAGGGCGGAATCGCCAGGCGTTGGGAAGCGTCGGCGGGTGTCGGGGGCTCGTGGCCAGGTGGCGGACGTCACGGCAGGCAGTGGCCAGGTGGGCTCAGTCCCGCAAACGCTGCTTACAGCTTTAATTTTGTATTGCTTTGATAACATTGTTTAAGTTGAGTTTAAATTTACACTATTTTTTTTTTCTTAGCTGCTAATTGTTCAAAAATGCTGATGTTAAAAGTGTGTTTGCACAGTATATGTTATGGCACTTTAATTCATATGGCAGTACATTTAAAATAACTGGCCGTCAAGTTCCAGGAACTGACAAACTGCACTGAGTTGAGTGAGATTCTCCAAAGGAACTCCAGTATAAATGTGGACTTTACATTCTAGTCCCCTGTGAAGAAAAACCCAAAAGTGAACGTTTTTGTGCCTCACCCTTTCTAACTGGGACATTTGCAAGGGAACGCAGACTGGTTATGCTGCTCCCTGATAAAAGAAAAATGTTTCTGCTGTTACCTCAGAAATTGCCTGTTATTATTGTGGCTCAGGATTTTGGAGGTAGATTTATTTTTATTTTTCATAAGGAACAGGATAACAGTAATGCCCTGGCATTGGCAATAAGCTTTAATTTTGTATTTGCATTTTTTTTTACTTTAGATTTACATTAAAAATGTTTCTGTGTAAAGTGCTGATGTTAAGTGTTTGCACGATAAATGTTATGGTGCTTTCGTTTATATGGCAGAACATTTAAATTAAAGTGTATGAAAGACTTCTTTTAAATTCATTATTGGCTTTTGCGTATACAACGTGAATAATCGTGATTGATCAGGTAAATCATGCGATTAATTGCGATTAAAATTTTTAATCGTTGCCCAGCCCCAGTAAAAACATTTTTCTGGTGCCAGCATTTCGTGAGGCAGAAGTTGATTCATACTTCAGTGCCTTGGAGCGAATAGCTTCGCCACTCAACTGGCCAAGAGACATGTGGCTTGTCCTTCTCCAATGCAAGCGGGTGGGAAAAGCACAGGAGTTGGTGTCTGCTCTTTTCTTAGAAGACAGCCTGCAATATGATGTTGGAAAGGAAGCAATTTTTCCTGCTTATGAGCTTGTTCCTGAGCCCTACCGGCAAAAATTTAGGAACCATAGAAAATCTAGTGGTCAAAGCTTTGTCGAGTTTGCATGGGAGAAAAGCAACCTCTTTGATAAATGGTGTGCAGCTAATGATGTCAAAAATGACTTTGAGTCACTCCGTGAGCTCGTTCTTTTAGAAGATTTTAAAGACTCTTTGCCAGAGAAGGTGGTAATGTTCTTGAATGAACAGAAAGTGTCGTCATTGTCCAAGGCTGCTGTCCTCGCAGATGAGTTTGTGTTGACCCACAAAAATGTCATCTCATCTTCCCCCCCGATCGGACACGCCTTCTGCTTCTTGTCCCACAAGAGCCGAGTCTAGCCACCTCCCCCTTGAAAAGGCTAGAGGGAAGGGACTTCTGGTTTGGCCATAAAGCAGTAGACTGCGCGACACCAGGGCTCTCGACCATCCAGGGTAAAAACTCCCCGAAAACTTGAATAACTATTGTCAGATATCATATTAACTACAAAGTGATCAGGGGAACGTTGGAATGGGAAGGAAAACTCGATTCAACCAAAACAGAAACACGGTAACAGACAATATGGCGGAACTACCAGCTTGCTGTGAAACAGAGGGAGATGGCGAAACGAACTCCTCGTGACTAACGACGCGAAAAAGGGCTCGGACATAGAAATTATTAGCAAGGAGATACGGGATTTAAAAATGGAATCAAAAGAAGTCCTTCGCACGTTTGGAGAAACACTGAGGAACGACGTGGAAAAAGACTTGGACGACTTCAAACACGAAATAAATCAACAACTTGCGAAAGTCATCACCGAACAGGAGCTCCAAACCAGCAAGATCAACGAGGCTGAGTCGCGGATTGAAAAGCTAGAACGTTGGGCACAGGAAGCTAATGACGCTCTGGTCATATCACTGAGTGAACAAAAAGCTCTTCAGGACAAGTTAACTGACCTGGAGTCCAGGCCGAGGTGAAACAACCTACGTATCTATGGAGTCACTGAAGGAGAGGAGGGAGAATCTGTGGCCAAGTTTGTGGAAGACCTGCTGAAAAGCGAACTGCACCTGCGAGCAGATTTTAATGTCCAAATTCAGAGAGCACACCGCTCACTTGCACAGAAACCAGCGGACGGTGCCCAACCGAGACCCATCATTGTTAACTTTCTGGAATTTACTACCAAAGAGAGGGTCCTGAGAGAGCTATGGACAAAGAAAATAGAACTGGGGAATAAAGTACCGTCATTCCATCACGATTACGCGACAGAGATGGTCCAAAAGAGAAAGGAGTACAACACTGCTAAAAGAATCCTGAAGGAGAAGGGCATCCGCTTCCAGACGCCATTCACCAAGATGAGGACCCACTGGGATACGGGAACTCGAACCTACAACAGCGCAGAGGAGGTCAAGGAGGAATTGGCGAGACGAGGCCTGGCGGAGAAGACGGCGGTGGCGACGGTTGCGGAGGGGCCTGCGGCACTCGGTGCCCCGCACTACGACGGAGTGGCAGTGCAAGGAGGGATCCTGGAGGGGCTACGCATTAGCACGACGCATCAATACACATAGATCATCATCTATCAAAAAAAGACTAGATGTGGCGAGGGGGAGAGTCTGGCGGAGGTGGAGACAATTCTGATGGTGGGTATAAAGGAAAATTGGGGGGTGTGGGGGGGGGGGCGGGTGCCTGACAATGCCACCTGGGGAGTTGCACCCCAGGAAATAAACTATAATAAAATTCCTCGGGCTACACAGGTTCGTTACGCTTTGAAATTTAAGAGGACGAGACGGACTTCCAATGAAACAGCTTTATTTGACAACAATTTAAAATAGACCAGGTTTAGCTGCCTGAGTGTCAAGGAAATAAGTACAATACCAAAAAGACTGTTCTACATAAGAAAATAAGGGGAACAGGGCCAAAGAAACCAAAGAAAACTCAAAAAAGGGAATAAACAAAGCTAAGGGAATCACTACAAACCAAAATTCACGCTACGCCAACTCCTGTCCTAAAGAAAAGAGAACAAAATTAACATACTAATACCTTGAGACACCCAGGCAAGCGTTAAACAGTTAGAACGAAAGGAAAACTTTTATTGATTCTTCGCGCGCACACACACAAAACAGAGGAGGACGGAGCGACTGCACCCAGGCAGGGGGTTGAGACCAGCGTCCTTCCAGTACCCGTCTCGGCGCACCGGTGTTCAACCGGCGCTCGGCAGCCTCCCCGCCGAGCGCCAGAGGAGGAGGCGGGGGGCTTCGGCTTTAACAGCCAAGCGGTGAATGCACAACGATCACGCACACGCAGCACCACCTCCCGATGAATGGGCACCCGCCAGGGTTCCTCCTCCAGCTGCGCTTATGGCCCAGCCCGCTCTGGGATTGCTAGCCGAAATGCTAAGAACTGCGAAGGACAGAGTTCTCAGCGTGGACACGCCAGAGGAGTGCTGACTCCAGCCTGCGCTTGTTTTTAAAAGAGCTGCTTTCACTCTGCACTCTGGCGCAGGTGTAATCAGTGCGTTTACATGCAGAGCTTAATCGGACTAAGCAATAATTTGGTTTTCTCGTCCAATCGGAGTTCTCACCTTGTCCCCCTATACATGCAGCTGAGAAATTTGAATTACTGACAGGAACGTGTCCTCCTCCTAACAGTAGGGGGTGGAGTGAGCCTTTTCAGCTGGTCAGCTGCTTTCGGTTGACATATTACATCATTATGATATAGAATGATAGTTCATAATGTACGTGTTACTTACTTTGCAGATAAGCTGTACCCTATTTCTTGTGCTCATGGTTATCTTAAAAGATAACCATGAGACAAGAACATTGTTTACTGTTGGAGGGCTACAACAACACAATGTCTTCGATGCTACGCTTTGTGCCGTCGCCACGGACCCCAAACTCTCGTTCTTGTTGGATGCCGGTTCTGCGCAGACTGGTGGGAGAGTTTGTGTACAGGTTTTGCAAAGGAACGGTGTCTTCAGTTATACACACGCTCATTAAAGTGCCGACCGTGGAGGAAGCTTGTGCCGCTGCACGCCGTTTCCAGCAGAATAACAGCGAAATTATCGAAATAAAAACAAATCAGAAAAACATGTCTTTGCTGTGCTTTTATTTACAAAGTTGAAATTCTTCTAACTTACAAAAAATGTGAACGAAAAGGTAGAAATATAAATACAAAGGAATACGTATTTGTTCAGGGGTGCGCAAAGCCGGAGCCCTGCATTTGCTGCGCTACCCTTTTTAAAAAGGTCTCCGTTGCGTGTTATTTTAATATGTCCATCTCTTTTAGAAGAGAAAGCATCGCCCCGGTCTCATCCTCTCTCCAAATGTCAACATTCTTATTCGCGTTTGCCAGGTTGTTTCGCGCCGAAGGCAATAATTCAGATTTCTCTAGTACCATGTAAACGCACTGAGGGACGCAGAGATTGCACTCCGGCGCAGGTGTGATTGATGACGCGAAGGTGGGGGCAAACCCACCTGCCACATAGTTAATTAATTCAATTAATTAATTAAAGTGCTTTTTGAACCTTTGGCCGCTCCGTAGATTGTGGAAACGGGAAATGAATTGACTCACAGCACACAGTCACACGCTTGAAGCCGGCTTGTAAGCACAACAAAAAAAAGAAAAAGACACTGAGCGTAGATGAGCACTAGGAAGGACTAACATGGATAAGGCGTCAATTGTAAATGGAAAGTTCCACTTCAAAACCCTGCCAGATGGCAGTCTTGACAGGACAAAAGTGATATGCATTTACTGTAAAGCTGTATTTAGTTTCCACCGGAGTAGGAGCAGTCTTACGTTTCACTTGTCTGCGAAGCATACAGCTGACGCGGAGAGCCCTCCGCCCCCTTCTGAGGTAAAGCAAACCACGTTGGATGGTGTGGCACGGAGACCACTGGCCGCGTCCACCACACGCCAACTTTCAACAGCGGGGGCTAAATGGGTGTGGCTACGGCTTGCAGGCCAATTAATATGGTGGAGGATGAGGGTCTGCGCGATATCATATATATTATACGGACTATGGATGAATATGACACTGACTGGATGATTATGGCACTGACTGTGGATTACTATGGATGCTGAACAGCTGTTATAGGCTATACTGCCTAACTGCACAAGATCATTTGAGTCCTGTACTGTATTGCACTGCCCCCTGTTTAATGCACACTTTATTTATTGTTTTGATTTAATTTAATTGATTTTGTGCATCACAGTTTGATGCAATGCATAAGTGTCATCCTTTTGTCTTAATGGCTGCTGAAAAAATGGGATGAATAGTTCAAGTTGGAGTTGAAAAGTAAAATAGAGAAATTTTGGTAGTACTAGTAATCATTACTATGTAATGTTACAGTTATGCCCATCTGTTATCTTTGTTGGGCTTGAGTTTATGATTATTTTTTTTACCCTGTGCATCTTTTGTTTTGTTAGTAGTACTTGTCATTGCTCCAACACGAATAAACATGCTGCATCCCACTAGATGGCGCATTTGCCTTATTTACAAGCACCATGGACATCGGAGCTGATTGCTGCCACTCTCAGCAGCGTGCGTCTACTAAGGTCTACTAAGATTCCACAATCTATTACACCTCGTGAGCAAAACAGGCTACAGGTAAAATTAAACATCTTCAGTTGAGCAACTCAGGCAAGTTAAACTGATTTAAAAACAAACAAACACTATAATACTAGGAAAAGAATCCTCTATATGTCAATAAATACAACATATTGAGTATTCATAAAAAAAAAAAAATGCTTACTTTAAATAAGAAAATCCAACAAACCAACAAGTGCAACACTGAAAAGCTAACCAACAATCAAAATAATGCTGAATTGCCTTAGTTTCGTCCCACACTTATCAGCTTAGCTACTAAGAATAACTCACATTATTCACCTGGACAGAAGGAGGTTCTGAGGAACGTGTTGGTCCTGGAGCTTCCTGGTCAGGATGTTCGGGAGATCCCTCTGGCTCAATGTCTGGAGCGCCAACATATTTTAGAATTGCTCCTGCAGAGACAAAGCTCATTAGATCATCAAGCAAAACAGATCAGAAGCGCATTTTCCTATTTTATTATTACAGTGATGTTGCAGTAATATAGGAAAATTAAAAATTCATTTGTTTTTAAATTAAACATTATGGTTGCAGTGTCCCTTTAAAGCTTTTACCCAATTACAAAACTGTCATTTTTAAGAGTTTTTGGCATTACTTTACACACTGTACTAGTTAAAGTAATAAAACTAAGATAAATGACCCACTGCCACAACAGTCTAAAATAGTCAACACCATGCCAAATAAAGTATTTCCATAAAATATTTCTCTGAATTCTAAAACAGTAGCACATTTCTAATTAAGGGCCTACAAAATACAAACTAAGCTTAGTAAATTCATCCTAAGTTAAGGCTAAAATAACATTAAGAGTCAAATATGTGAGAGACACCTTCCACTGAACGATAACAGGGGACTGACTACAACAACAAAATGCCCTCCTTCACTCCCTCCCTCCCTGTTAGAATGTGAATAAACGGGTGTGGAGTCAATCAGTCATTCCCATGGCAGGATAGGCCAACTTGGCAGGATATGGTCAACTTTCATAAAACAAACAAAAACGCTGATTCATGACGAACAAATATTAGCCAGCCAGCTAACATTTATCCGACGCTAGCTAGCAGGACAAATAAACAAACTTGGGGGGCGGGGACAACAGCGTTTCCCCTCCACCTCTCCAGCCCACATCACAAACAAATAACTTACCTTTCCCCTTTGCAAGTTTTTCTTGATCAGTTTTCTTTTCCTTCCGTTTTTCCGCACCGCTGGGATAACTCCTTTTTGATGCCATTATGGTGTCTGTTTGTTTTTAATCCTCTCGCTAACGGGAACGAATGGTAGCTGTCAATCATTCACGTCATACCTGTGCGTCGCCGGCCCGCTCCGTCACAACCTGCGTGACAGTGCGGCAAGCCCCCAGAGTCCAAGATGGCGTCCCATTGCTTTCAATGAAGTTGCTCACCCAGCCCAGTTCCTCCCTTTCTCTTGCACCTGTCGATGTGTGTAGCTAACACAAATCTGCAAATATTTTGTCGTTCTCATGGAATTAAACAGCACACCATGTTAATTTATCAGCGAGCGCTCTCTCTTTTCATGCAATTCATCACGCTTAACATGTAATGCTGAATCATGAAAGCTATGGAGCAAAAAATAATAATTACATAAACCACGAGTGAAATAAAATGTGTCATTCATTCAATAAAGATTTCATTCATTCATCTTCTATACCCGCTTATTCCTATTCAGGGTCACGGGGGTCTGCTGGAGCCTATCCCAGCTGTCTTAGGGCGAAGGCAGGGTGACACCCTGGACAAGTCGCCAGTTCATCGCAGGGCCACATAGAGACAAACAACCATTCACACTCACATGCACACCTACGGACAATTTAGAACGTTCAATTGACCTCACATGCATGTTTTTGGAGTGTGGGAGGAAGCCGGAGAGAACCCACGCAGACACAGGGAGAACATGCAAACTCCACACAGAAAGGTCCCAGGTCCAGGCCCCAGAATCGAACCCACGACCTTCTTGCTGTGAGGCGGCAGCGCTAACCACTGCACCACCGACTATTTTATTACTTAGTTGAAAATGCCATTTTATTTCATTTAACAAAGCATATCATTATTTCATCATGCATTTAATTGTTTTGTGGTCCTGTGTTTTAGTGCTTCATAATTGTATTCTCTTGTCAAATTTGCCCATCAAAGTCAGATTAGTAATCCTGTACATCACTTTAAGGAAAACCAATTCTAGGTAATGGATTGCAGATCTTGTAGTGACCTGTTACAATGGAAAGAAATGTATACATAATAAGTACGTCTGTGTGCCCGATATTTTAGCTAACACTAAACTTTCTGCACAACTGTCTGCATTGTGCTTTTTCTTCGGCCACAGAGAACAGAAACGTCTGTAGTTCTTTGTTCACCCATGGTACAGTTTCAGAAGCTTTTCAGTTTTTAATACGTGTTAATGTAAAAATCCACACGCCAGGCATTTAAAAATGGCGGTTTTGGTCTTTCGTGAAAGACTGCCTTTGGCCAATCAGTGTTCTGAACGTTGCTACGTCACCCTTATGGTCTCAGCTCTGCTCGCTTCGAAGCCCAACGAGGCAGGTACCAAAATCCTAACCCCTGGGAACGTGACAATTGTTTTTTTCAATTGAAGTTTTTGTTATTTTGTTCGTTTTCGTTAACTATTATAACCGTGGTCAGGACCTCCAGTGAGAAGATCCACTGGAGGACATTTAGAGCAAACAGTCAGACAACAGCAGCTTCACCACACCAGCTGAAAAATGGAGTTTGGATGCTTTCAGCTTCAAGTCGTGGACAGAAAATGATGCTCACACTGTCACACTGATGTTTTCTTCTCCAACCTTCTCTCAGCTCCAGAGGTTGGTGGTCTGCAGGAGCTTCTACAGCAGCAGAAGATCAGTCTGGAGAGGAGATGTGAACGTGTGACTGAAGGTGAAGAAGCAGGAAGTCAAACTCTCCTCAACAGCATCTACACTGAGCTCTACATCACTGAGGGACTGAGTGAGGAGGTCAACAGAGAGCATGAGGTCAAACAGCTGGAGACCAAGAAGACCAAGGAGATCCTCCACGACCGTCCAATCAGGTGCAGCCAGATCTTTGAAGCCTCACCTGAGCAGCAGGGACTCAGGGAGTCAGAGTGGTGCTGACCAGGTCTCTGGGCTGGACCGGGAAGCCTTGGGGTCCCACTGGAGGAGCTGGAGGAAGTGACTGGGTCCAGGGAAGTCTGGGGGTCTCTGCTGAGGCTGCTGCCCCCGAGACCTGACTCCGGATACGGCAGTAGAAGATGGATGGATGGATGGATGGATGGATGGATGGATGGATGGATGCCAGGTGATAGAACATTTCATAAAAACAGACTCTGCATTATAACTTCTATTACACTCTAAAATACTCACTCCAATATAACTGCACTCGTCCTTCTCTCACATTACATTGGATCACAATGACCAAACAACACAACAAAGACAATGATCCAACTGTACTGCCACGTCCAGACTCAGTGTAGGTCTGTAGGCCTCTTGGACCTTCATGTGAACCACTGCGTGTTGACTGGAGGTGAAACATGACTGACTGCTGTCCTCCTACCTGGACAATGCAATCTCACTTTCATTCTGCTGCAGATGGCCATTTTCATTTTACACCGTCCAAATTTACAGCTCAGGGCGCTGGGACGAATTCCAAATTGTGTGCAGATACAGGCCTACACTTCAAATAATTATGAGAAAAATCCAACGTAAAGAGAGCACTTCCATTAGGAAATAGTCAACATGAAATTTCATCTTCTACTGACACCTGCTGGTCAAATTGAATAGTTGCAAATATTGTGAACAAGTTGTCATCTAATTCTAATCCTAAACAATATGGCCATTCCAAGTCAAGTATTAAGACAATTAATCAGGTTTGTACTGCTTGATTGAACACATTCATACCGTTCCAGTGCACTAAAACCCACTTCCCTTCAGGACCGTGTCAGCGAAGCCAAAACTTCCTTGAGTGACGCTATTTCCCAGCATGCAATGCGAGCTAGCGATTCACAATACTATTTCATCACAAACATGAATGTAAAAAATAAAAAGGGACGAAAAATGAAACATCAGGAAGACCAACCATTGCAATACAAGCAGAACTGGGCCGAAGTTTTATATTATGTACACCATAATACAGCCTTCTGGTGGACAAGCCATACTATTTAATCCGTGTCCTCCTATGGCACTTCCGTGGGTGGAAGCTCATCGTAGAGGTCACGTGCTGGGTGGGTCACTCCACCAACCACCTCGGTGAAGGTCTAAGATAAGAGCCAATCGTTACCCTTGCAGAATATCACCTGATACGGGTGAGCGAAAATATGGGTCAACATGTGCAGTCGTAACAGGAGAAGCTTGCTGGCGGAAATTATGCACTACAAGTGGATGTGACGCTCATGAGTGCGATGGATGAGGTAGAGCAATGCTCCAGAACCCGATTCAGACTACTCTCCCTCCACTTTTTTTGTTTTGTATGAGCGTTTAAAAAAAACAACATCATGATAATTGAATAAGCTTTAGTTTATTAATCAGAATTAAAACAAGTAGGTTTTTCCCTTACAAGGTTGTAGATTTGTTATAGATGAGTTCCTTTGTTGTAGTTTGGTGCTTGAAAAACTATATATGGGATGTACCATGACCTGAGGGATTTCCTCATCCCATCCCAGCTTGGTTCTGATGCTGAATGTGAATGTATCTTGCTGTACATCCCACTGAGCTCCAAGGGCCCTCTCCATAGGGAGCTGGTCTCTGTCAAGGTTAAGTGTTTTTACCTCTTTAGCTCTCTGCTCTTCAGGAATGGCGGCCAGCACCGAGCGATGATTGCTCACCCACTTATTGAACTTAAATCCACCTCTATCGCACAGGTCTGTTAGCTGCTGGTACAGATGTATTGCTTGTTCCACCGTGCTGACGGCCTTTAGACAATCATCCACGTAGAGATTTTGACAAACAGTGTTTATAACCTCGGCTGGGAAGTCATGCTGATTGTCGTCGAATGAAGCACAGCTTGGGGATGACACTGCCCCAAAGATGTGGACCAGCATCCTGTGCTCTTGTAGGTCCTTTGTAATGTCCCCATCTGGCCACCAGAGGAAGCGTAAGAAGTTTACATCCTGGTTGGAAACTCTTACTTGATGAAACGTTCCCTCAATGTCAGTCATGAATGCTACAGGGCCTTGGCGAAAACGAAGCAGCACATCTAGCAGTGTACTTGTCAAATTGGGACCCTGCAGGAGCTCTTTATTTAATGATGTTCACTCACTTTCAATCTCACAGCCACTAAAAAACCTGATTGTGATTGAGAGGTCCTCAGCAGCCAATCACTGTTGGGAGTCCAGCCTTCAAACACTCCTCCTGAATCCACAGTCACATCTGTGAGCATCTGGAACTTTGGCCCTGATCCTCCACACCACACAACTTGGGATGACAGCGCCACCTACCTGTATCCTTTCAGCAGCCAGTCCATGCTCTGACCCGTTTCCACTGTGGCCTGTTGTGTCATCTGGACCCGAGTCTGGATCATCAGTGTCCAGGTTCATGGAATCTGTCAGAGTGCCGCCGTCCTGTGATGTAATGATAGAGAATCACTCTATTTATACTAATGTGCAGAACCACTAGAGTGTCATTTCTTCACTGCTGTCAGCAACAAGCATTTGGTGTCACACTGGTGTACAACACTTATGGGCTAATTAATAAGAAATTACATATTTAGGAATCACCCGCAATGCCCAGATTGTTGCTGCTTATCTGCTGATATGAGCCGTCAACTGTTGCAATATAGAACCACGGGCAGGAAATTACAATTAGTGTAGAGCGTATTATAATTTAAAAGTTTACTAATGGTAGTTCTTTAAAGAATTTAGCAGGGATGGAACAGGCTAACGTGACGACGTCACCTCTAACACGGTAGGAGCTCAACCTTCTGTCACGGCGAAAACTCCGTGTTACGTCCCGTCGAGGGGGACCGAGACGCAACGTGTGGGACACCTTCCCCCACTCCCAAGCCTCATTAATTTTTCACTGCAGTTGGCAGTTTCAACAAAAAACATTTTATTAATCAGTAAATGAAATAAACAAAACAACTTAACCGGTGGGCAGCAAAGGCTTCAGGGTGGGCCCAGGCCAAAATAATAAAACAAACTCCAACTAGCTCGCCTTAAGAACTAACTAAAGAAAGAAAGAGAACCCAAATACAGAAAGGCTAACCTCCCTACATACTTAATAAACAGGAGAAAAGAGGGGACAAAGAAAATGGCAGCCCACCCCTACGGCTGCGTGCTCTAACACCATTTCAGAAGTGACTAACTGCAGAGTTGGGAGCGGAGGAGGGATGACCGTCAGGCTGGCTCGACTGCTCCTCCTTCTCAGCCGTGGCGCGTCCAATCAGCAGCCGACATCCAGGACCGCACCTGCAAGGCGTCATCCACTCTCACACACACACACACACACACACACACACACACACACACACACACACAAACATAGAGGCACCTAGACCCACCTGTGGGTCATATCACCCCCTCCCTTAAGAACTAAACCCTATTAACATACCGACAAACAAAACTAAACAAGAAAAACAGCTCAGTTCCCCCAAAATAAGAATTCCGCAGCTAGTCCACATTGTAATGCATCTGCCAACACATTATCAACCCCCCTTCCTGTGGCAAATCTGGAGATTGAAGTCTTGCAGGGGCAGAGACCACCGCATCTACGAGGGCATTATAGTCTGTAAAAACCTGACCCCAAATTAACATCAAGATGAGCACTGTCAGAAGGAGAGCCAAAGCTTCTTTCTTAACTTCCCAATAATGACTCTGTGTGCGTGCTGCTTAGTTGTGGCATGTCCCTCTACTTCTATGCTATTCTACAGCGGGGGTGGTCAGAAAACAATAGTGGGTGGCTCTCAATTAATTTAACAATATCATGACGGGCTGATGCAGGCAAATGGGACAAAAACGAGCTTAAGTTATTCATAATTTCAGAGTTTCCCAGGCGCGCCGAAGGAACACCGATTTTTTTTTTTTTTTCAATGAGCCCTCCCTCCGCCAATGGGCACGGAGGGGGCGGAGGCTCAGGCGACACATTTTTCCGAGCGACGTAACGCCCGGTTCACACTGGACGCGGAAGCGCCACGAAGCGCCGCCGAGCGCTTCCATTCGGCACCCACGTTAATCAATGTGGTGGTTGCGCGGCTCGCGGCATGCATTTGTTGTTTCGGCGTCTGCTCTATTTCGTGCGCGAGCCGCGAGCGATCCTCGTCAATAGTACAGGAAGTCGCTCAATAAAAACGAGAAAATCCGGTGAATTTTCAAAATAAACTAATTTCAAAAATAAAAACCGAATGATAAATTCGATCATATATCATATTTGTATGTTATATTTGTCAGTACATTGTATCAGAGTGCGAGAGAGATTAAACACACACACACACACACACACACACACACACACACACACACACACACACACAGAGGAAGACTTGATCAAAATACGTCTGTTTGAGCCTAGAGATGCCGGTCAATGATCATTATGAAAGAGGTCTTGTCTTGAGATGGACACCTGAGTGCGTGTTTCTATTTATTTACACACACACACACACACACACACACACACAGACACACACACAAAAGTAAGCTACGGAGCAGGCTGGCTACGGGGCGAGGGGGGGCGATGATGAAAATGATTTTTTTTATCTAATTTTTTTTAAAGAAAAAAAAAAAAAAGCTCAAGTTGGAGTGAAAAAAAGACTGCAGCTGAGCAGAAGCGCTTGTCGACCGTCGCGGAGCTGTTCGCGTCTGGTGTGAACCAGTTGGAGCCTCGCTCGCGAAATTCGTCGGCGCTCCGCTTCCATTGAAATGAATGGCACGAGCCGCGCGCCTGTTCGCGTCTGGTCTGAACCACTACATTCAGTGCCTTTACATGGCACTAAAGAAAATTGAATTATTGCCTTACTCCGATTATGATTGGAGTTTGAGAACTCCGATTGGAATCGGAGAACCCCGACTGAGACACCCAGATAATGCGATTGGAATTCAAATTTCTCTGCCATGTATACGCCTTAATCGGACTATTAACTGGACAATGCGAGTGCGCATGCGCCACGCCTCGCTCTCGCGACTCATGACCGCACAACTACGTCGTCTAACAAAACAGACGGCGCGAAACAACCTGGCAAACGCGAATAAGAATGTTGACATTTGGAGAGAGGATGAGACCGGGGCGATGCTTTCTCTTCTAAAAGAGATGGACATATTAAAATAACGCGCAACGGAGACCTTTTTAAAAAGGGTAGCGCAGCAAATGCAGGGCTCCAGCTTTGCGCACCCCTGAACAAATACGTATTCCTTCATATTTATATTTCTACCTTTTCGTTCACATTTTTTATAAGTTAGAAGAATTTTAACTTTGTAAATAAAAGCACAGCAAAGACATGTTTTCCTGATTTGTTTTTATTTTGGTAATTTCGCTGTTATTCTGCTGGAAATGGCGTGCAGCGGCACCAGCTTCCTCCACGGTCGGCACTTTAATGAGCGTGTGTATAACTGAAGACACCGTTCCTTTGCAAAACCTGTACACAAACTCTCCCACCAGTCTGCTCCGAACCCAAATCCAAAAAGAACGAGAGTTTGGGGTCCGTAGCGACGGCACAAAGCGTAGCATCGAAGTGTTGTTGTAGCCCTCCAACAGCAAACAACGTTCTTGTCTGCCTTTTAAAATAACCAGGAGCACAAGAAATAGGATACACCTTATCTGCAAAGCAAGTAACACGTACATTATGAACTATCGTTCCATATCATAATAGATTTAATATGTCAACTGAAAGCAGCTGACTCTATATATATATATATATATATATATATATTAACCTCTTTCATTGAACTCCAAAACATACATGGTCAAAATCCATATTATTAGTATGTTGTTGTTTTTTTTAAATGCTCATACAAAACCAAAAATAAAGTGTGACATTCACTTGTAGTTTATTATTTTCACCAGCAAGCAAGCTTCTCATGTTCCAACTGACTACATTAACCCATATTTTCCATATACTCACATGAATCAGTTGGTCTGCAGATCCCCTTACAAGGGCCCCGAGGAGTGACGCACAACCAGCACGTGACCTCTACGATGAGCTTCCACCCACGGAAGTACCGTAGGAGGACACGGCTTAAATAGTATGGCTTGTCCACCAGAAGGCTGTATTATGGTGTACATAATATAAAACTTCGGCCCAGTTCTGCTTGTATTACAATGGTTGCTGTTCCTGAAGTTTCATTTTTCCCTTTTTCCCTTTTTATTTTTTAAAATCCATGTTTGTGATGAAATAGTATTGTGAATCGCTAGCTCGCATTGCATGCTGGGAAATAGCGTCACTCAAGGAAGTTTTGGCTTCGCTGACACGGTCCTGAAGGGAAGTGGGTTTTAGTGCACTGGAACGGGATGAATGTGTTCAATCAAGCACTACAAACCTGATTAATTGTCTTAATACTTCACTTGGAATGGCCATATTGTTTAGGATTAGAATTAGATGACAACTTCTTCACAATATTTGCAACGATTCAATTTGACCAGCAGGTGTCAGTAGAGGACGAAATTTCATGTTGACTATTTCCTAATGGAAGTGCTCTCTTTACGTTGGATTTTTCTCATAATTATTTGAAGTGTAGGCCTGTAGTTGATGAGGAATCACGGTGTGCTAACGCTACTCAAACAGCTTAGATGAAAAAAAGGGAGTGTGATTTGGGTTTGTGGTACATTATGACAATCTTGGACTTGCAAGACTGAGGCGATGGTTCAATTCCCATCAATGTGTATTATATATGTGTTATTTAGCTCATCTATTCTACATTTTAAATAGATCACATTTGACATCTGACCCACTGAACACTTACTATTGAACATATTTTTAAACTATGGGCTATTTAGTCTTGTTTTAGGATATAATATAATTCATTGCACAAACTGTCAGGCTAAGTATAAGAGCTATAGTCTACTACAATCAGTCGTGCCAAAAAAGAGACATTGTCTTTATTTTTCATTTTTATTTTATTGTGTCAGCATTGAACCATACAAGCATGTAGTGTTGTCCAACAAGAATGCATGGCGAATCAAATCCCAAACAACCTATGAAACAATGAACACGTTTCCATTGCACTTCATTTTATTGAGCACTAGATGACCTCCTCGAGCACTGTGTCATTGAAGCCTCGAGTAATGAACCATTTTTTGAAACAAGTGTCGAAGCTTCAACAAAGCCTCGATCGGCCATCACTACCTACGGCTGCGTGCTCTAACACCATTTCAGAAGTGACTAACTGCAGAGTTGGGAGCGGAGGAGGGATGACCTTCAGGCTGGCTCGACTGCTCCTCCTTCTCAGCCGTGGCGCGTCCAATCAGCAGCCGACATCCAGACACACACACAGACACAAAGATAGAGGCACCTAGACCCACCCGTGGGTCATAACACTCCGTGTGGATCTTTTCACTCTGGCATTGAAAGGGGGTGCTAGCGCTAGCCGTTTGCTAAGCTATGTACAGACAGCACCACCGCTTGCCGAACCACATAGTCACACCGTTTATATACAACAACTCGTCATCAATAGCTCTAAAGTAGAAGTCAAGAACTTTTTTCAAAAACGATAACTAACTCAAACTTTTTTGTGTGTTTATAAAAACAAACTAAAACAAACTTAAATTGAAGTCATATTTCACTTTGTTTACGTCTGTCAAATGAATATTTGCCCAGGAAAATGTTTGCGTTTTACGCGGCAGCACCTAAATGCACCTCGCGTTCTGTGACGTCACCCCTCTTTCACAGCAGTATGTTGACGAGCGACTCGCGGTGGGAAAGTCCGGTATGCCACTTTTTCCCAATACGACGAAGAGAGTGACAAAAGCCAATGTCTTGTGGTGGAAAGACACAAAATATGTGGCTTGCTTCTAAAAAGGGAAAAACCCCGACAAACCTCCATTTAAGAAGCTCGCACAAAGCAGTAGTGAACATGTTTATTGAGACTGGGAAGTAGACACGACAGTTTGACTCAGTTGACTCAAATATCCTGTGGCGATGAGAGTGGTTATGGCAATCTGATAAAGCAAGATTTAATCTGGGGAATTTAACAAAATGAAAAGGAACCGACAACGCCACCCTGGGAATTTCACCCAGGGAGTTCTACTAAACACAAAAGTAATAATTAGGCACACAGGTAAGTTCTACGAGGAAGGAGTAGGAGATGTGGTTCAGAATGTTTAAAATATCAAACCAACTTTTATTCAACATTTAAAAATAAAAGGAACAAACAGACCAACACTTAAAACAGAGCTACTGAGCTCCTTATTCTTGGTGTAGAAACTGAGGCTTACCGATGAGGGGGCCAAACGGGGGAGGAACCAAAGAAAACAAGGAACACCCCACTCACACGTGACACACCTGCAAAGAAAGTGAAGTGCAAAAAAAAAGAAGAAAACAACCACAATCCCGGGTCACAGCACTCGAAGGGGCCCACCACCCGGGACACCGCCACCACCAGCAGCTCTCAGCGACTACAAAAGAAAAGATAAACAGTTGGTTACTAAAAGTTCCCTAAAATCTGTCACATGTACTGAAATAGCAAGAAAAACAAACAAACAATGCAATTACACACACACACACACACACACACACACACACTCACACACACACACACATACTGCAGGAATCATAAAATCGTCTCATCAGTGACGTTTATAGAGCCATTCAAAAATTGAATATGTGCTGAACAGACAAACGGAGGTGTAAGAGGCCTGTGTGACCAGCAGGGGGCAGCAGAGGACCGACAGCCGCAAGTTCCTCCTCAGAGAGGCCTGAGAAGGTTCTGCACCTTCAGCTCCTCCAGGAGGACCTCAGCAAAGTGTCAGAGTTTGTTGGTTTTTTACCTCGGTCGGCAGAGTCACAGTATGAAACTTGTAGCCAGGGGGCGCTGCAGCTCACTCAACACCTACAAGGTTTGAAAAGGAAATTGAGTGGAATTCATCTGGAATGAAAAGAAAAGCACAACTACAGCAGAAAAACTGAACACAAAGACGCACAAAGTTTGAACTACACACTGATTTTCTTCTTCTGTTGATTCAAATGAATTTGACAGAAATAATATCTGAAAAAATACAAACCAAATGTTAAATTTTGACATTTAAAAAATGGACAGATTCATTTACACCCAGTAAGATAAGAAGATATTTAGCTCTCAGCCAATTAGAGCTGCTGCTCCTGTGTGTGTGTGTGTGTGTGTGTGTGTGTGCGTGCGTGTGTGTGTGTGTGTGTGTGGATGTGGTGGTGTGTGTACCTGAATGTGGGAGTGGGTGTGTTTAAGTACGTCACTGGAAGTAGGCTGCCAATTAGTGCGGCCTCCGAGGCCGCAACCGCCCCACGCCAGCGACGAGTCCAGGGCGGGGGGGCCCGGACACGGCACACCCGCTGCAATGCCGGCCAGGAAGAGGCCCGGAGCAGCAGGCCCCCGGACCGGAGGGCACCCGCCCCACGAGGAGCCAGGGCAAGATGACAGGGAGGCAGATACCCCAAGGAGAAGGGACACCACCCGGGGCGAACAGACAGCAGAGCCCGTCCTCCGGACGGGGCCCCCCAGGGCAAGCGAGACCGGACTCATCCCCATGACAGGACCCATCCCCTTCACCCACCGGGAGGATCGGTACCCAAGGCAGGCCCGGGCACCCAGATGCCCCCCCCCTACGGACCCAGTATGGCGCATCGCCGCAAGTGGCGAGGTCCCCATAGGCCCAGCCAGTCTCGCACCCCAGGGGCACCGGACTGCACAGGGCCCATCCAGAGTGGGAAAGATGCCGGATCCCGCCCCCGCTAGCAGGCCGACCCCACTGTGTGTAGGGGTGTCAGTGTGTGTATATGTGCACTTGCTGGTGTGTTGAACTATGGTGCGTTTAAAATGGAAGGGTGGTAAGGCCCTGGGGCAACCACACTGCTGCTGAGCAGGGCGGCGGAGCAGGCCCTAAGTGTCTATAATGCTATTAAGATTGGAGAGGGTCTTAAGGCCAGAAGGCCGGGCAGCGACCACCCAAGACACAAATCCCCCGAAACAGAAGAAAATAAATTAATTAATTAAAAATTTAGGGAAAAAAAAACAAAAAAGAAAAACACCTATTATGTGACCAGGGGGGACTCCCGGTCAGGGCGCCCCCTCAGCGACATCGGGGCCGGGGACACCACAGGGATCCAGGAGCCAAAGGGGGCCCGCCCCCCACCGCACCGCACCACCCGGGCACACAGGAGCGGTAGCCGGCGAACGCGCAGCCCCACCCCAGGCATGCGACCCCATCGCGTACGATCCAGCGCCAGTCCCCAAACACAGGGACGGACCAGCCCTCCAACCAACAAGGGGGCCCCCAGACCAGAGCCAGGGACGCCCCCCCCCCCCCTCCCGGAGCACCACCCCTGGAGCACCACCCACCCAACCCCCGACCCCCCACCACGGCTGCCCACATCAACCAGCAGCCTCAGCTATTGATTGATTACTAGTTAGTTATAGGATGAAGCAGACATTCCTACCAAGGAGGTGTGGTCTAACAGTAAGTTCCTATATTGTGCAATGTGCAGGTGTTGTTTTGTTTTCCAGTTTGTGAGGATTGTTTTCTTAGCGATAGATAAGGAAGTGATCAGCATGTGAGATTCTGCCTTATCTGATGTGATATCACTGAGGTCCCCTAAGAGACAAAAAGAAGGAGTGGCTGTGATGTTGTAACCAACCTGTGCTGATAGATCATTGCATACTACGTGCCAGAATTTATTTACTGGTGGGCAATGCCATACAGCGTGTAGGTAATTATCTGGGACATTAACTGTGCAGTGTGAGCAGGTCTGAGAGGCGGTCATGCCCATCTGAAACATCCGCTGTCCAGTGTAGTGGATCCTGTGGAGTACTTTAAAATGAACTAATTGTAGAATAGGTTGTTTTATCAGTGAAAAGGTGTTCAGGCAGATTGTTCTCCAGAAATTAGAGTGAGGCTGGAGAGACAGGTCTCTTTCCCACTTAACAATTGGGATAGAAATCGTGCGATCTGTATTTGCAAGCAACTCACTCCAATAGAACTGCACTCGTCCTTCTCTCACATTACATTGCATCACAATGACCAAACAACACAACAAAGACAATGATGCCACTGTGCTGCCACATCCAGACTCTGTGTAGGTCTGTAGGCCTCTTGGACCTTCATGTGAACCACTGCGTGTTGACTGGAGGTGAAACATGACTGACTGCTGTCCTCCTCCTTGGACAATGCAATCTCACTTTCAATCTCACAGCCACTAAAAAACCTGATTGTGATTGAGAGGTCCTCAGCAGCCAATCACTGTTGGGAGTCCAGCCTTCAAACACTCCTCCTGAAGCCACAGTCACATCTGTGAGCATCTGGAACTTTGGCCCCGATCCTCCACACCACACAACTTGGGATGACAGCGCCACCTACCTGTATACTTTCAGCAGCCAGTCCCATGTTCTGACCCGTTTCCACTGTGGCCTGTTGGCTCATCTGGTCCAAAGTCTGGATCATCAGTGTCCAGGTTCATGGAATCTGTCAGAGTGCCGCCGTCCTGTGATGTAATGATAGAGAATCACTCTATTTATACTAATGTGCAGAACCACTGGAGTGTGGAAGCAGACAGTTACCATAATCCAAATGAAAAAGCAACAGCAGAAATGCTTTTTCATTTTAAGAACGTGGCTGCATTAGTTGACTCATAATTAAAATGGTTAATAAATAATCCAAACTGCATTTTCATTTTCTTATTCGTGTCGCACCTTTTATGACACAATCAAAAAGAAAACTGAGGGCATTGTTTTTTAATTTTCGTGGTCCTGCCCTGCACAAGAGTTACCACAACTCGAAAACGAAATCGCAATCTCAAAGTAAGCGCGCGGCGCAGGAAAGTGACGTCAGCAGCTCTCCACCTGTGGGTATGGCGGTATGACGCCAAGTGTCATTTGCCTCCTGTTATGTGTAAATTCTAATGTTTGTGAATTTAATAAAGATATATATATATATATATATATATATATATATATACATATATATATATATATATACATATTCTTTTTTTTATTTAAAAAGAAAAGAAAAGAAAAAAAAGGTATGGCGGTCTGACACCACTTTGCCATCGTTACTTCTTTCACGTCATTGAAGTTGCCGGTAATCGAGATTTAAATCGGCGAAAAACGTGGACCACTGACAGATCTCGCACCAGCATCTGCCACCAGTCGACGGATTGATCTGTTGCTTCGCATCCTTCGTCGGATGGACTGGTGGCCGACGCCGAACAGCTGTTACTCCACCCATGTAACAAATAGCTTTAGCTTTGATGTTGTGCTGGTGCATCAAGGTGTTCCATAACTGACAACAGGTTGGCTAGGGCAACCTTGTTTGCGTCCGTATCTGGGACGGCAGAATACCTGCTCAACTCGGTCCCGAGCATCAGATTCAGATACACTATTCAACTCCACCTGGGAAGCTAAATCCAGCAGGGTTTGAACAATTGTGTCAATGTGCGCCATGCTCAAATCTGTCCGACCAACGAGATCCGTCAGTGGTCCACGTTTTTCGGCGATTTAAATCTCGTTTACCGGCAACTTCAATGACGTGAAAAGTAACGATGGCAAAGTGGTGTCATACTGCTATACCTTTTTTTTGTTTTGTTTTGTTTTTTTTTAAATATACAGTATATATATACATTTATTAAATTCACAAACATTAGAATTTACACATAACAGGAGGCAAATGACACTTGGCGTCATACCGCCATACCCACAGCGGAGGTGGAGAGCTGCTGACGTCACTTTCCTGTGCCGCGCGCTTACTTTGAGATTGCGATTTCGTTTTCGAGTTGTGCTAACTCTTGTGCAGGGCAGGACCACGAAAATTAAAAAGCAATGCCCTCAGTTTTCTTTTTGATTGTGTCATAAAAGGTGCGACACAAATAAGAAAATGAAAATGCATATAGCAATATTTATTAATGATTTTAATTATGAGTCAAATAATGCAGCTTCGTTCTTAAAATGAAAAAGCATTCTGCTATTGCTTTTTCATTTTTGAATTTTACATTTCATATTGAATTTTGGTAACTCTTTGCTGGTGCATGTTTTGAAAATTAAATCTCAAATGTGTTTTCCTTCATTTGAATTAAGTACAAGAATGAGCAGTCTTGAAGAAGAAAATGAAAATGCAGATTGAATGACTTATTAACCATTTTAATTATGAGTCAAATAATGCAGCTTCGTTCTTAAAATGAAAAAGCATTTCTGTTATTATATTCTTATTTTAATTTGGATTATGGTAACTGCTTCCATATAAAACAAATACATCCATAAATATATACAATGTGAGAATTGTTTCTTGCAAGAGCTGTACTTCAACCCATGACCGTCGATAAAAGTGTACACATCTAATCGTAAACAATCTGCTGCAACCTGAATTTCCACTTCTGTGTCTATAAACCAGTCACAGCTTGACTGATGGCTCTGAAGAAGCAGTTTCCATCAGCCTCTACATTCTCATTTGTACACGGCGAACCTAATGGGCCTTTGCAATCAGAAATTGGAAAACTCGCATGGTCCAAATGAATCTTCAAGTTTTTGCAAAGGTCTAAACAAACATCAACATCAAGGGGAGAGAAGTTACACTCTTCATTGGTCACAGCACTGACAAACTCTACGTCAGAATTATCCATGTCAAAGTGAGGAGTTTTGCTCTTCTGAAGTGACTCACTGTTGCCAGCTGGTGCTGGAATTTTAAACCGTGACCATGCAGAACCTTGGCTAATCTAATACCAGTGCCATAATCTGCCACTGCATCTTCACTAGTACTAACTGATGATGGATCACAAATCACATGTGCGAGGCGTAGAACGAGCGGAGCAGTCAGAGGCAACAGAAGAAGAAAGAAAAGCCTCCTTAGCTTAGTTGATCTTCTGTGTTGCCTCCTGGACGGTGCTGGCCTCCTCTGGCTTGGTGCTGGCAACCACGGGAGCCACAGGAACCACGGGCACAGCTCTGGTCATCTGTGGCGTCGCCTCCACCTGATTAAAATAAGAAAGATGTGATTTTATGCCAATAAACATAGAAAGGAAAGCACTAGGCTTTACACGGTCACGATTTTTGTGCCAATCACCGATCAGTGAGTTTAAATAAACCGATCACCGATCCGATCACGTTAGGGGCAATAAATACTTGTTTCTGTACACCCCTTGCCTTCTCACGAGCACTGTCTAAAGTTGTTTGCTTTAGCATCCGTTTCAGAGTTTGCTTTTCTTTTTCTTTCTCCGCGCTGCGTTTCTTAAACTCGACATGCTCCTCCGTGTGTATCGTTTCCAAGTGCCTGATTAAATTTGTGGTGTTGAAATTTTTTGCCAAAGTTCCCCCGCGAGGTACTGTAGCGTTGCATATATTGCAGATTCAAAGAAACTTTATTGTTCGTCACATAGCAACAGTACTCAAAACAGGAAGAGGCACGAAGACGAAAATGAAGGTTTTTGAATCATGAATCATTATCTCTCGGTGTTATGCCCCGGCCTAAGGGGAACCAGGACACAACATAAAGGCTCCCCCCCTTCTCCCAGCTCTCAAATTAGACAAAGGTGCTTCGTCCACAGGATGGTTTTTATTAAACGTCACCATCATTGCACTGGCGTCAGGGAGGGCATGGCCAAAACAACAAACAAAATGGCTCTCTTATGGATCTTACCTATGAAGAAAACAATCAAATAAATGACAGTCAAACTAACCTCCTTAACTAAAACACAGGAGAAAAGGGTCACAACACAAATGGCTTCCCTCCCCTACGGGCTACGTGGACACAAAGGGAACTGAAATAGATTACAAAACAGAATTGATGGCTGAACACAGAATGCTGCTGCTGCGGCACATGGCCTCTGGTTGGGAGCTGGGAGAAGGACAAAGAGACCGAGGTGTTGAAGTCCTCCTCCTTAAATATTGGCACCAGCCAATCACCTTTCCGCACGTGGAACAAGTAAAAAAGGGAACACAGGATCTACTGCGCCATCTAGTGCCCAAACGGACACACAGCAGACAAAAGGAACTGACAACAATGTAAACCCAAATCTATACATTTACATAACACTCGGATACAAACAAATAAACATGTCGATGCTGTGAAACTACTTTGGAGGAAATGAGACAGATTAAAAAAGTTTCAACACGACCATGACGTCATTGATCGGTGATTCATGACATGACGCCCGATCACGAACGTTTCAAAAAATGCCAAATATCAGCCGATCCGATACAGCCGATAAGATCGGTGTAAAGCCTAGAAAACACACACAGGTGATGAAGTGGAAATGAATAAGTACAAACCTGCTGCACTGCTGTGACATTGCTGGAGGCAGACTCAGTCATGTGGACAGTTGAACGTGTTGCCCACACCTGCAAATACAAGGACACAAAGTAACGTTTAAAGAACTGCATTTATTGTCCTATCACAAAGATGCACACAATGAAATACACATATCCCAAATACCAAAATGTCACTTGTTTGTTTTGGTTTTTGAGGCAACGCGTGCTGATTGACGTCTCAGGCTGAACATCTGGAAGAACATAAAGAAATGAATTCATAAACAAAGTAACACACTAATTAAACTGTACATGTACTGTACATATGTGATCTTGTGTTGATAATAGGGGTGGGGCGATACGGCTAACCCACAATTCGATACTGTGACGATATTTGGCCCACGATAATGACAACATCACGACACACGATATCTTCGATATCTTCGAAATTTTGCAGACGATATTGTCATAACCCGGCTCAAGAGTTATGACAATAACGGAAGGGACACTGCGGATTGCGATTAATCAAAAGGTTTATTCTAACAAAATAGATAATTGTAAGCAAAATAATGAAATATATGGTGTGGTTTGTCAGTATTCATCAGTCATGTAAGTGTGGATGAGTGAATAATAGGATGTGGGGTGTTGTCAGGTGCAAAACAGAACAGAAGAAGCTGAGAGTCGGCCAGACGCCCATGGCTGCTGGATGGAGAATGGGGAAGAGACCGAGCGGCACACGCAGTCGGCCTTTTATCCTGCGGGGGGCATCAGCACAGGTGTCCTAATCGGAAGATGCCACACCCACATCCACCGCTACCTAGAAATGGGAAAACAGCTGGGAGCCATAACAAGTTATATAGAGACAGGGTCGTCACAATATGTGACTGAAAAAGAAAAAAATACCCATAAAAAGGAAAATGCCTGTGATCTTGCATTTATTCCAAAACTTTGTATAATGTACAAACAAACGTGCACTGCACAAGCAAACATATTAAAGTGCATGAACATTAATAACTTTCATGTAAACAAGGACAGTGCTTTCTGGTAATGTAAAGTCAGTAGCAACTTGTCTTATCTCAACTTGGGGACTTGGGATATACAAACCGACGGGAAGATGAGAGAGGGAAAAAAATCCTTTCACTGCCCCGATTCTGAAAATCAATAAAAAATGATGCAGACAGAATAAATAAATAAATAACCGCGTCCCCGAAATATACGGGACAAAGTGAAGTGCGTCCCCCATCAGTTCATTACGGGACAGGCTTTTTTATTTGCAAATATGGGACAATCGCGTATTTTACGGGAGGGTTGGCAACCCTATCTAGACCACAGACGGAAATTAAATGAGGTTTTGTCATTTTCCATAAAAAACGGGACAAATTGTGTCCCGGGAGAGATTTTATCTTTCCCAGGACAGGTGGACAGGTGGTGTTTGGAAAAAAATATTGATATTTGCCGTCAGTGTATCGATTATTTTTTGCGACAGAAAGCACAACAATATATTGCAATATTGATTTTTTTTTTCACCCACCCTAGTTGATAAGTGTATGAATAATTGTGTGAATGTTACCGTGGCAGCTGGGGAAACCCTGCCAGATGACTCCACGACGGTCTCCATGTGGTCCAGCAGCACAGCCTCACTGAACCACACGGGATTGGACGGGATGTCTGTGTGAAATGCAGTCTCAACAGCTGTTGGTACTGTCTATAAAAAAAAGAGGAGAGGAAATCAGAGTCAACTTAGGATAAGTGTTCATTTTTAAAATAAAAAGTTGCACAGTTTGACAAATACACGATTGGGGGGGAAAAAAAAGAGGGATGAACAGGTTACCTCAACCTCCTGTCCAACAAGAGTCCATTCAGGAGCGGGTCCATACACTGGCATGTAGACAGGACCTGTCACAACCACTCTGGGAGACACCCTGGGCGATGATTGGTTGTGGCACAACACCCCTGGCCTAGGTGAAGGGGGTACGAGCTGATGGAGCATGCAGCATGCAGACGCTCCACCAAAATCAGTCCTGAGGTGCACCTAAACAGAAAACAACATGTTAACACATATTTGTCATATCAAATGAAGAGCAAGTAAGGCTGAAGAAGGCAAAACTTACACCATCATAACACCACCATGTACAGCTGACGAAGGGGGAGGTGATCGGCCATATACACAAATGTTAAACCTGGAAGAAGTGTCACATAATCAATTATGTAATCACACAATTCTAAGAAATATCTGTTAGCACAGTGTCACTGAAGAGAAAAAAATACAACAAAAATATGTATTTTACACACCCATGCGTGCAGCAACACGATGATATACTTGACGTAGCGCTGTTTGTAGTTCTGGCTTGACAGTCAGGCGAGGTGGAAAGTCAAGCACAAACACCTACAAAATAGTTGTATAAAAAAAAAACCAAACAAACATAAAAATGCAAAATAAATTCATGAATATTCTTGTTATTGAACTATGGATCATGGAATTACTTGATATTGATAAAACAAAGTGGCGATGACATTCATGTGTTCAAATTTGTTTGTCACAGCAGATAAACAAACCTTGGGCCAGCGGTCCAACACAGTTGCCAGTAGCGCAGCAAAATCCTGGGCGGAGTCTGTTACAAGCCCGTGTTCAAGGTTGTTGCCCGGGCCGAGAACACAAAACCATCCACAAGTGGACAGAGATGTGAGTCTCCCACCACCAGAACAAAAACATAAAGAAACTCGTGGCTTGACAAAATCACGACCCATACCTTCTTGTCTGGTTGCTGGGCCTTAAGAACGAACTTGCACTGTTTTGTCAGTCAGGAGCAAAACGGGCCATCTTCGCACCCAGGTCGCTGACCAGTACCACGCCCTGTGTAAATTGACAAAAAAGAAAAATCTAAATATGTTTTTGTAAGATTTATTTGGAATACAACATAACAACACAGGCAGAACATGAAATCATGAACGTGGAAGTACTCACAACGTTCAAAGTCCTTCCGAGGTGGAAAAGGTGTCCAATCCCGTTTTTGCTCCAGGCGTCGTTTCATGGCCAGAGAGCGACGGAATGCCTTGGTGTTCGGCATCTGAACAATGAAATGAAAGATTGTGTCATTTTCAATGAAGGACAATGATAACACAAGTTTACAGAAAAAAGTGATGTTTTCTCACACACGACATCAAAACACAGAAAGGTTTCTGTACCTTTGCAGCTGGAGACGATGAGCTTAAATCAATAAAGCAAAAGAAAATGTGTATGTGTACTCTTGGACCCTAACCCTAATGCCATACAAGTCTATGGGGTGAATTTTCAACTTTGTCCTACAGATATGGGGCCACTTGCTTTTTCATCAGGAGCCCCCAAGAAGCGCCCACGCCAAATTTGGAGCTTCTAGTACTTGAGGAACCCCGAAACCCTAACCCTAATTTCAGCTAACCCTAACCCTAACCCTAACCCTAGTTTCAGCCTTATTGTTAACCCTAATTCAATGCAAGTCTATGGGGTGAATTTTCAACTTTGTCCTAGAGACATGGGGCCACTTGCTTTTTCATCAGGAGCCCCCAAGAAGCGCCCACGCCAAATTTGGGGCTTCTAGTCCTTGAGGAACCCCGAAACCCTAACCCTAATTTCAGCTAACCCTAACCCTAGTTTCAGCCTTCTTGTTAACCCTAATTCAATGCAAGTCTATGGGGTGAATTTTCAACTTTGTCCTAGAGACATGGGGACACTTGCTTTTTCATCAGGAGCCCCCAAGAAGCGCCCACGCTAGATTTGGGGCTTCTAGCCAATGAGGAAAAATTTGGAGCAGACACAACAGGGTTACAGCTGAGAAGGCACTTAAGATCCTCAAAGGACTGTTGCCTCTCACTAGACCAAACAAATGGTTTCAATGGACTGGTTAATTCTTCTCTCGTGGCCGGCAGCTCCACTGCCTTAGTGCTGGAGATGAACGCTCAGGGGCGCCGCCAGGAATTTTGGGCCCCCTGAAAAAAAACAAAAACAAATGGGCCTCCTTTGCGCAGCGCTTGTCAAAAGCTTCACATCACTCAAAAAATACAGTATAGTTCAATAATAGTGCTTGAGTCCATCTTTGACAGTGTCAATGTATTTTTATTGTGAATTCTCCACAAAGCAAACTCTTAACATTGATGAATGATTCATGAAAAAAACACTTGATGTTTCTCGGACAAAGTTGAGCTTTGACCTTCATAGACTTGCACTGCATTAGGGTTTAGCGATAAGGCTGGAATTAGAGTGAGGGTTTTGGGGTTCCTCATGGGCAAGAAGCCCCAAATTTGGCATGGGTGTGTCCAGGAGGATCCTGATGAACCTGAAAGTGGCCCCATGTCCCTAGGACAAAATTGACCTTTGACCCTCATAGACTTGTATGGCATTAGGGTTATCGATAAGCGATACAAACCTGGTGAGTTTAAGATTTAGTGACTCTACGTACATGAATGTATGGGGTACCCCGTCCTTACCTTGTTCCAACCTTCCCTCCACAAACCTGGCTGTCCAGTGCCGAAGTCAAAGTGAGAGAGAGAACAAAGAAGGAGGAGGGCCTGTGACGCCGCTGCTGATTGGCTCGTTGGTCGGTTGAATGAGCCAATTCTAGAGCTCCCCTCGCAGTCCACACACTGCAAAATATATCTAAGAAATAAACACTTAATTTGAGAAAGAACAGGCTAGAAACAAGTCAAATTATCTGCCAATGCAGTAAGATATTTAGACTTGGTAAGATTTCTTAAAATAAGACGATATATCTAGGCATTTGAAGAATGGAAAAACTCTTGAAATAAACAGTAAAGCACTCATTCCAAGGACTGTACTAAGTCAAATAAACTTGATACTAGCTTCTCAATTCTTTTTTCACGTTTGCTTCTTTCTTAATTTGAATGAAAAGATCTTAAAACCAGACCTACTAACAGTGCAATTCTTCTTAATTTAAGTGTTCACAATATTAGCTTTTTTTTTCTCAAAATGAGACAAAGCATCTTGGTTGGGTTTTGGTTTCTTGTAAAGCTCCTGCAGGGTCTGATAATGTCTGGCCTGTGCTGTCAGACCATCGTTAGCTGATGAAATGGAGGAGACAAATCAGTAAATCAGTCAAATGGGTGAAATTGTTTGGAGCATCAAAATATATCAAATGACAATTCAAATGTAAAAATGCCTGTGATATATCATGATATCCAAAACTATCATAACATTGCCTAGCTTTCATACATTATCATTATTATTAAAATGGACATATTTCTACTTGTGTGAAGTGTGGCCATTATCAGAACTGCGCCCTGGTGTGTGACACAAAATAATTGTTGATCCACCAATTGAGTCTGCATCATGATCTTCTTCTTGGTCACTTGCTGAGAAGTCAATGTGATGCCTTTTCTTCTTGTGGCCCCTCTCTGGTGAATCTCTTGTGAAGATTCTTGTAAGTGCTCGCTTGGTAAATAAAATTTCACTCATTGAAAGAACAAATAAAGATGGAAAGTGAACATGCACAGATAAAAAAAAGTATCAGCCCAAAATAAACACACGCTTCAAAATCTAAGTGCACAAAATAATATAATCACTTACATGTTTCATTGTTTTGTCTTAATCCTTCAGCATGGGATAATACTCAACTAGTCTTTGAGACATTGCAGTGACTTCATGCTTAGAAGGGTACCAGACCCCCTCTCCTTGCTGACTGGCTCTCAAGATAGAAATCATGCTGCTGACAGTGTTTCTCACCAGCCTGCATCTCAGCTCTTTGAACATGACACATTTCCCCTCACTGGCAGGGCGGGCCATCTGGAAGTAGTGCTTACGAGCTTGCTCCAACTCACTGTCTGTATAGAGGGTGGGCAAACTTTTTTAGCAACGGGCCACATGACAGACCTGCACGAGTCGGCGGGCCACGGAAGGGGGGGGGTTGTAGGTAGGTACAGAATGAGTCTGGGTGCAGAATCGTTCTGGGCGTAGTGACTGCCCGATACGGCAACTCGCCTGGAACGATTCTGCACCCGGACTAATTCTTTACCTACACCTCGTTGACGGGGGGGAAGCACGCTATCGCTATCGCGCTACACTAACTCGGCAAAGTTACGTGCCGACAAAGTTTCGTTGGGGGGTGCGGTGTTGGGGGGTTGTGACTGGCTTCACGCGGGCCGGACAGAGACACGCAGCGGGCCGGATGAGGCCCGCGGGCCGGGGTTTGCCCATGTCTAGTATAGACAACATATTGTGGAGGAGCAGGAAGCTGTAGGGTCCTCTTTGGGCTGCTTTTCACCAAAGGAGTGGATGTCTGAGGACAGATTGGAGATGTTGCTCCTGGTGAAGACACAGTTCCTGGCTTCATTCGGGGCAGCCTTGTCTGGTACGGTAGAATTCTCAGCCGAGAGGAAACCAGATCCAATAAATTATGAACAAGAGAGAAACAATAGACCCAATTAGGAAAAAAGAAAAAAAAAGTGTTATGCTAGATGTTTTCAGAGCAAAGTAGGTAACCAATCACATCTACACTAATAAGGGCCCAAATCCGTTTCCTCCTGAGAAAGTGTTCTGGTCCAGGAAAAAGGTCTCTCAAATCATCACGACGGAGGGTGTGGAGCAAGACTTCATCGATGTTGGCAGCTATAAAGACAGTCCAATCATTAACAAACCTTTTACACTGAACAATTCATACATTTTTTAACTAATGAATTTAATTCAACTTGACAAGTCAAACCAAGTTTGTTTTGTGCCAATTTCTGTTATCAGAATTAAATGTAAATGCAATTCAGTTTGGACATTTTGTCTCAAATTTGTAAAATACTTCTTTTTGAAATCAGTGTCAGCATACAGTTATTTTAATTACTTAGCGGACAAATCACAGTAATGGAAATTTTTTCATACCTACACATGACATACCATTTAAAATTGATACTGTCACATCATCCAGCTCATCCATTATTGGCCCCGGTTTGGATGTCCATTTAATTTCTCCTCAATCTGGCAGGGGAAAAAAAATCATCATATTAAGGTCACAATTAGGACAAGCTAGCCTTCCGACTCAAGATCTGTTTTTTTACAATGCCCATCTGCCATGGATCCCAAAGTTATCATTGCAATTAAAAGTTGTGACACCTTATCTGAATGATAACCCGAGACAGCTCAACGGATTGCTAGTCATACAGACAACAATCAAAATTGGAGTGAAACTTGTAACCACAATGCCTGCAACATGGTGGTACTTATGGTAATAATCATCAAATACCAGTGTTCTTTGTGACAAATGACAACATCTGATAGGATTGTGCCACCTTGAACTGCAATCAACTTAAATTTTGATAAAAACAAGCAAATTGTACCTAAACTACATCTTCAATCAATCCAATTTGAGCACCCTCTACCCCATAAACTGAAGATACTGCAACACAAACTTGGTAGTACAGTATTTCGTCATGCCACATATAACTAGGAATGCTAATTGCTTGTTCACATGACTAGAATTGCAGTACATCAATCCAATACAAAATACACACTTGTCATCAAGCTCATAAATCCATCGAGTCGAGATGAGCACGTGCACGGAGTCGGACTCCGTGAGTTCACGTAAACAGAGCATTGCGTTTGTATAAATTATGCACGGCTATCGAGCTAGAAGCCGAGTCCGATTTGGTGCACACAACCACACTATAATGCCTCTCAATGTCCTAACCCATGCCACGCAACAAACGTGAGGGACCGATTTGAGTTTCTCACGGGACAAGCAGTGAAGTCACAACCGTCGCCCCAAATGAAATGTCGCAGCAGGAGCCTGAGGATTTTCTGAGTCAACATGCTGATCAACAGGTAACGTAATGTTGGCTTCCTTGACGACATTAGACAACTCCCTGTTTATATTTTATTCATATTTTAGTACAAAGCCTCCTTGTTTTCTGATCTGCTCCTGTTTGACTTGTTCGGTTTTTGTTTTGACATTATGCTGTTAGTGTTTATTTCAAATTAACAAGAAGTACCGGTACAGATAGTAGGAAATTAATATAACACTTGCGTCAAACAAAGAATAACTAACTGTACATATCATGTCTACAGGAAGGAGCTGGTACATTAAGTGAGAATATTCAAGAATATTAAGAGAAGATATATTCAAGGTTGTCCTGAGGTCAACTGTACCAACCATTGCCAGAGCTTATGGAGCAATTTGATGTTATTGTACAGTAAAAATGGAATATTGGAGCTGTCGCAAAAAGGCTTAATATCTCCAAAATGATACTGTACATATGTTTTTATAATGACTGAGGATATAGTCAGGGTGTTCCTCAGGTCAACTGTACCAACCACTGACAGAAATTATGGAGCAAAGCAATGTTACTGTACAGGAAAAAATTGAGTACTGGGCCCTTTTTGCCTGTTTGAAAAGCTAAAAAAAAGAGGAAAACAACAACTTTGAGGCTTAATATCTCCAAAATGGTACATTAAATATGCCTTATAATGATTGAAGATATATTCAAGGTTGTGAGGTCAACTGTACCAACCATTGACAGAGCTTATGGAGCAATTTGATGTTATTGTACAGTAAAAATGGAATATTGGAGCTGTCGCAAAACAAAACAAAAAGCCAACTTTAAGGCTTATTATCTCCAAAATGATACAGTAATCAATCACATTTAGAAATCAAATGTTTCTAAATGTCAAGTCAGTAATGTCAAGTCAGTGCTTGATGTGTCATCAGCAGGCGTCTGCGTCAGTAATGGGGCATCGGCGGGTTTCGGGCGGAATCGCCAGGCATTGGGAAGCGTTGGCGGGTGTCGGGGGCTCGTGGTCAGGTGGCGGACGTCACGGCAGGCAGTGGCCAGGTGGGCTCAGTCCCGCAAACGCTGCTTACAGCTTTAATTTTGTATTGCTTTGATAACATTGTTTAAGTTGAGTTTAAATTTACACTATTTTATTTTTTCTTAGCTGCTAATTGTTCAAAAATGCTGATGTTAAAAGTGTGTTTGCACAGTAAATGTTATGGCACTTTAATTCATATGGCAGTACATTTAAAATAACTGGCCATCAAGTTCCAGGAACTGACAAACTGCACTGAGTTGAGTTCTCCAAAGGAACTCCAGTATAAATGTGGACTTTACATTCTAGTCCCCTGTGAAGAAAAACCCAAAAGTAAACGTTTTTGTGCCTCACCCTTTCTAACTGGGACATTTGCAAGGGAACGCAGACTGGTTATGCTGCTCCCTGATAAAAGAAAAATGTTTCTGCTGTTACCTCAGAAATTGCCTGTTATTATTGTGGCTCAGGATTTTGGAGGTAGATTTTTTTTATTTTTCAATTTTTTAATTTTGTATTTGCATTTTTTTTAACTTTAGATTTACATTAAAAATGTTTCTGTGTAAAGTGCTGATGTTATGATAAATGTTATGGTGCTTTCGTTTATATGGCAGAACATTTAAATTAAAGTGTATGAAAGACTTCTTTTAAATTCATTATTGGCTTTTGCGTATACAACGTGATTAATCGTGATTGATCAGGTAAATCATGCGATTAATTGCGATTAAACTTTTTAATCGTTGCCCAGCCCCAGTAAAAACATTTTTCTGGTGCCAGCATTTCGTGAGGCAGAAGTTGATTCATACTTCAGTGCCTTGGAGCGAATAGCTTCGCCACTCAACTGGCCAAGAGACATGTGGCCTGTCCTTCTCCAATGCAAGCGGGTGGGAAAAGCACAGGAGTTGGTGTCTGCTCTTTTCTTAGAAGACAGCCTGCAATATGATGTTGGAAAGGAAGCAATTTTTCCTGCTTATGAGCTTGTTCCTGAGCCCTACCGGCAAAAATTTAGGAACCATAGAAAATCTAGTGGTCAAACCTTTGTGGAGTTTGCATGGGAGAAAAGCAACCACTTTGATAAATGGTGTGCAGCTAATGATGTCAAAAATGACTTTGAGTCACTCCGTGAGCTCGTTCTTTTAGAAGATTTTAAAGACTCTTTGCCAGAGAAGGTGGTAATGTTCTTGAATGAACCGAAAGTGTTGTCATTGTCTAAGGCTGCTGTCCTCGCAGATGAGTTTGTGTTGACCCACAAAAATGTGATCTCATCTTCCCCCCCGATCGGACAGGCCTTCTGCTTCTCGTCCCACAAGAGCCGAGTCTAGCCACCTCCCCCTTGAAAAGGCTAGAGGGAAGGGACTTCTGGTTTGGCCATAAAGCGGTAGACTGCGCGACACCAGGGCTCTCGACCGTCTAGGGTAAAAACTCCCCGAAAACTTGAATAACTATTGTCAGATATCATATTAACTACAAAGTGATCAGGGGAACGTTGGAATGGGAAGGAAAACGCCATTCAACCAAAACAGAAACACGGTAACAGACAATATGGCGGAACTACCAGCTTGCTCTGAAACAGAGGGAGATGGCGAAACAAACTCCTCGTGACTAACGACGCGGAAAAGGGCTCGGACATAAAAATTATTAGCAAGGAGATACGACAAAAGTGATATGCATTTACTGTCAAGCTGTATTTAGTTTCCACCGGAGTAGGAGCAGTCTTACGTTTCACTTGTCTGCGAAGCATACAGCTGACGCCCCCGTCTGAGGTAAAGCAAACCACGTTGGATGGTGTGGCACGGAGACCACTGGCCGCGTCCACCACACGCCAACTTTCAACAGCGGGGGCTAAATGGGTGTGGCTACGGCTTGCAGGCCAATTAATGTGGTGGGGGACGAGGGTCTGCGCGATATCATATATATTATACTGACTATGGATGAATATGACACTGACTGGATGATTATGGCACTGACTGTGGATTACTATGGATGCTGAACAGCTGTTATAGGCTATACTGCCTAACTGCACTATATCAGTTGAGTCCTGTACTGTATTGCACTGCCCCCTGTTTAATGCACACTTTATTTATTGTTTTGATTTAATTTAATTGATTTTGTGCATCACAGTTTGATGCAATGCATAAGTGTCATCCTTTTGTCTTAATGGCTGCTGAAAAAAGGGGATGAATAGTTCAAGTTGGAGTTGAAAAGTAAAATATATATATTTTGGTAGTACTAGTAATCATTACTATGTAATGTTACAGTTATGCCCATCTGTTATCTTTGTTGGGCTTGAGTTTATGATTATTTTTTTTACCCTGTGCATCTTTTGTTTTGTTAGTAGTACTTGTCATTGCTCCAACACGAATAAACATGCTGCATCCCACTAGATGGCGCATTTGCCTTATTTACAAGCACCACGGTCATCAGAGCTGATTGCTGCCACTCTCAGCAGCGTGCGTCTACTAAGGTCTACTAAGATTCCACAATCTATTACACCTAGTAAGCAAAACAGGCAACAGGTAAAATTAAACATCTTCAGTTGAGCAACTCAGGCAAGTTAAACTGATTTAAAAACAAACAAACACTATAATACTAGGAAAAGAATCCTCTATATGTCAATAAATACAACAGATTGAGTATTCATAAAAAAAAAATATGCTTACTTTAAATAAGAAAATCCAACAAACCAACAAGTGCAACACTAAAAAGCAAACCAACAATCAAAATAATGCTTAATTGCCTTAGTTTCATCCCACACTTATCAGCTTAGCTACTAAGAATAACACACATTATTCACCTGGACAGAAGGAGGTTCTGAGGAACGTGTTGGTCCTGGAGCTTCCTGGTCAGGATGTTCGGGAGATCCCTCTGGCTCAATGTCTGGAGCGCCAACATATTTTAGAATTGCTCCTGCAGAGACAAAGCTCATTAGATCATCAAGCAAAACAGATCAGAAGCGCATTTTCCTATTTTATTATTACAGTGATGTTGCAGTAATATAGGAAAATTAAAAATTCATTTGTTTTTAAATTAAACATTATGGTTGCAGTGTCCCTTTAAAGCTTTTACCCAATTACAAAACTGTCATTTTTAAGAGTTTTTGGCATTACTTTACACACTGTACTAGTTAAAGTAATAAAAACTAAGATAAATGACCCACTGCCACAACAGTCTAAAATAGTCAACACCATGCCAAATAAAGTATTTCCATAAAATATTTCTTTGAATTCTAAAACAGTAGCACATTTCTAATGAAGGGCCTACAAAATACAAACTAAGCTTAGTAAATTCATCCTAAGTTAAGGCTAAAATAACATTAAGAGTCAAATATGTGAGAGACAACTTCCACTGAACAATAAATAACAGGGGACTGACTACAACAACAACTACAACATGCCCTCCCTCCCGCCCTCCCTGTTAGAATGTGAATAAACGGGTGTGGAGTCAATCAGTCATTCCCATGGCAGGATAGGCCAACATGGCAGGATATGGTCAACTTTCATAAAACAAACAAAAACGCTGATTCATGACAAACAAATATTAGCCAGCCAGCTAACATTTATCCGACGCTAGCTAGCTGGCTAACAGGACAAATAAACAAACTTGGGGGGGGGGACAACAGCGTTTCACCTCCACCTCTCCAGCCCACATCACAAACAAATAACTTACCTTTCCCCTTTGCAAGTTTTTCTTGATCAGTTTTCTTTTCCTTCCGTTTTTCCGCACCGCTGGGATAACTCCTTTTTGATGCCATTATGGTGTCTGTTTGTTTTTAATCCTCTTGCTAACGGGAACGAATGGTAGCTGTCAATCATTCACGTCATACCTGTGCGTCGCCGGCCCTCTACGTCACAACCTGCGTGACAGTGCGGCAAGCCCCCAGAGTCCAAGATGGCGTCCCATTGCTTTCAATGAAGTTGCTCACCCAGCGCATGGCTCCCAAAAACTTTGACTTTCGCATTGATGAGATAATAGAGCATGCGCAGTTGTGTCAGTGTGGAGACCGTCACTGACAGACGTGCGCGCTCACGAACCGTACAAAATTCAACATGGAAATCAATGTATTTTTTACGGATTAACTGACGATTGTTGTTTGGAAATTTTAGAAATAATAATGATGATGATGATGATGATTATTATTATTATTATTATTATTATTATTATTATTATTATTATTATTATTATCATTATTATTATATTAATAAAATAGTATTATTATAATAATATACTATTATTTGTGTATTAAACAAGTGAGCAATGTGCCACTGAATAATAAATGATAATTCTTTGAAGCAACTCTCTTTGGAAAGCAGACAAAGTAATGAAATGATTGGTCTATTTATTTCATCAGAACTAAAAAAAATTTTAAATAAAAACTCAACGATCTTGAAAGTTCCTCCCTGAAAGTTCCTCCCTTTCTCTTGCACTTGTCGATGTGTGTAGCTAACACAAATTTGCAAATATTTTGTCGTCCTCATGGAATTAAACAGCACACCATGTTAATTTATCAGCGAGTGCTCTCTCTTTTCATGCAATTCATCACGCTTAACATGTAATGCTGAATCATGAAAGCTATGGAGCAAAAAATAATAATTACATAAACCACGAGTGAAATAAAATGTGTCATTCATTCAATAAAGATTTCATTCATTCATCTTCTATACCCGCTTATTCCTATTCAGGGTCACGGGGGTCTGCTGGAGCCTATCCCAGCTGTCTTAGGGCGAAGGCAGGGTGACACCCTGGACAAGTCGCCAGTTCATCGCAGGGCCACATAGAGACAAACAACCATTCACACTCACATGCACACCTACGGACAATTTAGAACGTTCAATTGACCTCACATGCATGTTTTTGGAGTGTGGGAGGAAGCCGGAGAACCCGGAGAGAACCCGCGCAGACACAGGGAAAACATGGACACTCCACACAGAAAGGTCCCAGGTCCAGGCCCCGGAATCGAACCCACGACCTTCTTGCTGTGAGGCGGCAGCGCTAACCACTGCACCACCGACTATTTTATTGCTTAGTTGAAAATGCCATTTTATTTCATTTAACAAAGCATATCATTATTTCAAGATGCATTTAATTGTTTTGTGGTCCTGTGTTTTAGTGCTTCATAATTGTATTCTGTTGTCAAATTTGCCCATCAAAGTCAGATTAGTAATCCTGTACATCAGTTTAAGGAAAACCAATTCTAGGTAATGGATTGCAGATCTTGTAGTGACCTGTTACAATGGAAAGAAATGTATACATAATAAGTACGTCTGTGTGCCCGAAATTTTAGCTAACACTAAACTTTCTGCACAACTGTCTGCATTGTGCTTTTTCTTCGGCCACAGAGAACAGAAACGTCTGTAGTTCTTTGTTCACCCATGGTACAGTTTCATAAGCTTTTCAGTTTTTAATACGTGTTAATGACCAAAACCGCCATTTAAAAATGGCGGTTTTGGTCTTTCGTGAAAGACTGCCTTTGGCCAATCAGTGTCCTGAACGTTGCTACGTCACCCTTATGGTCTCAGCTCTGCTCGCTTCGAACCCCAACGAGGCAGGTACCAAAATCCTAACCCCTGGGAACGTGACAATTGTTTTTTCCAATTGAAGTTTTCGTTATTTTGTTCGTTTTCGTTAACTATTATAACCGTGGTCAGGACCTCCAGTGAGAAGATCCACTGGAGGACATTTAGAGCAAACAGTCAGACAACAGCAGCTGAAAAATGGAGTTTGGATGCTTTCAGCTTCAAGTCGAGGACAGAAAATGATGCTCACACTGTCACACTGATGTTTTCTTCTCCAACCTTCTCTCAGCTCCAGAGGTTGGTGGTCTGCAGGAGCTTCTACAGCAGCAGAAGATCAGTCTGGAGAGGAGATGTGAACGTGTGACTGAAGGTGAAGAAGCAGGAAGTCAAACTCTCCTCAACAGCATCTACACTGAGCTCTACATCACTGAGGGACTGAGTGAGGAGGTCAACAGAGAGCATGAGGTCAAACAGCTGGAGACCAAGAAGACCAAGAAGACCAAGGAGATCCTCCACGACCGTCCAATCAGGTGCAGCCAGATCTTTGAAGCCTCACCTGAGCAGCAGGGACTCAGGGAGTCAGAGTGGTGCTGACCAGGTCTCTGGGCTGGACCGGGAAGCCTTGGGGTCCCACTGGAGGAGCTGGAGGAGGTGACTGGGTCCAGGGAAGTCTGGGGGTCTCTGCTGAGGCTGCTGCCCCCGAGACCTGACTCCGGATACGGCAGTAGAAGATGGATGGATGGATGGATGGATGGATGGATGCCAGGTGATAGAACATTTCATAAAAACAGACTCTGCATTATAACTTCTATTACACTCTAAAAAACTCACTCCAATATAACTGCACTCGTCCTTCTCTCACATTACATTGGATCACAATGACCAAACAACACAACAAAGACAATGATCCAACTGTACTGCCACGTCCAGACTCAGTGTAGGTCTGTAGGCCTCTTGGACCTTCATGTGAACCACTGCGTGTTGACTGGAGGTGAAACATGACTGACTGCTGTCCTCCTACCTGGACAATGCAATCTCACTTTCATTCTGCTGCAGATGGCCATTTTCATTTTACACCGTCCAAATTTACAGCTCAGGGTGCTGGGACGAATTCCAAATTGTGTGCAGATACAGGCCTACACTTCAAATAATTATGAGAAAAATCCAACGTAAAGAGAGCACTTCCATTAGGAAATAGTCAACATGAAATTTCGTCTTCTACTGACACCTGCTGGTCAAATTGAATAGTTGCAAATATTGTGAACAAGTTGTCATCTAATTCTAATCCTAAACAATATGGCCATTCCAAGTCAAGTATTAAGACAATTAATCAGGTTTGTACTGCTTGATTGAACACATTCATCCCGTTCCAGTGCACTAAAACCCACTTCCCTTCAGGACCGTGTCAGCGAAGCCAAAACTTCCTTGAGTGACGCTGTTTCCCAGCATGCAATGCGAGCTAGCGATTCACAATACTATTTCATCACAAACATGGATGTAAAAAATAAAAAGGGACGAAAAATGAAACTTCAGGAACACCAACCATTGCAATACAAGCAGAACTGGGCCGAAGTTTTATATTATGTACACCATAATACAGCCTTCTGGTGGACAAGCCATACTATTTAATCCGTGTCTTCCTATGGCACTTCCATGGGTAGAAACTCGTCGTAGAGGTCACGTGCTGGGTGCTTGTCACCCCACCAACCACCTCGGGGAAGGTCTAACAGGAGAAGCTTGCTGGCGGAAATGATGCACTACAAGTGGATGTGACGCTCATGAGTGCGATGGATGAGGTAGAGCAATGCTCCAGAACCCGATTCAGACTACTCTCCCTCCACTTTTTTTGTTTTGTATGAGCGTTTAAAAAAAACAACATAATGATAATCGAATAAGCTTTAGTTTATTAATCTGAATTAAAACAAGGTTGTAGATTTGTTATAGATGAGTTCCTTTGTTGTAGTTTGGCGCTTGAAAAACTATATATGGGATGTACCATGACCTGAGGGATTTCCTCATCCCATCCCAGCTTGGTTCTGATGCTGAATGTGAATGTATCTTGCTGTACATCCCACTGAGCTCCAAGGGCCCTCTCCATAGGGAGCTGGTCTCTGTCAAGGTTAAGTGTTTTTACCTCTTTAGCTCTCTGCTCTTCAGGAATGGCGGCCAGCACCGAGCGATGATTGCTCACCCACTTATTGAGCTTAAATCCACCTCTACCGCACAGGTCTGTTAGCTGCTGGTACAGATGTATTGCTTGTTCCACCGTGCTGACGGCCTTTAGACAATCATCCACGTAGAAATTTTGACCAACAGTGTTTATAACCTCGGCTGGGAAGTCATGCTGATTGTCGTCGAATGAAGCACAGCTTGGGGATGACACTGCCCCAAAGATGTGGACCAGCATCCTGTGCTCTTGTCGGTCCTTTGTAATGTCCCCATCTGGCCACCAGAGGAAGCGTAAGAAGTTTACATCCTGGTTGGAAACTCTTACTTGATGAAACGTTCCCTCAATGTCAGTCATGAATGCTACAGGGCCTTGGCGAAAACGAAGCAGCACACCTAGCAGTGTACTTGTCAAATTGGGACCCTGCAGGAGCTCTTTATTTAATGATGTTCACTCACTTTCAATCTCACAGCCACTAAAAAACCTGATTGTGATTGAGAGGTCCTCAGCAGCCAATCACTGTTGGGAGTCCAGCCTTCAAACACTCCTCCTGAATCCAGAGTCACATCTGTGAGCATCTGGAACTTTGGCCCTGATCCTCCACACCACACAACTTGGGATGACAGCGCCACCTACCTGTATCCTTTCAGCAGCCAGTCCATGTTCTGACCCGTTTCCACTGTGGCCTGTTGTGTCATCTGGACCGGAGTCTGGATCATCAGTGTCCAGGTTCATGGAATCTGTCAGAGTGCCGCCGTCCTGTGATGTAATGATAGAGAATCACTCTATTTATACTAATGTGCAGAACCACTAGAGTGTCATTTCTTCACTGCTGTCAGCAACAAGCATTTGGTGTCACACTGGTGTACAACACTTATGGGCTAATTAATAAGAAATGACATATTTATGAATCACCCGCAATGCCCAGATTGTTGCTGCTTATCTGCTGATATGAGCTGTCAACTGTTGCAATATAGAACAACGGGCAGGAAATTACAATTAGTGTAGAGTGTATTATAATTTAAAAGTTTACTTACGGTAGTTCTTTAAAGAATTTAGCAGGGATGGAACAGGCTAACGTGACGACGTCACCTCTAACACGGTAGGAGCTCAACCTGCTGTCACGGCGAAAACTCTGTGTTAGGTCCCGTCTAGGGGGACCGAGACGCAACGTGTGGGACACCTTCCCCCACTGCCAAGCCTCATTAATTTTTCACTGCAGTTGGCAGTTTCAACAAAAAACATTTTATAAATCAGTAAATGAAATAAACAAAACAACTTAACCGGTGGGCAGCAAAGGCTTCAGGGTGGGCCCAGGCCAAAATAATAAACCAAACTCCAACTAGCTCGCCTTAAGAACTAACTAAAGAAAGAAAGAGAACCCAAATACAGAAAGGCTAACCTCCCTACATACTTAATAAACAGGAGAAAAGAGGGGACAAAGAAAATGGCAGCCCACCCCTACGGCTGCGTGCTCTAACGCCATTTCAGAAGTGACTAACTGCAGAGTTGGGAGTGGAGGAGGGATGAGCGTCAGGCTGGCTCGACTGCTCCTCCTTCTCAGCCGTGGCGCGTCCAATCAGCAGCCGACATCCAGGACCGCACCTGCAAGGCGTCATCCACTCTCTCACACACACACACACACACACACACACAGACTCAAAGATAGAGGCACCTATACCCACCTGTTGGTCATATCACCCCCTCTCTTAAGAACTAAACCCTATTAACATACCTACAAACAAAACTAAACAAGAAAAACAGCTCAGCTCCCCCGAAATAAGAATTCCGCAGCTAGTCCACAATATAATGCATCTGCCAACACATTATCAACCCCACTTCCTGTGGCAAATCTGGAGATTGAAGTCTTGCAGGAGCGGAGACCACCGCATCTACGAGGGTATTATAGTCTGTAAAAACCTGACCCCAAACATCAAGATGGGCACTGTCAGAAGGAGAGCCAAAGCTTCTTTCTTAACTTCCCAATAATGACTCTGTGTGCGTGCTGCTTAGTTGTGGCATGTCCCTCTACTTCTGTCATGGTGCAAAACTGACGTACGGCGGGGGTGGTCAGAAAACAATAGTGGGTGGCTCTCAATTAATTTAACAATATCATGACGGGCTGATGCAGGCAAATGGGACAAAAACGAGCTTAACTTATTCATAATTTCAGAGTTTCCGAAGAAACACCGATTTTTTTTTTTTCAATGAGCCCTCCCTCCGCCAATGGGCACGGACGGGGCGGAGGCTCAGGCGACACATTTTTCCGAGCGACGTAACGCCCGGTTCAGACTGGACGTGGAAGCGCCGCGGAAGCGCCACGCTCTTCCATTCGGCGCCCATGTTAATCAATATAGTAGTTCACACCAGGCGCGTACAGACGCGCGGCTCCCCTCGCGGATCGCGCCATGCATTTAACGTCAGTTCACTGGACGTGGAAGCGGCGCTTCCCTTCGGCGCCCACGTTAATCACTGTGGTGGTTGCGCGGCTCGCTGCATGCATTTGTTGTTTCGGCGTCTGCTCTATTTCGTGCGCGAGCCGCGAGCGATCCTCGTCTACAGTACAGGAAGTCGCTCAATAAAAACGAGAAAATCCGGTGAATTTTCAAAATAAACTAATTTCAAAATAAAAACCGAATGACAAATTCGATCATATATCATATTTGTATGTTATATTTGTCAGTACATTGTATCAGAGTGCGAGAGAGATTAAACACACACACACACACACACACACACACACACACACACACACACACACACACACACACACACACACAAGCACACCACTGTAGCTGGACAGGCGACTTGATAGTGTAACGTCTGCTGTCTGAGGGTCAGCAGTGGCGACGTAAGCAAACGAAGAAAAACACAACGAGAACGGAAAAACAACAAGTAAAACCAAGGCGGGACGGAAGCAACATGCACCGTCGACCGTCTGTACAGGGCGGCTAGCACAATCAAATGCGGGCGAAGCAGCAGTGTTCCTGCACTTATCTTATAGGACCGAGTTTTGGGCCACAGGTCTTGATCACCAAGCGTCCTCCAGGTGAGGAGAACAACGAGGAGGCTCTGCGCAGCTTTGTGCTAGCAGGCGGCTGTAGTGTGCCGGTGAGGTGTCCAGGAAGCACTGTGAAAAGAACGGACAGGTGAGGTACTACGTACCTATGCTAATAAGCCATAATAATTTAAATGCTAAAATGTCCGCACCTGATCCTCTTAAAACTCGGGCACACAAAGCGGATGTTCAGTGTCCCATTGACCACAGTGGACCACTAAACGAAGCTTTTAAGAAAAATGCGAAATGAAGCAACTGAGAGCTAAAACAACATGCAAACAATGCCACAGTACAGCTTTTCTCAAATGGGTCAATTTTGAAATCATTTTAATCAACGTCTTCATTGATCAGAAGCTTTTTGCAGATTTGGAATTAAAAAATTTTAACTGCAGGAATCATAAAATCGTCTCATCAGTGACGTTTATAGAGCCATTAAAAAATGTAATATGTGCTGAACAGACGAACGGCGGTGTAAGAGGCCTGTGTGACCAGAAGGGGGCAGCAGAGGACCGACAGCCGCAAGTTCCTCCTCAGAGAGGCCTGAGAAGGTTCTGCACCTTCAGCTCCTCCAGGAGGACCTCAGCAAAGTGTCAGAGTTTGTTGGTTTTTTACCTCGGTCGGCAGAGTCACAGTATGAAGCTTGCAACCAGGGGGCACTGCAGCTCACTCAACACCTACAAGGTTTGAAAAGGAAATTGAGTGGAATTCATCTGCAATGAAAAGAAAAGCACAACTACAGCAGAAAAACTGAACACAAAGACGCACAAAGTTTGAGCTACACACTGATTTTCTCCGGACGGGGGCCCCACAGGGCAAGCGAGACCGGACTCATCCCCATGACAGGACCCAGCCCCTTCACCCACCGGGAGGATCGGTACCCAAGGCAGGCCCGGGCACCCAGTGGCCCCCCCCCTACGGACCCAGTATGGCGCATCGACCGCCCCCCTCCACCACCCACCCTCCCAGCCGCCCCCACTGCCCCGGGACCCCCCGGCGCCAGGGGACAGCCCCCCCCCGGCCCCCGAGGCCACAGCCGCACCCCCGTCCCCAACGCCGGCAAAGAAGAGTCCCCCCTTCTTCCCCCTGTGCCCTGTAAAAGAAGAAAATAAATAAATACATACATAAAATAAAAAGATAAAAAATAAAAAATAAAAAATATAAAAAAATAAAATAAAAAGATAAAATTAGATAAACAACCTGTGGCCCCCCGCCCATCACTGTCAGACCCCCGTGTCTCGGGTCGTCGCCGCCCAGCCGCCCCCGACCGGCGCAGGGCAGCGGCCCGGTCCCAGGATTCGGGGAAGGGGGACTCCGCCGCAAGTGGCGAGGTCCCCATAGGCCCAGCCGGTCTCGCACCCCAGGGGCACCGGACTGCACAGGGCCCATCCAGGGTGGGAAAGATGCCGGATCCCGCCCCCGCTAGCAGGCCGACCCCACTGTGTGTAGGGGTGTCAGTGTGTGTATATGTGCACTTGCTGGTGTGTTGAACTATGGTGCGTTTAAAATGGAGGGGTGGTAAGGCCCTGGGGTAACCACACTGCTGCTGAGCAGGGCGGCGGCCGCAGTGCACGAACCACCCCCCCAGGCCCTAAGTGTCTATAATGCCATTAAGATTGGAGAGGGTCTCGGATGGAGCGGTGGCCGGCCAATGGAGACCCTCATCCAAAGCCCTAGTGATAATGTCAGTGGGTCATTGACTGCGTGGGGGCCAGGTCCTCGCCAACGAGGGTGCAGTCGGTGCCCCATAGCAACGGTGAGGAGACCATACTGGGGGCAGGCCCACCGGGGACCCGGTCGCCGCCCACATCGAGTCCCCCGCGGCGCCCGGCCAGAAGGCCCAAGACACAAATCCCCCGAAACAGAAGAAAATAAATAAATAAATTATAAATTTAGGGGAAAAAAAACAAACAAACAAAAAAAAAAACACCTATTATGTGACCAGGGGGGAGTCCCGGTCAGGGCGCCCCCTCAGCGACATCGGGGCCGGGGACACCACAGGGATCCAGGAGCCAAAGGGGGCCCACCCCCCACCGCCTGAGGGCCCCGGGGCAGCGGCAGCGACCAGGGAGACGAAGGGCGAAGGTGGGGCAGAAGGCACCACCCGGGCACACAGGAGCGGTCGCCGCTGAACGCGCAGCCCCACTCCAGGCATGCGACCCCACCGCGTACGATCCAGCGCCAGTCCCCAGACACAGGGACCGGACCAGCCCTCCCACCAACAAGGGGCCCCCAGACCAGAGCCAGGGACCCCCCTCCCCCGCCGGGGCACCCAACCCCCGACCCCCCACCAACCCGCAAAGCAGCCCAACCCCCACGCCCAACCCCCCCCCCCCCCAGACCGCACCCGGCCCGCGGCAGCACGACCACCGCTGCCCACATCAACCAGCAGCCTCAGCTATTGATTGATTACTAGGATGAAGCAGACATTCCTACCAAGGAGGTGTGGTCTAACAGTAAGTTCCTATATTGTGCAATGTGCAGGTGTTGTTTTGTTTTCCAGTTTGTGAGGATTGTTTTCTTAGCGATAGATAAGGAGGTGATCAGCATGCGAGATTCTGCCTTATCTGATTTGATATCACTGAGGTCCCCTAAGAGACAAAAAGAAGGAGTGGCTGTGATGTTGTAACCAACCTGTGCTGATAGATCATTGCATACTACGTGCCAGAATTTATTTACTGGTGGGCAATGCCATACAGCGTGTAGGTAATTATCTGGGACATTAACTGTGCAGTGTGAGCAGGTCTGAGAGGCGGTCATGCCCATCTGAAACATCTGCTGTCCGGTGTAGTGGATCCTGTGGAGTACTTTAAAATGTATTAATTGTAGAATAGGTTGTTTTATCAGTGAAAAGGTGTTCAGGCAGATTGTTCTCCAGAAATTAGAGTGAGGCTGGAGAGACAGGTCTCTTTCCCACTTAACAATTGGGATAGAAATTGTGCAATCTGTATTTGTAAGCAACTCACTCCAATAGAACTGCACTCGTCCTTCTCTCACATTACATTGGATCACAATGACCAAACAACACAACAAAGACAACCCCCGTCGGGGGTGGAGATGAGATTCATGCCCATGGCTAGAAGCAAATCTCTTCCCAATAAATTCATCGGACACACTTCTGACAATACAAAGCTGTGTTTAATTTGGTTTTGTGATGTGCATGTCTCGTCGCCGTAGTCAATACAAGTAAGTGGAGTGGTGAGAGGCTTTCTCTTCTTCGTTCCAGCTGCCCCGACAGAATAAACATATCTCCCACTTTTTTTTTTACACTGGGGAAGTTCTTCTGCACGAAGGAGCGACAATGTTGCCCCGCTATCGGCTAGGAACGTGATATTTTTACCCATAATTCTAAAAGTGACCCGCAGCAGTTTCTCAAAAGCAGCTTCTTTATACAACGTGAATGTGGGAGGAGGCGGCACGTGACGACGCTCTAAACCTGTCAATGGTGCTCAAAATTTGGTCACGTAAATCAACCTCGAACTCTGTGTCAGTGTCAATGCATGTCTCACCGTCAGGCTGAGAGCAATCAGTCGAACCTAAATCATTGTCAGAAGAAAAATCATCATCAACATGTAAATCAGTATACGTTTCCGAATAATCAACATCAGAATATGAATCAGTGTACGTGCAGGGGAAAGGGAAGTTAGAGGGGACAGCAAGCATTTCTTCATTGCAAGAAGCGTGTTGCATGTGTGTGTGTGCATCACTTCCCTGCGAAGACGCTGTAGGCCGGGGGTCCGTCTCGCCGGGTCCATGCCGTGTCCCGCACTCCACTCTCCCCCCTCAGCTGCTCTGAGTTGGATCCTCTTTTCCGGCCCTCGCGATCACTCTCTTGGCTGCGGTGGGCATGGTTCTGCCCGCGGTGTCTTCCTTTGTCAGGGCATTCTCTGGCCCAATGACCCATTCGGCCGCAGATGTGGCACGCCCCCTTTTCGCCTCTGTCTCCGCTAGTCGCCCTTCGTCGGTTGTCGTTGTTCCTGTAGGGCCGTCTCGCCGTGTCACTGAGGTGCTTCATCATGGTGAGGGAGGCACGCTTTATCTTCTTGTCCTCTGCATCGCTGGCCTCCTGCAGAAGCCTCTCAGCGTGCACTGCATGACGTCGGACCTCTGTCAGCCGGGCATCTTCAATCCCCACGCAGCAGCTTCTGTTAACTGCTTTGGCGATCTGGGGGAGCAGCCCTTGTCTGAAAGCAGTGATGAGGCTGGCCGTTTGGTTGACGGCAGTCCTGATGAACGTGGCGACGCTGCGGCGTCGGTGCTGGAGTGCGCAGGGTTGTACGGTGGTAGCGTTGGATGAGGGCAGGCGGGAGGAGGGAAGACAGGCATGTCCAGGAGAGGGTCCCTCGGGCCTGTAAGAGAAGGATACAGACGATTTGGTGCATTTGAATGCTCGTGTGTGAGCGGCTCCTTTTCTCCCTCCTCTGGGGAGTGTGTGTGAGTGTGTGCACCCTCTGCCGTTATCTCTGTCAGCCCTGTGCTCCAGCGCCCAGCGCTGTTCACACGTTTGTTTTAGTTTTTTTTACTTGTTTCCTGTCCCTGACTTCTGCTTCAGTTTTCCAAAATGAAAAACACCTTTCATGATCTTTGATGATCTGAATTGCATATTTGTTTGTTTTTTTCTTTTTTGTAACCTTTCCCTCTGCTATCTTCAATTTATCCCAGAGGTTTCTCAATTCCTCCAAACTCAGTGATCCCCCTGCTGGGAAATCATACTTTTCAACCCAAATTCCCAACATGTCAAGACAATCTGGACCATATTTTTTCCTCGTGTCGTCCACAATTGGTCCCCCCTGGGGAACAGCAGCAGCCACTTTGCTCTGGTTCTTCCCCAGCACTGTCTAGCTAGACTTATTACTCTGACTTTTCACTAAGTTTTCACAAAATTCCAAGTCAGAAAATACACAGGCGTCCCCGTGCACCCCTTTTTCTTACTCTGGAGCAAAAAGGTGGAGAAAAAACTCACCCCTCTGGTAGTTTACCTACCAGAAGCTTCCGGCTCACTTGTGGAGCGGGAATTTCAGTGTTGATTCAGAATCAACACCGACCTGACAGGCACGGTTAACGTATGCGCTCCGTCCTGCCCCGGGACCGTTCGTAGACGACAAGGAAAACAACCCACTGGTCACTGATATGTCTGAGACAAGAACAATTACTTCTCACACGATCTCTGAATCAGCACTTCCCTTCCAGGTTCGCTTGGATAGACGTGAAGCCGATCAGATCCACTCTTAGACGCCGATCCTCTCATCTCCGAATGCTTGGTTCGAGGTAGAGGGGGAACGAGGAGTTTCCTCCGTTCCTGGTCCCGGGCCCTCAACGTCCCAGAGTTCCACTGACAGGTCTCCAGCAATCCTGTTTGTGACGCCAAATTGTTGTGGAAAAGAGCGAAGATGCCGATGCAGGAATACTGGGATAATAAGTAATTTAATGAACAAACAATAAAAAAAGGGATCGGAGCTCCGAGGCACAGTAAAATGGGAGTGCGAGTGCGAGGTGGGAAGGAGGAAGAAGGTCTCTTATACACAGGACTGGGAGGGGATAAGATAAGGAAAGAACAGGGAGGAGAACAGAGAGAGACAAACCAACGACTATACGATAGTTGACCGATTTCACAGCTCATATCCTGTACAGGGAGAGGATGAGCACATCAGTGGCAGGCCATAAAACAAAGTGAAATACGATGCGTATATGTTAGCCTAGGATTCTAACAGTTTACACGTGCTACTAGTGATCATACAATATAAACCAAGATAAAGAATAACACAAGAATACTCTATCATGTTCGACCCATCTTAATAACCAAGATTTTTTTTCCAGGTGCGCTTTGCTCATCTCTTTGTACCAAATATTTAGGGGAGTTTTTATAACATCACATAGGTTATTAGAGTATATAGTCTTGAAAGCTTTGTCACCCAGCAGAGATTGAAGTGGGATATCTAGTTGGTCAAATTCTAGCTCCTTCCATTTTGCATCGTAACCCGCCCTGCACCAGTAGACTATATACTGCAGTTGTGCTGCTTTATAGTAGTCCTCCAAGCATGGGAGTGACATCCCTCCCTGTTAAGTGTAATGTTTTGTAGCGTACCCTTGGTTTCTTGTTCTGCCATATGAATCTAGAAATGATCCGATTCCATTCACTGAATTTCTTATTGGGTATTTCTACAGGTAGCGATTGGAGTAGAAATAACAATTGTGGTAAAATAACCATTTTTTAAGTATCTATTCGGTTGTAAAAATCAAGTACTAGGGGGGTCCAACTGTCCAGATCATTTTTAATTTTGGTTGTGATGCTACCGTAGTTTACACAATATAAATCTTGGGGGTCTTGGGAATATGAAGACCTAGGTATTTCAAAATTCTGGTTTTCCATTTAAATTTAAAGGACTTACGTATGTTTTCTTGAGGTATGTAATTAAAAGTAAGAGTTTGAGTTTTCTCTATGTTCAATTTGTATCCCGAATATGAACCACATTGGTCGAAGGAGGGCATTCATTTAGGGAGACTGGTATCCGGGTCGGATAAAGTCACCAGGATGTCATCTGCATATAAACATGTCTTATATTCTTTTCCCTTGAATAGTATTCACGTGATTTCTGGGTCTTCCCTAATCTTTTGAACAAGTAGCTCTATAAATAGAGCAAACAAGATGGGGCTCAGTGGGCAGCCCTGTCAGCAACCCCTCTCCAAACGGATTGTACCTGAAAGACTGCCATTTATTCTGATCCGGGCCACAGGTGAATTATATTTAGATTTTAAACATTTTATAACTGTATTGTTAAAGCCAAAACATTGCAGGACCAGGTATAAAAATTCCCATAGAACAGAGTCAAAAGCTTTTTCTGTGTCAAAGCTAATTGCTAAGGACATTGTGTTTCCTTTGCTCATTATATGGAACAGATGTATAGCTCGCCTAACATTGTCTTGTGTTTGTCTATTTTTAACAAAACCTGTCTGGTCCGTGTCAATTAGGTCAGGGATAATATTTTCTAGTGTGTTGACAATAATTGAAGTGAAAATGTTATAATCAGTGTTTAAAACTGAGATAGGTCTGTATGAGCTGCAATCTGTCCTAGCTTTCCCTGGTTTCAGTATTACAGATAATATGGCCTGTTTCCAAGATGGTGGGGTCTCGCCACCTTTTAAGACATAGTTAAAACAATTTAATAAATAGCAGTGGGGTCACAGAGTCCCTAAAAGTCTTATACCATTCTGCTGGTAGTCCATCTACCCCGGCTGCTTTGCTTGTTTTCAGTTTAGAAATTGCCTTGTCGACCTCTGCATTTGTAATCTCTGTAGTTAAGCACTTATTTTGTTCTGTGACAACAGATGGCAGGTCTAGGGATTTCAAAAAACTGATTGACTGTTACTGCTTCTGCTAATTCGGGTTGAGTGTATAAATTCCTGAAGTATGATTCAAAAGACTTATGTATTGCTTCTGGCTTATAACACATCTGGTTGGTGACCGGGTCCTTTACTTTATATATGGATCTTCCAGACTGTTGTTTTTTAAGTCTCCAAATAGTGTTTTTGTGTGGGACACCTACATTTATGATGATTTATGATTTATTCATGATCTGATATGTCGCTAACAGCAATTCTACAATCTAAAACCCTGTGTCTGTCTGTTCTGAACATAAAGAAATAATCGATCCTCGAGTAAACTGAATGAGGGTGAGAGTAAAAAGTCAATTGTTTAGTGGATGGATGAAAATCCCTCCATACATCAAACATACCAATCCTTTTAATCATCTTCTTAATATTTAGTGACTCAGGATTTGTTTTCTTTGTCGGGTTTGATGAGTCTAGAGTGGGATGCAGCTGTACATTCCAAGGGGACTCGTGCCACGCAAAGCCTATTCCGACCTGGCGATCATCTTTGAATCCATTAGCAACCAGCTACATTACCCCGGGCAGCTTCACGGGTACAGGTGGATGTATGCTAAATGCAGAGAAAATGGACTGCGTGTGAGAAAAGAGTCTGTGCGTTTGGTTTTGAAGGAGCTGGATCCAAGAGGAGTGTCATTAAGGCAAGCGGGGCGTCTCAGACGGAGGAATTACTTCTCAAACTTGTCAACTTCATCTGGCACCTGGACTCATATGATGAACTGAAGCCATATGGTATTTGTGTGAATGGATGTATCGATGGCTTTTCAAGAAAAATAATCTGGCTCAATGCTTACACAACAAGTAGTGACCCAAAAGTAATTGGAGGGTGCTACATAGAAGCGGTACAGCGTTTTGGGGGGTGCCCTAGAGTTGTTCGAGGCGACCTTGGAACCGAAAATGGCCATGTTAGAGGCTTCCAGCGTTTCCTCGTCCCTGTTCAACCAGACGACACCCTCGATAGTTACTTGGAGGGAGCCAGCACCGCCAATCAAAGAATTGAATATTGGTGGGGTTTCCTGCGTGGCCAGCGCATGGAGTTCTGGTTAGCCTTGTTATCAGACCTCAGAGACAACGGGCATTTTGATGGCGAGTTTCTGGACAAAAGTCTCCTGCAGTTTTGTTGTATGGGCCTCCATACAGGTGAGTTCATGAATAATGTTTTATTTTCATTTTGTGCGCATGTGTATGTAAGTGAGAGAGAGGGGAGGGAGGACAGAAACGGGAAAGGGGGTGTTGGGAAGACAGACAGACAGAGACGGGAGGAAAGGAAAAAGAATGCTAAAGAGAAGGGGTAGAAAAGGGAAAGGAACAGAGATGGAAGGGGAGCGAGATGGAACAGAAGGGTAGAAACAGAGAGGAAAAGAGATGGGGAGAAAGAGGGGGGGGGGGGAGGGATGAACAGAGACAGGGAGGGAGGGAGAGGGTGGGGTTGCTCATGTGTGAATGCTGTAATTTAGTGTTTTATTTATGTTCTGCTGGCACAGCTCTTCCTAAATGTATACATTTTCTACAGGATGAGTTGGATGACACTGCACAGGTGTGGAATGCACACAACATCAGGCCATCAAGAAACCTGAACGTCCCCAGCGGTCGGCCTAATGTGACGCATGCTGTTCCTGAACTTGACCGAACAACAGATTTTCTCTCCCCTGTTGAAGATGAACACATTCAACTGTGCAAAAATGAATGTGTCTTTCGGCTGGCTGTACCATGTAATCCAGATATTTATGAACTCTGGATCATCTTTATGGCTGAGTCCCATCTTGCTCCACCAACAGATCCGTATCAGGCTGTGAACTTGTATTTGCACCTAAGAGAGGCCATCACTGCATCTCTCTAAACCACCCGACCCTCTCCACAGGATGGACACTTATTCCACTGCAGTGCGCCTCCCCCTGACCCTATCCAGAGAATGGACACTAAATTGTTGTGAACCTCCTGTTATTTTGTGTATTATTAAATCTCTAGTGTTCCTTTTAAAAATACACAGGGATATTGGTTATTTACTGCACTCCTTTGTTTCTGTTATTACGCAATCATTAGAATTTACACATAACAGGAGGCAAATGACACTTGGCGTCATACCGCCATACCCACAGCGGAGGTGGAGAGCTGCTGACGTCACTTTCCTGCGCCGCGCGCTTACTTTGAGATTGCGATTTCGTTTTCGAGTTGTGGTAACTCTTGTGCAGGGCAGGACCACGAAAATTAAAAAGCAATGCCCTCAGTTTTCTTTTTGATTGTGTCATAAAAGGTGCGACACAAATAAGAAAATGAAAATGCATATAGGAATATTTATTAATGATTTTAATTATGAGTCAAATAATGCAGCCACGTTCTTAAAATGAAAAAGCATTCTGCTATTGCTTTTTCATTTTTGAATTTTACATTTCATATTGAATTTTGGTAACTCTTTGCTGGTGCATGTTTTGAAAATTAAATCTCAAATGTGTTTTCCTTCATTTGAATTAAGTACAAGAATGAGCAGTCTTGAAGAAGAAAATGAAAATGCAGATTGAATGACTTATTAACCATTTTAATTATGAGTCAAATAATGCAGCTTCGTTCTTAAAATGAAAAAGCATTTCTGTTATTATATTCTTATTTTAATTTGGATTATGGTAACTGCTTCCATATAAAACAAATACATCCATAAATATATACAATGTGAGAATTGTTTCTTGCAAGAGCTGTACTTCAACCCATGACCATCGATAAAAGTGTACACATCTAATCGTAAACAATCTGCTGCAACCTGAATTTCCACTTCTGTGTCTATAAACCAGTCACAGCTTGACTGATGGCTCTGAAGAAGCAGTTTCCATCAGCCTCTACATTCTCATTTGTACACGGCGAACCTAATGGGCCATTGCAATCAGAAATTGGAAAACTCGCACGGTCCAAATGAATCTTCAAGTTTTTGCAAAGGTCTAAACAAACATCAACATCAATGGGAGAGACGTTACACTCTTCATTGGTCACAGCACTGACAAACTCTACGTCAGAATTATCCATGTCAAAGTGAGGAGTTTTGCTCTTCTGAAGTGACTCACTGTTGCCAGCTGGTGCTGGAATTTTAAACCGTGACCGGTTTCGCCTTGATGAAAAGAACCATGCAGAACCTTGGCTAATCTAATACCAGTGCCATGATCTGCCACTGCATCTTCACTAGTACTAACTGATGATGGATCACAAATCACATGTGCGAGGCGTAGAACGAGCGGAGCAGTCAGAGGCAACAGAAGAAGAAAGAAAAGCCTCCTTAGCTTAGTTGATCTTCTGTGTTGCCTCCTGGACGGTGCTGGCCTCCTCTGGCTTGGTGCTGGCAACCACGGGAGCCACAGGAACCACGGGCACAGCTCTTATCATCTGTGGCGTCGCCTCCACCTGATTAAAATAAGAAAGATGTGATTTTATGCCAATAAACATAGAAAGGAAAACACTGGGCTTTACACGATCACGATTTTTATGCCGATCACCGATCAGTGAGTTTAAATAAACCGATCACCGATCACCGATCCGATCACGTTAGGGGCAATAAATACTTGTTTCTGTACACCCCTTGCCTTCTCACGAGCACAGTCTAAAGTTGTTTGCTTTAGCATCCGTTTCAGAGTTTGCTTTTCTTTTTCCGCGTGTTTCTTGACCTCGACATGCTCCTCCGTGTGTATCTTTTCCAAGCGCCTGATTAAATTTGTGGTGTTGAAATTTTTTGCCAAAGTTGCCCCGCTAGGTACTGTAGCGTTGCATATATTGCAGATTCAAAGAAACTTTATTGTCCGTCACATAGCGACAGTACTCAAAACAGGAAGAGGCACGAAGACGAAAATGAAGGTTTTTGAATCATGAATCATTAGCTCTCGGTGTTATGCCCCGGCCTTGGGGGAACCAGGACACAACATAAAGGCTCCCCCCCCTTCTCCCAGCTCTCAAATTAGACAAAGGTGCTTCGTCCACAGGATGGTTTTTATTAAACGTCACCATCATTGCACTGGCGTCAGGGAGGGCATGGCCAAAACAACAAACAAAATGGCTCTCTTATGGATCTTACCTATGAAGAAAACAATCAAATAAATGACAGTCAAACTAACCTCCTTAACTAAAACACAGGAGAAAAGGGTCACAACACAAATGGCTTCCCTCCCCTACGGGCTACGTGGACACAAAGGGAACTGAAATAGATTACAAAACAGAATTGATGGCTGAACACAGAATGCTGCTGCTGCGGCACATGGTCTCTGGTTGGGAGCTGGGAGAAGGACAAAGAGACCGAGGTGTTGAAGTCCTCCTCCTTAAATATTGGCACCAGCCAATCACCTTTCCGCACCTGGAACAAGCAAAAAAAAGGGAACACAGGATCTACTGCGCCATCTAGTGCCCAAACGGACACACAGCAGACAAAAGGAACTGACAACAATGTAAACCCAAATCTATAGATTTACATAACACTCGGATACAAACAAATAAACATGTCGATGCTGTGAAACTACTTTGGAGGAAATGAGACAGATTAAAAAAGTTTCAACGCGACCATGACGTCATTGATCGGTGATTCATGACATGACGCCCGATCATGAACGTTTCAAAAAATGCCAAATATCGGCCGATCCGATACAGCCGATAAGATCGGTGTAAAGCCAAGAAAACACACACAGGTGATGAAGTGGAAATGAATAAGTACAAACCTGCTGCACTGCTGTGACATTGCTGGAGGCAGACTCAGTCATGTGGACAGTTGAACGTGTTGCCCACACCTGCAAATACAAGGACACAAAGTAACGTTTAAAGAACTGCATTTATTGTCCTATCACAAAGATGCACACAATGAAATACACATATCCCAAATACCAACATGTCACTTGTTTGTTTTGGTTTTTGAGGCAACGCGTGCTGATCGACGTCTCAGGCTGGACATCTGGAATAACATAAAGAAATGAATTCATAAACAAAGTAACACACTAATTAAACTGTACATGTACTGTACATATGTGATCTTGTGTTGATAATAGGGGTGGGGCGATACGGCTAACCCACGATTCGATACTGTGACGATATTTGGCCCACGATAATGACAACATCACGACACACGATATCTTCGATATCTTCGAAATTTTGCAGACGATATGTGGCTGAAAAAGAAAAGAATACCCATAAAAAGGAAAATGCCTGTGATCTTGCATTTATTCCAAAACTTTGTATAATGTACAAACAAACGTGCACTGCACAAGCAAACATATTAAAGTGCATGAACATTAATAACTTTCATGTAAACAAGGACAGTGCTTTCTGGTAATGTAAAGTGAGTAGCAACTTGTCTTATCTCAACTTGGGGACTTGGGATATACAAACCGACGGGAAGATGAAAGAGGGAAAAAAATCCTTTCACTGCCCCGATTCTGAAAATCAATAAAAAATGATGCAGACAAAATAAATAAATAAATAACCGCGTCCCCAAAATATACGGGACAAAGTGAAGTGCGTCCACCATCAGTTCATTACGGGACAGGCTTTTTAGTTTCCAAATATGGGACAATCGCGTATTTTACGGGAGGGTTGGCAACCCTATCTAGACCACAGACGGAAATTAAATGAGGTTTTGTCATTTTCCCTAAAAAACGGGACAAATTGTGTCCCGGGAGAGATCTTATCTTTCCCGGGACAGGTGGACAGGTGGTCTTTGGAAAAAAATATTGATATTTGCCGTCAGTGTATCGATTATTTATTGCGACAGAAAGGACAACAATATATTGCAATATTGATTTTTTTTTTTTTTTCACCCACCCCTAGTTGATAAGTGTATGAATAATTGTGTGAATGTTACCGTGGCAGCTGGGGAAACCCTGCCAGATGACTCCACGACGGTCTCCATGTGGTCCAACAGCACAGCCTCACTGAACCACACGGGATTGGACGGGATGTCTGTGTGAAATGCAGTCTCAACAGCTGTTGGTACCGTCTATAAAAAAAAGAGGAGAGGAAATCAGAGTCAACTTAGGATAAGTGTTCATTTTTAAAATAAAAAGTTGCACAGTTTGACAAATACACGATTGGGGGGGGGGGAGAGGGATGAACAGGTTACCTCAACCTCCTGTCCAACAAGAGTTCATTCAGGAGCGGGTCCATACACTGGCATGTGGACAGGACCTGTCACAACCACTCTGGGAGACACCCTGGGTGATGATTGGTTGTGGCACAACACCCCTGGCCTAGGTGAAGGGGGTGCGAGCTGATGGAGCATGCAGCATGCAGACGCTCCACCAAAATCAGTCCTGAGGTGCACCTAAACAGAAAACAACACATATTTGTCATATCAAATGAAGAGCAAGTAAGGCTGAAGAAGGCAAACTTACACCATCATAACACCACCATGTACAGCTGACGAAGGGGGAGGTGATCGGCCATATACACAAATGTTACACCTGGAAGAAGTGTCACATAATCAATTATGTAATCACACAATTCTAAGAAATATCTGTTAGCACAGTGTCACTGAAGAGAAAAAAATACAACAAAAATATGTATTTTACACACCCATGCGTGCAGCAACACGATGATATACTTGACGTAGCGCTGTTTGTAGTTCTGGCTTGACAGTCAGGCGAGGTGGAAAGTCAAGCACAAACACCTACAAAATAGTTGTATAAAAAAAAAAACCCAATCAAACATAAAAATGCAAAATAAATTCATGAATATTCTTGTTATTGAACTATGGATCATGGAATTACTTGATATTGATAAAACAAAGTGGCGATGACATTCATGTGTTCAAATTTGTTTGTCACAGCAGATAAACAAACCTTGGGCCAGCGGTCCAACACAGTTGCCAGTAGCGCAGCAAAATCCTGGGCGGAGTCTGTTACAAGCCCGTGTTCAAGTTTGTTGCCCGGGGCGAGAACACAAAACCATCCACAAGTGGACAGAGATGTGAGTCTCCCACCACCAGAACAAAAACATAAAGAAACTCGTGGCTTGACAAAATCACGACCCATACCTTCTTGTCTGGTTGCTGGGCCTTAAGAACGAACTTGCACTGTTTTGTCAGTCAGGAGCAAAACGGGCCATCTTCGCACCCAGGTCGCTGACCAGTACCGCGCCCTGTGTAAATTGACAAAAAAGAAAAATCTAAATATGTTTTTGTAAGATTTATTTGGAATACAACATAACAACACAGGCAGAACATGAAATCATGAACGTGGAAGTACTCACGACGTTCAAAGTCCTTCCGAGGTGGAAAAGGTGTCCAATCCCGTTTTTGCTCCAGGCGTCGTTTCATGGCCAGAGAGCGACGGAATGCCTTGGTGTTCGGCATCTGAACAATGAAATGAAAGATTGTGTCATTTCCAATGAAGGACAATGATAACACAAGTTTACAGAAAAAAGTGATGTTTTCTCACACACGACATCAAAACACAGAAAGGTTTCTGTACCTTTGCAGCTGGAGACGATGAGCTTAAATCAATAAAGCAAAAGAAAATGTGTATGTGTACTCTTGGACCCTAACCCTAATGCCATACAAGTCTATGGGGTGAAATTTCAGCTTTGTCCTACAGATATGGGGCCACTTGCTTTTTCATCAGGAGCCCCCAAGAAGCGCCCACGCCAAATTTGGGGCTTCTAGTACTTGAGGAACCCTGAAACCCTAACCCTAATTTCAGCTAAGCCTAACCCCTAACCCTAGTTTCAGCCTTATTGTTAACCCAAATTCAATGCAAGTCTATGGGGTGAATTTTCAACTATGTCCTAGAGACTTGGGGCCACTTGCTTTTTCATCAGGAGCCCCCAAGAAGCGCCCACGCCAAATTTGGGGCTTCTAGTACTTGAGGAACCCCGAAACCCTAACCCTAATTTCAGCTAAGCCTAACCCTAACCCTAGTTTCAGCCTTATTGTTAACCCTAATTCAATGCAAGTCTATGGGCTGAATTTTCAACTTTGTCCTAGAGACATGGGGCCACTTGCTTTTTCATCAGGAGCCCCCAAGAAGCGCCCACGCTAGATTTGGGGCTTCTAGCCAATGAGGAAAAATTTGGAGCAGACAGGACAGGGTTACAGCTGAGAAGGCACTTAAGATCCTCAAAGGACTGTTGCCACTCACTAGACCAAACAAATGGTTTCAATGGACTGGTTAATTCTTCTCTCGTGGCCGGCAGCTCCACTGCCTTAGTGCTGGAGATGCCCGCTCAGGGGCGCCGCCAGGAATTTTGGGCCCCCTTCAAAAAAACAAAAACAAATGGGCCTCCTGTGCGCAGCGCTTGTCAAAAGCACATCACTCAAAAAATACAGTATAGTTCAATAATAGTGCTTGAGTCCATCTTTGACAGTGTCAATGTATTTTTATTGTGAATTCGCCACAAAGCAAACTCTTAACATTTATGAATGATTCATGAAAAAAACACTTGATGTCTCTCGGACAAAGTTGAGCTTTGACCTTCATAGACTTGCACTGCATTAGGGTTTAGCGATAAGGCTGGAATTAGAGTGAGGGTTTCGGGGTTCCTCATGGGCTAGAAGCCCCAAATTTGGCATGGGTGTGTCCTGGAGGATCCTGATGAACCTGAAAGTGGCCCCATGTCTCTGGGACAAATTTGACCTTTGACCTCCATGGACTTGCATTGAATTAGGGTTAACGATAAGGCTGAAACTAGGGTTAGGGTTTTGGGGTTCCTCAAGAACTAGAAGCCCCAAATTTGGCGTGTGAGCTTCTTGGGGGCTGCTGATGAAAAAGCAAGTGGCCCCATGTCTCTAGGACAAAGTTGACCTTTGACCCTCATAGACTTGTCATTAGGGTTAGCGATAAGGCTGGAATTAGAGTGAGGGTTTTGGGGTTCCTCATGGGCTAGAAGCCCCAAATTTGGCGTGGGTGTGTCCTGAAGGATCCTGATGAACCTGAAAGTGGCCCCATGTCTCTCGGACAAAGTTGACCTTGGACCCTCATAGACATGTGTGGCATTAGGGCTATCGATATGCGATACAAACCTGGTGAGTTTAAGACTTAGTGACTCTACGTACATGAATGTATGGGGTACCCCGTCCTTACTTTGTTCCAACCTTCCCTCCACAAACCTGGCTGTCCAGTGCAGAAGTCAAAGTGAGAGAGAGAACAAAGAAGGAGGAGGGCCTGTGACGCCACTGTTGATTGGCTCGTTGGTTGGTTGAATGAGCCAATTCTAGAGCTCCCCTCGGTGTCCACACACTGCAAAATATATCTAAGAAACAAACACTTCAATTGAGAAAGAACAGGCTAGAAACAAGTCAAATTATCTGCCAATGCAGTAAGATATTTAGACTTGGTAAGATTTCTTAAAATAAGACGATATATCTAGGCATTTGAAGAATGGAAAAACTCTTGAAATAAACAGTAAAGCACTCATTCCAAGGACTGTACTAAGTCAAATAAACTTGATACTAGCTTCTCAATTCTTTTTTCACGTTTGCTTCTTTCTTAATTTGAATGAAAAGATCTTAAAACCAGACCTACTAACAGTGCAATTCTTCTTAATTTAAGTGTTCACAATATTAGCTTTTTTTTCTCAATATGAGACAAAGCATCCACCCCCCCTATGCCCATTCCCCCCCAAAAAAAAATAATTCAGCAAACAGAATTAATATTGTCAACAACTATTTATTCACTTAAATTGCTGACAGTGCCTTCACTGCCTTGTAATAAAAACGTCACTAAGGCATTGCATCTTAAAACAACCTCAAGCAATCATTTCTAGAACGCAAGTAACAATTGTTACAATATTCACCGTCATCATTATTGAATATTGATTCAGATTCCCTGACACTCAGTTACACAAAAAAAACAAAAACAGTATGGGGACAGCATATAGTGTTGTGTTCCTATCACCACTGATAACATGTTTAGGGGAGTGTATCACTACCTATGCCTAGTACACAGCTCTACTCCCCAATAAAATCTTTCCATTCTGCCATGGTCTTTTTTGTATGAGGCTGTGGTGTCTCACTCATGGATAGTGTCCTGTAGCACTTCTGTCTGAATGACAGAGAGAAGGGTTGCCACACACTTTTGGATATGTGAGGTGCAGGGCATAGTAGTAACACATCAGATGAAGCACACCGTCACTCAAGTCTTCCGTGGCTCCAAGACAGATGAGACAGCGGGTCCCATCAAACAGCAACACAGGCCTGCAGAAAGACCTCTTCTGCGAGTACATTGTGGGATCTTCTGTTGGCTAAAGAAAAAGAAGAAGGAAACGCCACATCCATGCATGGAACTATGAAGTGTTGAATGTGAGAAAATGCGAACAAACTTTCACCTGAATGACATGAAGCAGTGCCTCACTGGCATGTCCCAGCTTCTTCGGTGGTGGACTTGGTGAAGGAAAGAGTGTGGGGAGTGCCCTGAGCAGCGCGATGGAATATTCCACTGGAATAGAACAAATCAACTTTGAGTTCAAAGTTAGTCTTCCTAAAAATGAGTCTTATTAGGTTTGTGTTGATCACAAAAAAATCTTATTTTTTCAGCATGAAGAGTATTACCATTCTGCATCTATTCATTCAGCGCAACATAAACCATCCTATGTCCAAGGAAACAGCTACACAGTCAATTAGAGACACAGCAAAATGACTCTACTGAACTACAACCAGCGTTATGCGTGGCTTCATCACTTCATTTTTTTTCCAAACACCATAAAATTACACATTGGTGCAGAAGTCTTCCCATCTCTTTTTTTAGTTCATCAATGAATTTTCTGTTGCCCTTATCCAGAATGCGCCGCAGCTCATTCATCGCCTATAATGCAAGTCAATGTTAAAATCTGCAAAAATGCTTGCTTTTCATCATAAACCAAAACAAGTTAATCACTTACACGATAAAGATCCTTGACACATGGATATGCATCCAGGATCTTTGTTGGCCTTGTCCTGTTCTTTCAGAACATCACTATCAATGAAGGATCTTCTTGCTTGAAACTGCAGGTCAAGAATTTGGGAGACAGCATCTTGGTTGGGTTTTGGTTTCTTGTACAGCTCCTGCAGGGTCTGATAATGTCTGGCCTGTGCTGTCAGACCATCTTTGGCTGATGAAATGGAGGAGACAAATCAGTAAATCAGTCAAATGGATGAAATTGTTTGGAGCATCAAAATATATCAAATGACAATTCAAATGTAAAAATGCCTGTGATATATCATGATATCCAAAACTATCATAACATTGCCTAGCTTTCATACATTATCATTATTATTAAAATGGACATGTTTCTACTTACGTGAAGTGTGGCCATTATCAGAACTGCGCCCTGGTGTGTGACACAAAATAATTGTTGATCCACCAATTGAGTCTGCATCATGATCTTCTTCTTGGTCACTTGCTGAGAAGTCAATGCGATGCCTTTTCTTCTTGTGGCACCTCTCTGGTGAATCTCTTGTGAAGATTCTTGTAAGTGCTCGCTTGGTAAATAAAATTTCACTCATTGAAAGAACAAATAAAGATGGAAAGTGAACATACACAGATAAAAAAAAGTATCAGCCAAAAATAACCACACGCTTCAAAATCTAAGTGCGCAAAATAATATAATCACTTACATGTTTCATTGTTTTGTCTTAATCCTTCAGCATGGGATAATAATCCACTAGTCTTTGAGACATTGCAGTGACTTCATGCTTAGAAGGGTACAAGACCACCTCTCCTTGCTGACTGGCTCTCAAGATAGAAATCATGCTGGTGACAGTGTTTCTCACCAGCCTGCATCTCAGCTCTTTGAACATGACACATTTCCCCTCACTGGCAGTGCGGGCCATCTGGAAGTAGTGCTTACGAGCTTGCTCCAACTCACTGTCTGTATAGAGGGTGGGCAAACTTTTTTAGCAACGGGCCACATGACAGACCTGCATCGAGTCGGCGGGCCACGGAAGGGGGTGTTGTAGGTAGGTACAGAATTAGTCCGGGTGCAGAATCGTTCTGGGCGTAGTGACTGCCCGATACGGCAACTCCATTGGGACATACCTCTACATCGCGGTTGAACGTGATATATGGATAGATCACGGTCAAAACGCTATTTCGCAGGTGATAGATAGATAGATATATAGATAGATAGATAGATAGTGTGTGTTGAATACATACATTCGTATATATATGTATATGTATATATATATATATATATATATATATATATATATATATATATATATATATATATATATATATATATATATACATATATATATATATATATATATACATATATATATATATATATATATATGTGTGTGAAGAGAGAGAGAGAGAGAGAGAGAGAGAGAGAGAGAGAGAGAGAGAGAGAGAGAATTTCGTTGGGGGGTGCGGTGTTGGGGGGTTATGACTGGCTTCACGCGGGCCGGACAGAGACACGCAGCGGGCCGGATGTGGCCCGCGGGCTGGGGTTTGCCCATGTCTAGTATAGACAACATACAGTATTGTGGAGGAGCAGGAAGCTGTAGGGTCCTCTTTGGGCTGCTTTTCACCAAAGGAGTGGATGTCTGAGGACAGACTGAAGATGTTCCTCCTGGTGAAGACACAGTTCCTGGCTTCATTCGGGGCAGCCTTGTCTGGTACGGTGGAATTCTCAGCCGAGAGGAAACCAGATCCAATAAATTATGAACAAGAGAGAAACAATAGACCCAATTAGGAAAAAAGAAAAAAAAAGTGTTATGCTAGATGTTTTCAGAGCAAAGTAGGTAACCAATCACATCTCCACTAATAAGGGCCCAAATCAGTTTCCTCCTGAGAAAGTGTTCTGGTCCAGGAAAAAGGTCTCTCAAATCATCACGACGGAGGGTGTGGAGCAAGACTTCATCGATGTTGGCAGCTATAAAGACAGTCCAATCATTAACAAACCTTTTAGACTTAACAACTCATACATTTTTTCACTAATGAATTTAATTCAACTTGACAAGTCAAACCAAGTTTGTTTTGTGCCAATTTCTGTTATCAGAATTAATTGTAAATGCAATTCAGTTTAGACATTTTGTCTCAAATTTGTAAAATACTTCTTTTTGAAATCAGTGTCAGCATACAGTTATTTTAATTACTTAGCGGACAAATCACAGTAATGGAAATTTTTTCATACCTACACATGACATACCATTTAAAATTGATACTGTGACATCATCCAGCTCATCCATTATTGGCCCCGGTTTGGATGTCCATTTAATTTCTCCTCAATCTGGCAGGGAAAAAAAATCATCATATTAAGGTCACAATTAGGACAAGCTAGCCTTCCGACTCAAGATCCGTTTTTTTTACAATGCCCATCTGCCATGGATCCCAAAGTTCCCATGCAATTAAAAGTTGTGACACCTTATCTGATTGATAACCATAGACAGCTCAACGGATTGCTAGTCATACAGACAACAATCAAAATTGGAGTGAAACTTGTAACCACAATGCCTGCAACATGGTGGTACTTATGGTAATAATCATCAAATACCAGTGTTCTTTGTGACAAAATGACAACATCTGATAGGATTGTGCCACCTTGAACTGCAATCAACTTAAATGTTGATAAAAACAAATTGTACCTAAACTACATCTTCAATCAATCCAATTTGAGCACCCTCTACCCCATAAACTGAAGATACTGCAATACAAACTTGGTAGTACAGTATTTCGTCATGCCACATATAACTAGGAATGCTAATTGCTTGTTCACATGACTAGAATTGCAGTACATCAATCCAATACAAAATACACACTTGTGACACTTGTCATCAAGCTCATAAATCCATCGAGTCGAGATGAGCATGTGCAAGGAGTCGGACTCCGTGAGTTCACATAAACAGAGCATTGCGTTTGCATAAGTTATGCACGGCTATCGAGCTAGAAGCCGAGTCCGACTTGGTGCACACAACCACACTATAATGCCTCTCAATGTCCTAACCCATGCCACGCAACACAAACGTGAGGGACCGATTTGAGTTTCTCACGGGACCAGCAGTGAAGTCACAACCGTCGCCCCACATGAAATGTCGCAGCAGGAGCCTGAGGATTTTCTGAGTCAACATGCTGATCAACAGGTAACGTAATGTTGGCTTCCTTGACGACATTAGACAACTCCCTGTTTATATTTTATCCATATTTTAGTACAAAGCCTCCTTGTTTTCTGATCTGCTCCTGTTTGACTTGTTCGGTTTTTGTTTTGACATTATGCTGTTAGTGTTTATTTCAAATTAACAAGAAGTACCGGTACAGATAGTAGGAAATTAATATAACACTTGCGTCAAACAAAGAATAACTAACTGTACATATATTCAAGGTTGTCCTGAGGTCAACTGTACCAACCATTGCCAGAGCTTATGGAGCAATTTGATGTTATTGTACAGTAAAAATGGAATATTGGAGCTGTCGCAAAAAAAAAAGAAGAAGAAGAAAAAAAAAAAGCCAACTTTAAGGCTTAATATCTCCAAAATGATACTGTACATATGCTTGATAATGACTGAGGATATAGTCAGGGTGTTCCTTAGGTCAACTGTACCAACCACTGACAGAAATTATGGAGCAAAGCAATGTTACTGTGCAGTAAAAAATTGAGTACTGGGCCCTTTTTGCCTGTTTGAAAAGCTAAAAAAAAAAAGGAAAACAACAACTTTGAGGCTTAATATCTCCAAAATGGTACATTAATATGCCTTATAATGATTGAAGATATATTCAAGGTTGTCCTGAGGTCAACTGTACCAACCATTGACAGAGCTTATGGAGCAATTTGATGTTATTGTACAGTAAAAATGGAATATTGGAGCTGTCGCAAAACAAAACAAAAAGCCAACTTTAAGGCTTATTATCTCCAAAATGATACAGTAATCAATCACATTTAGAAATCAAATGTTTCTAAATGTCAAGTCAGTAATGTCAAGTCAGTGCTTGATGTGTCATCAGCAGGCGTCGGCGTCAGTAATGGGGCATCGGCGGGTTTCGGGCGGAATCGCCAGGCGTTGGGAAGCGTTGGCGGGTGTCGGGGGCTCGTGGCCAGGTGGCGGACATCACGGCAGGCAGTGGCCAGGTGGGCTCAGTCCCGCAAACGCTGCTTACAGCTTTAATTTTGTATTGCTTTGATAACATTGTTTAAGTTGAGTTTAAATTTACACTATTTTTTTTTTCTTAGCTGCTAATTGTTCAAAAATGCTGATGTTAAAAGTGTGTTTGCACAGTAAATGTTATGGCACTTTAATTCATATGGCAGTACATTTAAAATAACTGGCCGTCAAGTTCCAGGAACTGACAAACTGCACTGAGTTGAGTGAGATTCTCCAAAGGAACTCCAGTATAAATGTGGACTTTACATTCTAGTCCCCTGTGAAGAAAACCCAAAAGTGAACGTTTTTGTGCCTCACCCTTTCTAACTGGGACATTTGCAAGGGAACGCAGACTGGTTATGCTGCTCCCTGATAAAAGAAAAATGTTTCTGCTGTTACCTCAGAAATTGCCTGTTATTATTGTGGCTCAGGATTTTGTAGGTAGATTTTTTTTATTTTTCATAAGGAACAGGATAACAGTAATGCCCTGGCATTGACAATAAGCTTTAATTTTGTATTTGCATTTTTTTAAACTTTAGATTTACATTAAAAATGTTTCTGTGTAAAGTGCTGATGTTAAGTGTTTGCACGATAAATATTATGGTGCTTTCGTTTATATGGCAGAACATTTAAATTAAAGTGTATGAAAGACTTCTTTTAAATTCATTATTGGCTTTTGCGTATACAACGTGATTAATCGTGATTGATCAGGTAATCATGCGATTAATTGCGATTAAAATTTTTAATCGTTGCTGTAGTGCTGCATCTGGGCCTAATCTTCTTTTCACAGGACAATAGGAATTTATTGCAGCACGGCCTTCCGATGAACCACGTTGGGAGGACGCAGAGGTGGTACCCGATTGGCTGTGATGCGACTCTTCTGATGATCAGATCTCATTTGGGGTCAGGAGAGACCGTAAAATACCCACTTTAGGAAAACACTTTCCCCACAAATCACAGGGGGGAGTCAGTCCAAGGGGACCTGGCGCCAGGAACGAGGGGTCCTGCTTGGAACTATCCCCAAAGTTTACGACTCTTATCTGCTCCAGGACATTCCTCAGCTTTGAACAACAACACCAGATGTTCATGAAGGACTCACATTTGCAAAATTTTAAAATGTTAAAAACGGTATTTTCTTCTCCACAGGGACACTTCAAACTCACGTATTCACAATTGTTGTCAAAATTAAAGCACAAATGGACTTTGAATGGTTTCCCTAGCTCAAGGTTTGGCCAACCCAGGACTCCACCCTGAAGGAGATGTACAATGGAACTTCAGGTGGAGCCACAGTGCCTTCAAGAGGCAGGAATAGGAAGTGCCTCTGGGGGGTTGATGTAGACTTGGACAAACGTTTCATCAGTTTATCTCCCTCTGCGTTACACAGTTAATTCTTTCCTTCCCACATTTCTCTTACATGCCCCATGCTACACTCTAACAACTTTCACTCTCATTAGGGTTACAACTATGGCACACTCGTGTCTTAGCTATCTCTAGCATTACACACATATACATATGCACATATATATATATACACACATATACATATGTATACATATATATTTATATATATATATATATATACATATGTATACATACATATATATATATATATATATATATACATATGTATACATACATATATATATACATATATATACATATATATATATATATATATGTATATATATATATATACACATATATATATATATATATATATATACATATATATATACATATATACATATATAATATAGATACATACACTCATATACGTTGGTAATCTGTGTTTCATATGTCTATAGTTATGTCGGCAAAAATAAAATAAAGATTTGTTTATGCCTTTGTTACCCTGTTTCATTAAAATCTCATTTTCAGGTATGTGTGTTTAGATTAGGTTTATACATATGTTGATATATGTGGTACTTTATAATTAAGACGGTTCAATATGCTTGTAAAGATAATCTCGTTTCTATCTGCTTAATTATTTCGTTTTCGTTCTTCCCTTCTTCTTAAGGTTGTCCCAGTTCAAAAAAAAGGGGCTATGTGATTGTGTTTATTCATCCTGTGCTTGTTTCAGTCATTGTCAGTTTTATTGGTTTATTGATTTATCAGCAACGAAACCTACACTACATACATGCTCATCATACGCAACTGGTATAGGCCGACCTACCAGTTTTAGGGTCTGAACGGCCTCTTCATTGGCTCTCGGAGAGCGGGATACCGCCCCCGTCCCGAAACTTTAAGCTAGTGAATTTCACTCTGCCGTTCAGAAATTTCTCATCCTTCGTTTTGTGAAGGCCTTGTTTTCGTTTGTTTTCCCTCTCGTACTTAGTTAGTTTTTGTCGTAATTGTTCGTTTTTGTTTAAATCATTTTTGCGTCGACATTAAGCCAACTCTTTGCTCAATTTAAGCGGCAGCTGACAGCCCTGAGACTCGCTCCGAGACCGCTACTTTCATTTTAATTTTTACCTTTTTCAATTTTTCCTTCCACGATCTCGAGACCGATTTTTGTCATTTTTCCTTTTTCTGTTTTTAATTGGCTCAACGTTGCGCCTTCGAAGTAACCAAGTAGTTTGTTTGATCACCGCACTTATCTCGGATTACGCAAAGAAGAGCGCACGTCGATGTTGAACTGCCAGTGTAGACATCTCCCAGACAACAGCAGAACGGGCTTCCAGCGTCGGAGCTTGGTGCGTCCATCTGAGCTCCCTGCGCGCTGCTGGACCCGAACGGCCCGGTACCATCTCCCAGGACCACCTTGGACGGCCATCAAGCAGCGATCTCCAAATCACCTGCGGGCCGACGCTCATCCAACGTAAGCCTCGTCACTCGCTTTTGTTCTGAAGTCTGGTATGTATCATAATAAATTTAGTCTTAAATTCTAAAGCCCGTAAACAGTCTGGTTGGCTGTTCCAACAGCCGATAGGTCATAATTTTTCTTTCCCTTTTATTTTGCTACTTTAGGTCTCAGTTTAGGGTCCGTTTCCAGTCACACACGCCTCACCATTAAGGTGAAACGGTACTGAGACTGATTCTAGTGTTTCTTGCTCACACTAACAACCAAGAGCAGGTGGTGCTCCGTAAATTTTCAGATCAAATATTCTTTCCTCTGTTCCGAGTCGGTCCTTCCGTGGGAGCAGGGACGGCGTCACGCATCCTCCCTGTCCCCTCGGAGTCCCTCTAGCGGTCAGAGTAAGAATTGCATGTAAAATCCATGTTTATATATTTGGCATTCCGTTTCATTCCTTCGGGAGTTTGATCGTTCAAATTAAACAATCCTCCTCCCTCCACTACATTGCCCAGCCCCAGTAAAAACATTTTTCTGGTGCCAGCATTTCGTGAGGCAGAAGTTGATTCAGACTTCAGTGCCTTGGAGCGAATAGCTTCGCCACTCAACTGGCCAAGAGACATGTGGCCTGTCCTTCTCCAATGCAAATGAATAATTATTGTCAGATATCATATTAACTACAAAGTGATCAGGGGAACGTTGGAATGGGAAGGAAAACTCCATTCAACCAAAACAGAAACACGGTAACAGACAATATGGCGGAACCACCAGCTTGCTCTGAAACAGAGAGAGATGGCGAAACGAACTCCTCGTGACTAACGACGCGAAAAAGGGCTCGGACATAGAAATTATTAGCAAGGAGATACGGGATTTAAAAACGGAATCAAAAGAAGTCCTTCGCACGTTTGGAGAAACACTGAGGAACGACGTGGAAAAAGACTTGGACGACTTCAAAGACGAAATAAATCAACAACTTGCGAAAGTCATCACCGAACAGGAGCTCCAAACCAGCAAGATCAACGAGGCTGAGTCGCGGATTGAAAAGCTAGAACGTTGGGCACAGGAAGCTAATGACACTCTGGTCATATCACTGAGAGAACAAAAAGCTCTTCAGGACAAGTTAACTGACCTGGAGTCCAGGCCGAGGAGAAACAACCTACGTATCTATGGAGTCACTGAAGGAGAGGAGGGAGAATCTGTGGCCAAGTTTGTGGAAGACCTGCTGAAAAGCGAACTGCACCTGCCAGCACATTTTAATTTCCAAATTCAGAGAGCACACCGCTCACTTGCACAGAAGCCAGCGGACGGTGCCCAACCGAGACCCATCATTGTTAACTTTCTGGAATTTACTACCAAAGAGAGGGTCCTGAGAGAGCTATGGACAAAGAAAATAGAACTGGGGAATAAAGTACCGTCATTCCATCACGATTACGCGACAGAGATGGTCCAAAAGAGAAAGGAGTACAACACTGCTAAAAGAATCCTGAAGGAGAAGGGCATCCGCTTCCAGACGCCATTCACCAAGATGAGGACCCACTGGGATACGGGAACTCGAACCTACAACAGCGCAGAGGAGGTAAAGGAGGAATTGGCGAGACGCGGCCTGGCGGAGAAGACGGCGGTGGGGACGGGTGCGGAGGGGCCTGCGGCACTCGGTACCCCGCACTACGACGGAGTGGCAGTGCAAGGAGGGATCCTGGAGGGGCTACGCATCAGCAGCGACACGAGCCAGAGAAAAGCTACAAGAGTTTCAAAGATTCTTTGATTAAATTCAGAGAATAAAGGGAAGAAAGCTGGTAGGGATGTTCTAGTATGACCGGTGTTTTTAGTTGACAAATTATTAAAATTGAATTCCCATGTTAATAGAAAAGAGACTGTGGGAAGTCCGGGTCGCTCCTTTTTTTCTAACGTTGGACTCATTTAGAACGACTAAAATACTCATTGCAGGTTCAAGTGTCATTTCTAAGTTAGGTTAGATTTTTGACTGCCTTCACGCGGGCCGGAGAGAGACACGCCGTAGTTTGGCCATGCCTGATCTACAGGAAACACATCTCTCTCAACAAGAGCTAAATCAACATGATTTAAAAGCTAAACTCGACACAACTAATGGCAACAGAAGTCAGACCCGCCTGTCGAAACTTGTCAACGTCTCTCTAGCCGAACTCGGGATGTTTGATGTTTGGAGGGACCTCCACCCGTTACAGAGGACTATTTTTTTTATTAACATTACAGACAGATACAGAATAGAGGAATGTAAAATAGGAACGACTGACTTGTCCTGACACAGTATTAATTACCTTATTATTTGTCTAAATAAGAGGAAGAAAAACACACTTTGGAGATTAAATGTGGGTATGCTAAATAATCCAAAAACACTGGAGGAGGTTAAGAAAGAGATTAAATGCTCTATGGAGGAGAACATAGATAGTCCAGTAGACACTACCATACTGTGGGACACAATTAAAGCTGTGATGAGAGGGAGGTTAATAGCGAGGGCAGCCTATCAAAAAAAGACTAGATGTGGCGAGGGGGAGGGTCTGGCGGAGGTGGAGACAATTCAGATGGTGGGTATAAAGGAAAATTTGGGGGGCGGGGGGGGGCTGCCTGACAATGCCACCTGGGGAGTTGCAGGAAGAGCTTAATCGGACTAAGCAATAATTTGGTTTTCTCGTCCAATCGGAGTTCACACCTTGTCCCCCTATACATGCAGCTGAGAAATTTGAATTACTGACGGGAAAGTGTCCTCCTCCCAACAGTAGGGGGTGGAGTGAGCCTTTTCAGCTGGTCAGCTGCTTTCGGTTGACATATTACATCATCATGATATAGAATGACAGTTCATAATGTACGTGTTACTTACTTTGCAGATAAGCTGTACCCTATTTCTTGTGCTCATGGTTATCTTAAAAGATAACCATGAGACAAGAACGTTGTTTGCTGTTGGAGGGCTACAACAACACAATGTCTTCGATGCTACGCTTTGTGCCGTCGCCACGGACCCCAAACTCTCGTTCTTGTTGGATGCGGGTTCTGCGCAGACTGGTGGGAGAGTTTGTGTACAGGTTTTGCAAAGGAACGGTGTCTTCAGTTATACACACGCTCATTAAAGTGCCGACCGCGGAGGACGCTGGTGCCGCTGCACGCCGTTTCCAGCAGAATAACAGTGAAATTATCGAAATGAAAACAAATCAGAAAAACATCTCTTTGCTGTGCTTTTATTTACAAGTTGAAATTCTTCTAACTTACAAAAAATGTGAACGAAAAGGTAGAAATATAAATACGAAGGAATACGTATTTGTTCAGGGCTGCGCAAATCCGGAGCCCTGCATTTGCTGCGCTACCCTTTTAAAAAAGGTCTCTGTTGTGTGTTATTTTAATATGTCCATCTCTTTTAGAAGAGAAAGCATCGCCCCGGTCTCATCCTCTCTCCAAATGTCAACATTCTTATTCGCGTTTGCTGGTTGTTTCGCGCCGTCTGTTTTGTTAGATGACGTAGTTGTGCGGTGGCGCGTGCGCACTTGCGTTGTCCAGTTAATAGTCCGACTAAGGCGTATACATGGCCGAGAAATTAGAATTCCAATCGCATTATCTGGGTGTCTCAATCGGAGTTCTCCGATTCCAATCGGAGTTCTCAAACTCCGATCAGAATCGGACTAAGGCAATAATTCAAATTTCTCTAGTACCATGTAAACACACTGAGGGATGCAAAGATTGCACTCCGGCGCAGGTGTGATTGATGACGTGAAGGTGGGGGCAAACCCACCTGCCACATAGTTAATTAATTCAATTAATTCATTAAAGTGCTTTTTGAACCTTTGGCCGCTCCATACATTGTGGAAACGGGAAATGAATTGACTCACAGCACACAGTCACACGCTTGCAGCCGGCTTGTAAGCACAACAAAAAAAAGAAAAAGACACTGAGCGTAGATGAGCACTAGGAAGGACTAACATGGATAAGGCGTCAATTGTAAATGGAAAGTTCCACTTCAAAACCCTGCCAGATGGCAGTCTTGACAGGACAAAAGTGATATGCATTTACTGTAAAGCTGTATTTAGTTTCCACCGGAGTACGAGCAGTCTTACGTTTCACTTGTCTGCGAAGCATACAGCTGACGCGGAGAGCCCTCCGCCCCCTTCTGAGGTAAAGCAAACCACGTTGGATGGTGTGGCACGGAGACCACTGGCCGCGTCCATCACACGCCAACTTTCAACAGCGGGGGCTAAATGGGTGTGGCTACGGCTTGCAGGCCAATTAATGTGGTGGAGGACGAGGGTCTGCGCGATATCATATATATTATACTGACTATGGATGAATATGACACTGACTGGATGATTATGGCACTGACTGTGGATTACTATGGATGCTGAACAGCTGTTATAGGCTATACTGCCTAACTGCACTATATCAGTTGAGTCCTGTACTGTATTGCACTGCCCCCTGTTTAATGCACACTTTATTTATTGTTTTGATTTAATTGAATTTATTTTGTGCATCACAGTTTGATGCAATGCATAAGTGTCATCCTTTTGTCTTAATGGCTACTGAAAAAAGGGGATGAATAGTTCAAGTTCGAGTTGAAAAGTAAAATATAGAAATTTTGGTAGTACTAGTAATCATTACTATGTAATGTTACAGTTATGCCCATCTGTTATCTTTGTTGGGCTTGAGTTTATGATTATTTTTTTTACCCTGTGCATCTTTTGTTTTGTTAGTAGTACTTGCCATTGCTCCAACACGAATAAACATGCTGCATCCCACTAGATGGCGCATTTGCCTTATTTACAAGCACCACGGTCATCGGAGCTGATTGCTGCCACTCTCAGCAGCTTGCGTTTACTAAGGTCTACTAAGATTCCACAATCTATTACAC
>NW_027466098.1:1960000-1990000 GCF_046127955.1 Nelusetta ayraudi
AGTGTGAACCGGGCGGAACTTTTCAACATTTTGACGTGGCAGACGCGGGACGATCGTTTTCTATCAGGAGTGTGCACTACATAATCTGTAACGGAAAGTTTGCGCTCCACGACATACGGACCAGAAAAACCAGCCTGCAAACGGGAACCGGGTAACGGCAACAATACCAACACTCGGTCGCCTGTCTCAAAAACTCGAGCCACAGCTTTCTTGTCAAACTGCCGCTTCATTTTAGACTGGCTGGCGACAAGAGTTTTGTGAGCAATTTCACAAGCACGATGCAAGCATTCACGAAAAAAAAAAGACGTAATCTAACACATTATTCTCGACTCATTTAACATTGGAAAGCCACTTACCCCTTAACAGACGTGAGGGTCCTCTCACCGAACACTAAATCAGCTGGGCTGAACCCGAGGGACTCCCACACATACAATCGACGGCTCATTTTAACCCCCCCCCCCAGATAGATCCCGAGATAGTACGTTTGATAGATGGATAGAAATAGATAAGTTAGTTAAAGTTACACACACACACACACACGCACATATATATGTATATATATATATATATATGTATATATATATATATATATATATATATACATATATATGTATATGTATATATATATATATATATATATATATATGTGTATATATATATATATATATATATATGTATATATATATATATATATAAATAAACCTTTTTCAATGAACTCCAAAACATACATGGTCAAAATCCATATTATTATGTTGTTGTTGTTGGTTGTTTTTAAATGCTCATACAAAACCAAAAGAAAGTGTGACATCCACTTGTACATTATTTTCGCCAGTAAGCTTCTCTTGTTAAGACTGACCACATACAAAACAAAAACAAAGTGTGACATTCACTTGTAGTACATTATTTTCGCCAGTAAGCTTCTCTTGTTAAGACTGACCACATTGACCCATGTTTTTCATATATTCACCTGAATCAGATAACCTGCAAGGGCAACGACCTTGTCTCAGACCCGAGGTGATCACTGGAGTGACGCACAACCAGCACGTGACCTCTACGATGAGCTTCCACCCACGGAAGTGCCATGGGAGGACACGGTTTAAATAGTATGGCTTGTCCACCAGAAGGCTGTATTATGGTGTACATAATATAAAACTTCGGCCCAGTTCTGCTTGTATTGCAATGGTTGGTGTTCCTGAAGTTCCATTTTTCCCCTTTTCCCTTTTTATTTTTTACATCCATGTTTGTGATGAAATAGTATTGTGAATCGCTAGCTCGCATTGCATGCTGGGAAACAGCGTCACTCAAGGAAGTTTTGGCTTCGCTGACACGGTCCTGAAGGGAAGTGGGTTTTAGTGCACTGGAACGGGATGAATGTGTTCAATCAAGCAGTACAAACCTGATTAATTGTCTTAATACTTGACTTGGAATGGCCATATTGTTTAGGATTAGAATTAGATGACAACTTGTTCACAATATTTGCAACTATTCAATTTGACCAGCAGGTGTCAGTAGAAGACGAAATTTCATGTTGACTATTTCCTAATGGAAGTGCTCTCTTTACGTTGGATTTTTCTCATAATTATTTGAAGTGTAGGCCTGTAGTTGATGAGGAATCACGGTGTGCTAACGCTACTCAAACAGCTTAGATGAAAAAAGGGAGTGTGATTTAGGTTTGTGGTACATTATGACAATCTTGGACTTGCAAGACTGAGGCGATGGTTCAATTCCCATCAATGTGTATTATATATGTGTTATTTAGCTCATCTATTCTACATTTTAAATAGATCACATTTGACATCTGACCCACTGAACACTTACTATTGAACATATTTTTAAACTATGGGCTATTTAGTCTTGTTTTAGGATATAATATAATTCATTGCACAAACTGTCAGGCTAAGTATAAGAGCTATAGTCTACTACAATCAGTCGTGCCAAAAAAGAGACATTGTCTTTATTTTTCATTTTTATTTTATTGTGTCAGCATTGAACCATACAAGGACATACAATGAGGATACTCATTATAATATTGATGAAGTGTTGTTGTTTCATGTTTTGTTGGCTGTTTCAAGGGTTTATTTAGTTTGTTGTGACACAATCTAAGGTTCAATTTGTAAAGAAATAAAAGTTTTTGTGAAAAAAGATAGTGGTCAAAGTGATTGATATTTGTGTTTGTGTTTTTTGTAGTCTTGTCTGGATTTGTCCTGTTCGTTTCTGGTCTGTGTTTGTGTTCCCACTCTTGGCCTGCACCTTGTCGTGGTGAGTGGGCTTTTAACTAAGACAGGCCAATTATATATATTGTGTGAAGCCAGCAAAACAGTCATTATTATGAGAATTACAACTGAAGCACACTAAATAATACACCATAAGTCACATTTTGCTTTTCTGTTATTAATCTAATGTGTGTTATGTCAAGCCTCCACAGTGGCGTGCTGCAGTCAGGATGAGACGAACAAGGTGAATGGATGGACGGATTGATGAGCCCAGCGAGCCTCCACCATCCACAGACAAGCCAGTCCCATCTTCTACCCAGAAGGATGTCTCTTCCATCTATCTTTGCCTGCCAGGGAAATGCAACCAAACATAGTAATTACAGATGGTGTTGTCTCTGTTAAAGTGACACATGGAAAAAAAAAATATATATATATGTTTTGTGATTCATGTTCATGACAATAACAATCGAACAGATTTTCTTCATTCTTCCAATGAGTTTCGCAAACAAACATGGAATTTTCCCTGGATCATACAAATACGTTTGTAGATTATATAAAGACAATTATAAAACACATTTGTTGTGGTTTTATATTAAAGCAGATAGTCAAACGTAAATGTAGCATGGTAATGTTGCGAAGACACATTTATTTTTGTTTTTCTTTGTTTCTTTAGAAGCTTTTATTTTGGTTTTCTGTGGAAGCACAACAGACAACACACATGTTAACGTCCGCTACTACGGTTCGCTCCGCATAGGTCTCACGAGCCACTTGAGAGACTTCCTCTCGAGCGTTATCTACTTTTTACATTTCAAAACACAGATCCATACCCGACTTCGACTTGAACTTATTAATCATGTCGTTTCCCACATTTCCCACATCACTCAGAGACGATACATTCAAAACGTAAATTTAACTCACATACCCTCGATCTCAGACTTCAATTACGAAACAGCCACACATACATTTGCTCTTATTTTCAACCATTTCCCCTTCTCACCTGTGGAAGCACAACAGATAACACACACGTTAACGTCCGCTACGACGGTTCGCTCCACATAGGTCTCATGAGCCACTTGAGACCTCTCTAGCGTTATTCCCCGGGGCGAACACGACCTCCACTGGTAGAAGTGGGTAACTGCACCCTGCTCACTGATCACTCTCACACACGCCACAAACCACAACAAAAGCAGGAACAGTGCTTTGCCACAATTATGCTACATAAACACGTCCTGGTCCCCTCTGGATCCTCTTTTCCGGTCCTCGCGATCACTCTCTTGGCTGCGGTGGGCATGGTTCTTCCTTTGTCAGGGCATTCTCTGGCCCAGTGACCCATTCGGCCGCAGATGTGGCACGCCCCCTTTTCGCCTCTGTCTCCGCTAGTCGCCCTTCGTCGGTTGTCGTTGTTCCTGTAGGGCCGTCTCGCCGTGTCACTGAGGTGCTTCATCATGGTGAGGGAGGCACGCTTTATCTTCTTGTCCTCTGCATCGCTGGCCTCCTGCAGAAGCCTCTCAGCGTGCACTGCATGACGTCGGACCTCTGTCAGCCGGGCATCTTCAATCCCCACGCAGCAGCTTGTGTTAACTGCTTTGGCGATCTGGGGGAGCAGCCCTTGTCTGAAAGCAGTGATGAGGCTGGCCGTTTGGTTGACGGCAGTCCTGATGAACGTGGCGACGCTGCGGCGTCGGTGCTGGAGTGCGCAGAGTTGTACGGTGGTAGCGTTGGATGAGGGCAGGCGGGAGGAGGGAAGACAGGCATGTCCAGGAGAGGGTCCCTCGGGCCTGTAAGAGAAGGATACAGACGATTTGGTGCATTTGAATGCTCGTGTGTGAGCGGCTCCTTTTCTCCCTCCTCTGGGGAGTGTGTGTGAGTGTGTGCACCCTCTGCCGTTATCTCTGTCACCCCTGTGCTCCAGCGCCCAGCGCTGTTCACACGTTTGTTTTTGTTTTCTTTACTTGTTTCCTGTCCCTGACCTCTGCTTCAGGTTTCCAGAATGAAAAACACCTTTCATGATCTTTGATGATTTGAATCTCCCACCTGTTTGGGTTTTTCTTTTTTGTAACCTTTCCCTCTGCTATCTTCAATTTATCCCGGAGGTTTCTCAATTCCTCCAAACTCAGTGATCCCCCTGCTGGGAAATCATACTTTTCAACCCAAATTCCCAACATGTCAAGACAATCTGGACCATATTTTTTCCTCATGTCGTCCACAATTGGTCCCCCCTGGGGAACAGCAGCAGCCACTTTGCTCTGGTTCTTCCCCAGCACTGTCTAGCTAGACTTATTACTCTGACTTTTCACTAAGTTTTCACAAAATTCCAAGTCAGAAAATACACAGGCGTCCCCGTGCACCCCTTTTTCTTACTCTGGAGCAAAAAGGTGAAGAAAAAACTCACCCCTCTGGTAGTTTACCTACAAGAAGCTTCCGGCTCACTTGTGGAGCGGGAATTTCAGTGTTGATTCAGAATCAACACCGACCTGACAGGCACGGTTAACGTATGCGCTCCGTCCTGCCCCGGGACCGTTCGTAGACGACAAGGAAAACAACCCACTGGTCACTGATATGTCTGAGACAAGAACAATTACTTCTCACCCGATCTCTGAATCAGCACTTCCCTTCCAGGTTCGCTTGGATAGACGTGAAGCCGATCAGATCCACTCTTAGACGCCGATCCTCTCATCTCTGAATGTTTGGTTCGAGGTAGAGGGGGAACGAGGAGTTTCCTCCGTTCCTGGTCCCGGGCCCTCAACGTCCCAGAGTTCCACTGACGGGTCTCCAGCAATCCTGTTCGTGACGCCAAATTGTTGTGGAAAAGAGCGAAGATGCCGATGCAGGAATACTGGGATAATAAGTAATTTAATGAACAAACAATAAAAAAAGGGATCGGAGCTCCGAGGCACAAAACACAGTAAAATGGGAGTGCGAGTGCGAGGTGGGAAGGAGGAAGAAGGTCTCTTATACACAGGACTGGGAGGGGATAAGATAAGGAAAGAACAGGGAGGAGAACAGAGAGAGACAAACCAACGACTATACGATAGTTGACCGATTTCACAGCTCATATCCTGTACAGGGAGAGGACGAGCACATCAGTGGCAGGCCATAAAACAAAGTGAAATACGATGCGTATATGTTAGCCTAGGATTCTAACAGTTTACACGTGCTACTAGTGATCATACAATATAAACCAAGATAAAGAATAACACAAGAATACTCTATCATGTTCGACCCATCTTAATAACCGAGATTTTTTTTCCAGGTGCGCTTTGCTCATCTCTTTGTACCAAATATTTAGGGGAGTTTTTATAACATCACATAGGTTATTAGAGTATATAGTCTTGAAAGCTTTGTCACCCAGCAGAGATTGAAGTGGGATATCTAGTTGGTCAAATTCTAGCTCCTTCCATTTTGCATCGTAACCCACCCTGCACCAGTAGACTATATACTGCAGTTGTGCTGCTTTATAGTAGTCCTCCAAGCATGGGAGTGACATCCCTCCCTGTTAAGTGTAATGTTTTGTAGCGTACCCTTGGTTTCTTGTTCTGCCATATGAATCTAGAAATGATCCGATTCCATTCACTGAATTTCTTATTGGGTATTTCTACAGGTAGCGATTGGAGTAGAAATAACAATTGTGGTAAAATAACCATTTTTTAAGTATCTATTCGGTTGTAAAAATCAAGTACTAGGGGGGTCCAACTGTCCAGATCATTTTTAATTTTGGTTGTGATGCTACCGTAGTTTACACTATATAAATCTTTGGGGGTCTTGGGAATATGAAGACTTAGGTATTTGAAAATTCTGGTTTTCCATTTAAATTTAAAGGACTTACGTATGTTTTCTTGAGGTATGTAATTAAAAGTAAGAGTTTGAGTTTTCTCTATGTTCAATTTGTATCCCGAATATGAACCACATTGGTCGAAGGAGGGCATTCATTTAGGGAGACTGGTATCCGGGTCGGATAAAGTCACCAGGATGTCATCTGCATATAAACATGTCTTATATTCTTTCCCCTTGAATAGTATTCCCATGATTTCTGGGTCTTCCCTAATCTTTTGAACAAGTAGCTCTATAAATAGAGCAAACAAGATGGGGCTCAGTGGGCAGCCCTGTCAGCAACCCCTCTCCAAACTTGTACCTGAAAGACTGCCATTTATTCTGATCCGGGCCACAGGTGAATTTTAAACATTTTATAACTGTATTGTTAAAGCCAAAACGTTGCAGGACCAGGTATAAAAATTCCCATAGAACAGAGTCAAAAGCTTTTTCTGTGTCAAAGCTAATTGCTAAGGACATTGTGTTTCCTTTGCTCATTATATGTAACAGATGTATAGCTCGCCTAACATTGTCTTGTGTTTGTCTATTTTTAACAAAACCTGTCTGGTCCGTGTCAATTAGGTTAGGGATAATATTTTCTAGTGTGTTGACAATAATTGAAGTGAAAATTTTATAATCAGTGTTTAAAACTGAGATAGGTCTGTATGAGCTGCAATCTGTCCTATCTTTCCCTGGTTTCAGTATTACAGATAATATGGCCTGTTTCCAAGATGGTGGGGTCTCGCCACCTTTTAAGACATAGTTAAAACAATTTAATAAATAGCAGTGGGGTCACAGAGTCCCTAAAAGTCTTATACCATTCTGCTGGGAGTCCATCTCCCCCGGCTGCTTTGCTTGTTTTCAGTTTAGAAATTGCCTTGTCGACCTCTGCATTTGTAATCTCTGTAGTTAAGCACTTATTTTGTTCTGTGACAACAGATGGCAGGTCTAGGGATTTCAAAAAACTGATTGACTGTTACTGCTTCTGCTAATTTGGGTTGAGTGTATAAATTCCTGTAGTATGATTCAAAAGACTTATGTATTGCTTCTGGCTTATAACACATCTGGTTGGTGAGCGGGTCCTTTACTTTATATATGGATCTTCCAGACTGTTGTTTTTTAAGTCTCCAGGCTAAGAGTTTTTTAGCACGGGGTCCATTTTCATAGTGGGTTTGTTTGATATACTTAAGTGTAAGTTCCTCCTGGTCGTTCAGTTTCTTATTTAGTTCTGATTTTACTACGGTTATTTGTTCCAATAAGGTGGGGTCGTTAGTCTCTACATGCTTCCGTTCCAGTGAGTCTAATTTACTTGTCAAGTCGTTAAGGTGTTTAAGTTTTTCTTTTTTCCTTTGTGATGCCCAACTTATAATCTTCCCACGCAATACTGCTTTTCCAGCATCCCATAAAATACTCTGTGACGTCACTGTGCTACCGTTAAGGTCTGTATATTCCTTAATTTCTTTCCTAATGTAATCTTCAAATCAGGTGTAATTTAATAGGGAGGTGTTGAGTCTCCAAATAGTGTTTTTGTGTGGGACACCTACATTTATTTTCACATATACACCTGAGTGATCTGATATGTCGCTAACAGCAATTCTACAATCTAAAACCCTGTGTCTGTCTGTTCAGAACATAAAGAAATAATCGATCCTCGAGTAAACTGAATGAGGGTGAGAGTAAAAAGTCAATTGTTTAGTGGATGGATGAAAATCCCTCCATACATCAAACATACCAATCCTTTTAATCATCTTCTTAATATTTAGTGACTCAGGATTTGTTTTCTTTGTCGGGTTTGATGAGTCTAGAGTGGGATGCAGCTGTACATTCCAAGGGGACTCGTGCCACGCAAAGCCTATTCCGACCTGGCGATCCTGTTTGAATCCATTAGCAACCAGCTACATTACCCCGGGCAGCTTCACGGGTACAGGTGGATGTATGCTAAATGCAGAGAAAATGGACTGCGTGTGAGAAAAGAGTCTGTGCGTTTGGTTTTGAAGGAGCTGGATCCAAGAGGAGTGTCATTAAGGCAAGCGGGGCGTCTCAGACGGAGGAATTACTTCTCAAACTTCTCAACTTCATCTGGCACCTGGACTCATATGATGAACTGAAGCCATATGGTATTTGTGTGAATGGATGTATCGATGGCTTTTCAAGAAAAATAATCTGGCTCAATGCTTACACAACAAGTAGTGACCCAAAAGTAATTGGAGGGTGCTACATAGAAGCGGTACAGCGTTTTGGGGGGTGCCCTAGAGTTGTTCGAGGCGACCTTGGAACCGAAAATGGCCATATTAGAGGCTTCCAGCGTTTCCTCGTCCCTGTTCAACCAGACGACACCCTCGATAGTTACTTGGAGGGGGCCAGCACCGCCAATCAAAGAACTGAATATTGGTGGGGTTTCCTGCGTGGCCAGCGCATGGAGTTCTGGTTAGCCTTGTTATCAGACCTCAGAGACAACGGGCATTTTGATGGCGAGTTTCTGGACAAAAGTCTCCTGCAGTTTTGTTGTATGGGCCTCCATACAGGTGAGTTCATGAATAACGTTTTATTTTCATTTTGTGTGCATGTGTATGTGAGTGAGAGAGAGGGGAGGGAGGACAGAAACGGGTAAGGGGGTGTTGGGAAGACAGACAGACAGAGACGGGAGGAAAGGAAAAAGAATGCTAAAGAGAAGGGGTAGAAAAGGGAAAGGAACAGAGATGGAAGGGGAGAGAGATGGAACAGAAGGGTAGAAACAGAGAGGATAAGAGATGGGGAGAAAGAGGGGGCGGGGAGGGATGAACAGAGACAGGGAGGGAGGGAGAGGGTGGGGTTGCTCATGTGTGAATGCTGTAATTTAGTGTTTTATTTATGTTCTGCTGGCACAGCTCTTCCTAAATGTATACATTTTCTACAGGATGAGTTGGATGACACTGCACAGGTGTGGAATGCACACAACATCAGGCCATCAAGAAACCTGAACGTCCCCAGCGGTCGGCCTAATGTGATGCATGCTGTTCCTGAACTTTACCGAACAACAGATTTTCTCTCCCCTGTTGAAGATGAACACATTCAACTGTGCAAAAATGAATGTGTCTTTCGGCTGGCTGTACCATGTAATCCAGATATTTATGAACTCTGTATCATCTTTATGGCTGAGTCCCATCTTGCTCCACCAACAGATCCGTATCAGGCTGTGAACTTGTATTTGCACCTAAGAGAGGCCATCACTGCATCTCTCTAAACCACCCGACCCTCTCCACAGGATGGACACTTATTCCACTGCAGTGCGCCTCCCCCTGACCCTATCCAGAGAATGGACACTAAATTGTTGTGAACCTCCTGTTATTTTGTGTCTTGTTAAATCTCTAGTGTTCCTTTTAAAAATACACAGGGATATTGGTTATTTACTGCACTCCTTTGTTTCTGTTATTACGCAATCCTTATGGTGATGCTATTTACTGAATTTACTTTTTGACCTGAAGGTCGTGTGTGCAAAGAGCTGTTAAATAAAAGTAGCCATGTGAAAGAACTTAACTATGTTGTTGAAACATTGAGAAACACAGAAGCACAAGGTTACTTTAAGATTTACTTTAATTATTCTTCACTTCCATGAATTAATGAACATTAACGTGATTCTTTAAAGTCAACAATTCCTTAAAAATTAAACCTGTGTTGGACAACTCGTTCTGAATGCTTGGTTAGAGTAAACAGATGGACCTGTAAGCAGTCATTTTCAAAACAACATTTTCACCTTCAACAACAAAAAAAAAACACCCTCATAAAACTCTGCTGAAGCATTTACTATTCTGTAACACAGGTGTAACTATGTAAGCAGATAGTTACCATAATCCAAATAAAAATGCAATAGCAGAAATGCTTTTAAATTTTAAGAACGAAGCTGCATTATTGGACTCATAATTAAAATGGTTAATAAGTCATTCAATCTGCATTTTCATTTTCTTATTCATGACTGCTCATTCTTGTACTTAATTCAAATGAAAAAGGAAAACACATTTGAGATTTAATTTTCAAAACATGCACCAGCAAAGAGTTACCAAAATTCAATATGAAATGTAAAATTCAAAAATGAAAAAGCAATAGCAGAATGCTTTTTCATTTTAAGAACAAAGCTGCATTATTTGACTCATCATTAAAATCATTAATAAATATTCCTATATGCATTTTCATTTTCTTATTCGTGTCGCACCTTTTATGACACAATCAAAAAGAAAACTGAGGGCATTGCTTTTTAATTTTCGTGGTCCTGCCCTGCACAAGAGTTACCACAACTCGAAAACGAAATCGCAATCTCAAAGTAAACGCGTGGCGCAGGAAAGTGACGTCAGCAGCTCTCCACCTCCGCTGTGGGTATGGCGGTATGACGCCAAGTGTCATTTGCCTCCTGTTCTGTGTAAATTCTAATGTTTGTGAATTTAAGATATATATATATATATATATATGTATATATATATATATATATATATATATATATATATATATATATATATATATATATGTATATATGTATATATGTATATGTATATATATATATATATATATATATATATATATGTAGATATTTTTTTTTATTTTTTTATTTTTTTATTTAAAAAGAAAAGAAAAGAAAAAAAAGGTATGGCGGTATGACACCACTTTGCCATCGTTACTTCTTTCACGTCATTGAAGTTGCCGGTAATCGAGATTTAAATCGCCGAAAAACGTGGACCACTGACAGATCTCGCACCAGCATCTGCCACCAGTCGACGGATTGATCTGTTGCTTCGCATCCTTCGTCGGACGGACTGGTGGCCGACGCCGAACGGAAGCAATGATCCATTGCATCGCATCCTGCGACGGATGGACTGGTGGCCGACGCCGAACAGCTGTTACTCCACCCATGTAACAAATAGCTTTAGCTTTGATGTTGTGCTGGTGCATCAAGGTGTTCCATAACTGACAACAGGTTGGCTAGGGCAACCTTGTTTGCGTCCGTATCTGGGACGGCAGAATACCTGCTCAACTCGGTCCCGAGCATCAGATTCAGATACACTATTCAACTCCACCTGGGAAGCTAAATCCAGCAGGGTTTGAACAATTGTGTCAATGTGCGCCATGCTCAAATCTGTCCGACCAACGAGATCCGTCAGTGGTCCACGTTTTTCGGCGATTTAAATCTCGTTTACCGGCAACTTCAATGACGTGAAAAGTAACGATACCTTTTTTTTGTTTTGTTTTGTTTTTTTAAATATACAGTATATATATACATTTATTAAATTCACAAACATTAGAATTTACACAGAACAGGAGGCAAATGACACTTGGCGTCATACCGCCATACCCACAGGTGGAGAGCTGCTGACGTCACTTTCCTGCGCCGCGCGCTTACTTTGAGATTGCGATTTCGTTTTCGAGTTGTGGTAACTCTTGTGCAGGGCAGGACCACGAAAATTAAAAAGCAATGCCCTCAGTTTTCTTTTTGATTGTGTCATAAAAGGTGCGACACGAATAAGAAAATGAAAATGCATATAGGAATATTTATTAATGATTTTAATTATGAGTCAAATAATGCAGCTTCGTTCTTAAAATGAAAAAGCATTTCTGTTATTATATTCTTATTTTAATTTGGATTATGGTAACTGCTTCCATATAAAACAAATACATCCATAAATATATACAATGTGAGAATTGTTTCTTGCAAGAGCTGCACTTAAACCCATGACCATCGATAAAAGTGTACACATCTAATCGTAAACAATCTGCTGCAACCTGAATTTCCACTTCTGTGTCTATAAACCAGTCACAGCTTGACTGATGGCTCTGAAGAAGCAGTTTCCATCAGCCTCTACATTCTCATTTGTACACGGCGAACCTAATGAGCCTTTGCAATCAGAAATTGGAAAACTCACACGGTCCAAATGATTCTTCAAGTTTTTGCAAAGGTCTAAACAAACATCAACATCAAGGGGAGAGAAGTTACACTCTTCATTGGTCACAGCACTGACAAACTCTACGTCAGAATTATCCACGTCAAAGTGAGGAGTTTTGCTCTTCTGAAGTGACTCACTGTTGCCAGCTGGTGCTGGAATTTTAAACCGTGACCGGTTTCGCCTTGATGAAAAGAACCATGCAGAACCTTGGCTAATCTAATACCAGTGCCATGATCTGCCACTGCATCTTCACTAGTACTAACTGATGATGGATCACAAATCACGAGCGGAGCAGTCAGAGGCAACAGAAGAAGAAAGAAAAGCCTCCTTAGCTTAGTTGATCTTCTGTGTTGCCTCCTGGACGGTGCTGGCCTCCTCTGGCTTGGTGCTGGCAACCACGGGAGCCACAGGAACCACGGGCACAGCTCTGGTCAACTGTGGCGTCGCCTCCACCTGATTAAAATAAGAAAGATGTGATTTTATGCCAATAAACATAGAAAGGAAAACACTAGGCTTTACACGATCACGATTTTTGTGCCGATCACCGATCAGTGAGTTTAAATAAACCGATCACCAATCACCGATCCGATCACGTTAGGGGCAATAAATACTTGTTTCTGTACACCCCTTGCCTTCTCACGAGCACCGTCTAAAGTTGTTTGCTTTAGCATCCGTTTCAGAGTTTGCTTTTCTTTTTTTTCTCCGCGCTGCGTTTCTTAAACTCGACATGCTCCTCCGTGTGTATCTTTTCCAAGCCTGATTAAATTTGTGGTGTTGAAATTTTTTGCCAAAGTTCCCCCGCGAGGTACTGTAGCGTTGCATATATTGCAGATTCAAAGAAACTTTATTGTCCGTCACATAGCGACAGTACTCAAAACAGGAAGAGGCACGAAGACGAAAATGAAGGTTTTTGAATCATGAACCATTAGCTCTCGGTGTTATGCCCCGGCCTAGGGGGAACCAGGACACAACATAAAGGCTCCCCCCCTTCTCCCAGCTCTCAAATTAGACAAAGGTGCTTCGTCCACAGGATGGTTTTTATTAAACGTCACCATCATTTCACTGGCGTCAGGGAGGGCATGGCCAAAACAACAAACAAAATGGCTCTCTTATGGATCTTACCTATGAAGAAAACAATCAAATAAATGACAGTCAAACTAACCTCCTTAACTAAAACACAGGAGAAAAGGGTCACAACACAAATGGCTTCCCTCCCCTACGGGCTACGTGGACACAAAGGGAACTGAAATAGATTACAAAACAGAATTGATGGCTGAAAACAGAACACTGCTGCTGCGGCACATGGCCTCTGGTTGGGAGCTGGGAGAAGGACAAAGAGGCCGAGGTGTTGAAGTCCTCCTCCTTAAATATTGGCACCAGCCAATCACCTTCCCGCACCTGGAACAAGCAAAAAAAAAGGGAACACAGGATCTACTGCGCCATCTAGTGCCCAAACGGACACACAGCAGACAAAAGGAACTGACAACAATGTAAACCCAAATCTATACATTTACATAACACTCGGATACAAACAAATAAACATGTCGATGCTGTGAAACTACTTTGGAGGAAATGAGACAGATTAAAAAAGTTTCAACACGACCATGACGTCATTGATCGGTGATTCATGACATGACGCCCGATCATGAACGTTTCAAAAAATGCCAAATATCGGCCGATCCGATACAGCCGATAAGATCGGTGTAAAGCCTAGAAAACACACACAGGTGATGAAGTGGAAATGAATAAGTACAAACCTGCTGCACTGCTGTGACATTGCTGGAGGCAGACTCAGTCATGTGGACAGTTGAACGTGTTGCCCACACCTGCAAATACAAGGACACAAAGTAACGTTTAAAGAACTGCATTTATTGTCCTATCACAAAGATGCACACAATGAAATACACATATCCCAAATACCAACATGTCACTGGTTTGTTTTGGTTTTTGAGGCAACGCGTGCTGATCGACGTCTCAGGCTGGACATCTGGAAGAACATAAAGAAATGAATTCATAAACAAAGTAACACACTAATTAAACTGTACATGTACTGTACATATGTGATCTTGTGTTGATAATAGGGGTGGGGCGATACGGCTAACCCACGATTCGATACTGTGATGATATTTGGCCCACGATAATGACAACATCACGACACACGATATCTTCGATATCTTCGAAATTTTGCAGACGATATGTGACTGAAAAAGAAAAAAATACCCATAAAAAGGAAAATGCCTGTGATCTTGCATTTATTCCAAAACTTCGTATAAAGTACAAACAAACGTGCACTGCACAAGCAAACATATTAAAGTGCATGAACATTAATAACTTTCATGTAAATAAGGACATTGCTTTCTGGTAATGTAAAGTCAGTAGCAACTTGTTTTATCTCAACTTGGGGACTTGGGATATACAAACCGACGGGAAGATGAAAGAGGGAAAAAAATCCTTTCACTGCCCAGATTCTGAAAATCAATAAAAAATGATGCAGACAAAATAAATAAATAAATAACCGCGTCCCCGAAATATACGGGACAAAGTGAAGTGCGTCCCCCATCAGTTCATTACGGGACAGGCTTTTTTATTTGCAAATATGGGACAATCGCGTATTTTATGGGAGGGTTGGCAACCCTATCTAGACCACAGACGGAAATTAAATGAGGTTTTGTCATTTTCCATAAAAAACGGGACAAATTGTGTCCCGGGAGAGATTTTGTCTTTCCCGGGACAGGTGGACAGGTGGTGTTTGGAAAAAAATATTGATATTTGCCGTCAGTGTATCGATTATTTATTGCGACAGAAAGGACAACAATATATTGCAATATTGATTTTTTTTTTTTCACCCACCCCTAGTTGATAAGTGTATGAATAATTGTGTGAATGTTACCGTGGCAGCTGGGGAAACCCTGCCAGATGACTCCACGACGGTCTCCATGTGGTCCAGCAGCACAGCCTCACTGAACCACACGGGATTGGACGGGATGTCTGTGTGAAATGCAGTCTCAACAACTGTTGGTACTGTCTATAAAAAAAAGAGGAGAGGAAATCAGAGTCAACTTAGGATAAGTGTTCATTTTTAAAATAAAAAGTTGCACAGTTTGACAAATACACGATTGGGGGGGGAAAAAAAAAAAAAGAGGGATGAACAGGTTACCTCAACCTCCTGTCCAACAAGAGTCCATTCAGGAGCGGGTCCATACACTGGCATGTGGACAGGACCTGTCACAACCACTCTGGGAGACACCCTGGGCGATGATTGGTTGTGGCACAACACCCCTGGCCTAGGTGAAGGGGGTGCGAGCTGATGGAGCATGCAGCATGCAGACGCTCCACCAAAATCAGTCCTGAGGTGCACCTAAACAGAAAACATGTTAACACATATTTGTCATATCAAATGAAGAGCAAGTAAGGCTGAAGAAGGCAAAACTTACACCATCATAACACCACCATATACAGCTGACGAAGGGGGAGGTGATCGGCCATATACACAAATGTTAAACCTGTAAGAAGTGTCACATAATCAATTATGTAATCACACAATTCTAAGAAATATCTGTTAGCACAGTGTCACTGAAGAGAAAAAAATACAACAAAAATATGTATTTTACACACCCATGCGTGCAGCAACACGATGATATACTTGACGTAGCGCTGTTTGTAGTTCTGGCTTGACAGTCAGGCGAGGTGGAAAGTCAAGCACAAACACCTACAAAATAGTTGTATATAAAAAAAACAAACCCAAACAAACATAAAAATGCAAAATAAATTCATGAATATTCTTGTTATTGAACTATGGATCATGGAATTACTTGATATTGATAAAACAAAGTGGCGATGACATTCATGTGTTCAAATTTGTTTGTCACAGCAGATAAACAAACCTTGGGCCAGCGGTCCAACACAGTTGCCAGTAACGCAGCAAAATCCTGGGCGGAGTCTGTTACAAGCCCGTGTTCAAGGTTGTTGCCCGGGGCGAGAACACAAAACCACCCACAAGTGGACAGAGATGTGAGTCTCCCACCACCAGAAGAAAAACATAAAGAAACTCGTGGCTTGACAAAATCACGACCCATACCTTCTTGTCTGGTTGCTGGGCCTTAAGAACGAACTTGCACTGTTTTGTCAGTCAGGAGCAAAACGGGCCATCTTCGCACCCAGGTCGCTGACCAGTACCGCGCCCTGTGTAAATTGACAAAAAAGAAAAATCTAAATATGTTTTTGTAAGATTTATTTGGAATACAACATAACAACACAGGCAGAACATGAAATCATGAACGTGGAAGTACTCACAACGTTCAAAGTCCTTCCGAGGTGGAAAAGGTGTCCAATCCCGTTTTTGCTCCAGGCGTCGTTTCATGGCCAGAGAGCGACGGAATGCCTTGGTGTTCAGCATCTGAACAATGAAATGAAAGATTGTGTCATTTTCAATGAAGGACAATGATAACACAAGTTTACAGAAAGGTTTCTGTACCTTTGCAGCTGGAGACGATGAGCTTAAATCAATAAAGCAAAAGAAAATGTGTATGTGTACTCTTGGACCCTAACCCTAATGCCATACAAGTCTATGGGGTGAAATTTCAACTTTGTCCTACAGATATGGGGCCACTTGCTTTTTCATCAGGAGCCCCCAAGAAGCACCCACGCCAAATTTGGGGCTTCTAGTACTTGAGGAACCCCGAAACCCTAACCCTAATTTCAGCTAACCCTAACCCTAACCCTAGTTTCAGCCTTATTGTTAACCCTAATTCAATGCAAGTCTATGGGGTGAATTTTCAACTTTGTCCTAGAGACATGGGGCCACTTGCTTTTTCATCAGGAGCCCCCAAGAAGCGCCCACGCCAGGAATTTTGGGCCCCCTTCAAAAAAACAAAAACAAATGGGCCTCCTGTGCGCAGCGCTTGTCAAAAGCTTCACATCACTCTAAAAATACAGTATAGTTCAATAATAGTGCTTGAGTCCATCTTGACAGTGTCAATGTATTTTTATTGTGAATTCTCCACTAAGCAAACTCTTAACATTGATGAATGATTCATGAAAAAAACACTTGATGTCTCTCGGACAAAGTTGAGCTTTGACCTTCATAGACTTGCACTGCATTAGGGTTTAGCGATAAGGCTGGAATTAGAGTGAGGGTTTCGGGGTTCCTCATGGGCTAGAAGCCCCAAATTTGGCATGGGTGTGTCCTGGAGGATCCTGATGAACCTGAAAGTGGCCCCATGTCTCTAGGAGTAATTTGACCTTTGACCTCCATAGACTTGCATTGAATTAGGGTTAACGATAAGGCTGAAACTAGAGTTAGCTGAAATTAGGGTTAGGGTTTCGGGGTTCCTCAAGAACTAGAAGCCCCAAATTTGGCGTGTGCGCTTCTTGGGGGCTCCTGATGAAAAAGGAAGTGGCCCCATGTCTCTAGGACAAAGTTGACTTTTGACCCTCATAGACTTGTATGGCATTAGGGTTAGCGATAAGGCTGGAATTAGAGTGAGGGTTTCGGGGTTCCTCATGGGCTAGAAGCCCCAAATTTGGTGTGGGTGTGTCCAGGAGGATCCTGATGAACCTGAAAGTGGCCCCATGTCCCTAGGACAAAGTTGACCTTTGACCCTCATAGACTTGTATGAAATTAGGGTTATCGATAAGCGATACAAACCTGGTGAGTTTAAGACTTAGTGACTCTACGTACATGAATGTATGGGGTACCCCGTCCTTACCTTGTTCCAACCTTCCCTCCACAAACCTGGCTGTCCAGTGCCAAAGTCAAAGTGAGAGAGAGAACAAAGAAGGAGGAGGGCCTGTGACGCCGCTGCTGATTGGCTCGTTGGTCGGTTGAATGAGCCAATTCTAGAGCTCCCCTCGGTGTCCACACACTGCAAAATATATCTAAGAAATAAACACTTAAATTGAGAAAGAACAGGCTAGAAACAAGTCAAATTATCTGCCAATGCAGTAAGATATTTAGACTTGGTAAGATTTCTTAAAATAAGACGATATATCTAGGCATTTGAAGAATGGAAAAACTCTTGAAATAAACAGTAAAGCACTCATTCCAAGGACTGTACTAAGTCAAATAAACTTGATACTAGCTTCTCAATTCTTTTTTCACGTTTGCTTCTTTCTTAATTTGAATGAAAAGATCTTAAAACCAGACCTACTAACGGTGCAATTCTTCTTAATTTAAGTGTTCACAATATTAGCTTTTTTTTTCTCAAAATGAGACAAAGCATCCACCCCCCCTACGCCCACTCCCCCCCCCAAAAAAAATAATTCAGCAAACAGAATTAATATTGTCAACAACTATTTATTCACTTAAATTGCTGACAGTGCCTTCACTGCCTTGTAATAAAAACGTCACTAAGGCATTGCATCTTAAAACAATCTCAAGCAATCATTTCTAGAACGCAAGTAATGTTTTGTTGTTACAATATTCACCGTCATCATTATTGAACATTGATTCAGATTCCCTGACACTCAGTTACACAAAAAAAACAAAAACAGTATGGGGACAGCATATAGTGTTGTGTTCCTATCACCACTGATAACATGTTTGTTCCAACAGACTCCCACCCACCCTCAAGTTACAACTACCAGGGGAGTGTATCACTACCTATGCCTAGTACACAGCTCTACTCCCCAATAAAATCTTTCCATTCTGCCATGGTCTTTTTTGTATGAGGCTGTGGTGTCTCACTCATGGATAGTGTCCTGTAGCACTTCTGTCTGAATGACAGAGAGAAGGGTTGCCACACACTTTTGGATATGTGAGGTGCAGGGCATAGTAGTAACCCATCAGATGAAGCAGACCGTCACTCAAGTCTTCCGTGGCTCCAAGACAGATGAGACAGCGGGTCCCATCAAACAGCAACACAGTGGTGCAGAAACACCTCTTCTGCGAGTACATTGTGGGATCTTCAGTTGGCTAAAGAAAAAGAAGAAGGAAATGCCACATCCATGCATGGAACTATGAAGTGTTGAATGTGAGAAAATGCGAACAAACTTTCACCTGAATGACATGAAGCAGTGCCTCACTGGCATGTCCCAGCTTCTTCGGTGGTGGACTTGGTGAAGGAAAGAGTGTGGGGAGTGGCCTGAGCAGCGCGATGGAATATTCCACTGGAATAGAACAAATCAACTTTGAGTTCAAAGTTAGTCTTCCTAAAAATGAGTCTTATTAGGTTTGTGTTGATCACAAAAAAATCTTATTTTTTCAGCATGAAGAGTATTACCATTCTGCATCTATTCATTCAGCGCAACATAAACCATCCTATGTCCCAGGAAACAGCTACACAGTCAATTAGAGACACAGCAAAATGACTCACCTACATCCAGCGTTATGCGTGGCTTCATCACAACACCATAAAATTACACATTGGTGCAGAAGTCTTCCCATCTCTTTTTTTAGTTCATCAATGAATTTTCTGTTGCCCTTATCCAGAATGCGCCGCAGCTCATTCATCGCCTATAATGCAAGTCAATGTTAAAATCTGCAAAAATGCTTGCTTTTCATCATAAACCAAAACAAGTTAATCACTTACACGATAAAGATCCTTGACACATGGATATGCATCCAGGATCTTTGTTGGCCTTATCCTGTTCTTTCAGAACATCACTATCAATGAAGGATCTTCTTGCTTGAAACTGCAGGTCAAGAATTTGGGAGACAGCATCTTGGTTGCGTTTTGGTTTCTTGTACAGCTCCTGCAGGGTCTGATAATGTCTGGCCTGTGCTGTCAGACCATCTTTGGCTGATGAAATGGAGGAGACAAATCAGTAAATCAGTCAAATGGATGCAGAATGAAGACACAGTTCCTGGCTTCATTCGGTGCAGTCTTGTCTGGTACGGTGGAATTCTCAGCCGAGAGGAAACCAGATCCAAAACATTATGAACAAGAGAGAAACAATAGACCCAATTAGGAAAAAAGAAAAAAAAAAGTGTTATGCTCGATGTTTTCAGAGCAAAGTAGGTAACCAATCACATCTACACTAATAAGGGCCCAAATCAGTTTCCTCCTGAGAAAGTGTTCTGGTCCAGGAAAAAGGTCTCTCAAATCATCACGACGGAGGGTGTGGAGCAAGACTTCATCGATGTTGGCAGCTATAAAGACAGTCCAATCATTAACAAACCTTTTAGACTTAACAACTCATACATTTTTTCACTAATGAATTTAATTCAACTTGACAAGTCAAACCAAGTTTGTTTTGTGCCAATTTCTGTTATCAGAATTAATTGTAAATGCAATTCAGTTTAGACATTTTGTCTCAAACTTGTAAAATACTTATTTTTGAAATCAGTGTCAGCATACAGTTATTTTAATTACTTAGCGGACAAATCACAGTAATGGAAATTTTTTCATACCTACACATGACATACCATTTAAAATTGATACTGTGACATCATCCAGCTCATCCATTATTGGCCCCGGTTTGGATGTCCATTTAATTTCTCCTCAATCTGGCAGGGAAAAAAAATCATCATATTAAGGTCACAATTAGGACAAGCTAGCCTTCCGACTCAAGATCTGTTTTTTTACAATGCCCATCTGCCATGGATCCCAAAGTTCCCATGCAATTAAAAGTTGTGACACCTTAGCTGAATGATAACCCTAGACAGCTCAACGGATTGCTAGTCATACAGACAACAATCAAAATTGGAGTGAAACTTGTAACCACAATGCCTGCAACATGGTGGTACTTATGGTAATAATCATCAAATACCAGTGTTCTTCGTGACAAAATGACAACATCTGATAGGATTGTGCCACCTTGAACTGCAATCAACTTAAATTTTGATAAAAACAAGCAAATTGTACCTAAACTACATCTTCAATCAATCCAATTTGAGCACCCTCTACCCCATAAACTGAAGATACTGCAATACAAACTTGGTAGTACAGTATTTCGTCATGCCACATATAACTAGGAATGATAATTGCTTGTTCACATGACTAGAATTGCAGTACATCAATCCAATACAAAATACACACTTGTGACACTTGTCATCAAGCTCATAAATCCATCGAGTCGAGCTGAGCACGTGCAAGGAGTCGGACTCCGTGAGTTCATGTAAACAGAGCATTGCGTTTGCATAAATTATGCACGGCTATCGAGCTAGAAGCCGAGTCCGATTTGGTGCACATAACCACACTATAATGCCTCTCAATGTCCTAACCCATGCCACGCAACACAAACGTGAGGGACCGATTTGAGTTTCTCACGGGACCAGCAGTGAAGTCACAACCGTCGCCCCAAATTGAATGTCGCAGCAGGAGCCTGAGGATTTTCTGAGTCAACATGCTGATCAACAGGTAACGTAATGTTGGCTTCCTTGACGACATTAGACAACTCCCTGTTTATATTTTATCCATATTTTAGTACAAAGCCTCCTTGTTTTCTGATCTGCTCCTGTTTGACTTGTTCGTTTTTTGTTTTGACATTATGCTGTTAGTGTTTATTTCAAATTAACAAGAAGTACCGGTACAGATAGTAGGAAATTAATATAACACTTGCGTCAAACAAAGAATAACTAACTGTACATATCATGTCTACAGGAAGGAGCTGGTACATTAAGTGAGAATATTCAAGAATATTAAGAGAAGATATATTCAAGGTTGTCCTGAGGTCAACTGTACCAACCATTGCCAGAGCTTATGGAGCAATTTGATGTTATTGTACAGTAAAAATGGAATATTGGAGCTGTTGGAAAAAAAAAAGAAAAAAAAAGAAAAAAAAAAAAGCCAACTTTAAGGCTTAATATCTCCAAAATGATACTGTACATATGCTTGATAATGACTGAGGATATAGTCAGGGTGTTCCTCAGGTCAACTGTACCAACCACTGACAGAAATTATGGAGCAAAGCAATGTTACTTTACAGTAAAAAATTGAGTACTGGGCCCTTTTTGCCTGTTTGAAAAGCTAAAAAAAAAAAGGAAAACAACAACTTTGAGGCTTAATATCTCCAAAATGGTACATTAAATTTGCCTTATAATGATTGAAGATATATTCAAGGTTGTCCTGAGGTCAACTGTACCAACCATTGACAGAGCTTATGGAGCAATTTGATGTTATTGTACAGTAAAAATGGAATATTGGAGCTGTCGCAAAACAAAACAAAAAGCCAACTTTAAGGCTTATTATCTCCAAAATGATACAGTAATCAATCACATTTAGAAATCAAATGTTTCTAAATGTGAAGTCAGTAATGTCAAGTCAGTGCTTGACGTGTCATCAGCAGGCGTCGGCGTCAGGAATGGGGCATCGGCGGGTTTCGGGCGGAATCGCCAGGCGTTGGGAAGCGTTGGCGGGTGTCGGGGGCTCGTGGCCAGGTGGCGGACGTCACGGCAGGCAGTGGCCAGGTGGGCTCAGTCCCGCAAACGCTGCTTACAGCTTTAATTTTGTATTGCTTTGATAACATTGTTTAAGTTGAGTTTAAATTTACACTATTTTTTTTTTCTTATCTGCTAATTGTTCAAAAATGCTGATGTTAATAGTGTGTTTGCACAGTAAATGTTATGGCACTTTAATTCATATGGCAGTACATTTAAAATAACTGGCCGTCAAGTTCCAGGAACTGACAAACTGCACTGAGTTGAGTGAGATTCTCCAAAGGAACTCCAGTATAAATGTGGACTTTACATTCTAGTCCCCTGTGAAGAAAAACCCAAAAGTGAACGTTTTTGTGCCTCACCCTTTCTAACTGGGACATTTGCAAGGGAACGCAGACTGGTTATGCATATTGAATATTCCTGCCTTTAGTGAGAGATCGGTGAGAAACAAGAAAAAAAAAAAAAAGTTTTTGTGTCGTCCTGATAAAAGAAAAATGTTTCTGCTGTTACCTCAGAAATTGCCCGTTATTATTGTGGCTCAGGATTTTGTAGGTAGATTTTTTTTATTTTTCATAAGGAACAGGATAACAGTAATGCCCTGGCATTGGCAATAAGCTTTAATTTTGTATTTGCATTTTTTTTAACTTTAGATTTACATTAAAAATGTTTCTGTGTAAAGTGCTGATGTTAACTGTTTGCACGATAAATGTTATGGTGCTTTCGTTTATATGGCAGAACATTTAAATTAAAGTGTATGAAAGACTTCTTTTAAATTCATTATTGGCTTTTGCGTATACAACGTGATTAATCGTGATTGATCAGGTAAATCATGCGATTAATTGCGATTAAAATTTTTAATCGTTGTTGTAGTGCCGCATCTGGGCCTAATCTTCTTTTCACAGGACAATAGGAATTTATTGCAGCACGGCCTTCCGATGAACCACGTTGGGAGGACGCAGAGGTGGTACCCGATTGGCTGTGATGCGACTCTTCTGATGATCAGATCTCATTTGGGGTCAGGAGAGACCGTAAAATACCCACTTTAGGAAAACACTTTCCCCACAAATCACAGGGGGGAGTCAGTCCAAGGGGACCTGGCGCCAGGAACGAGGGGTCCTGCTTGGAACTATCCCCAAAGTTTACGACTCTTATCTGCTCCAGGACATTCCTCAGCTTTGAACAACAACACCAGATGTTCATGAAGGACTCACATTTGCAAAATGTTAAAATGTTAAAAACGGTATTTTCTTCTCCACAGGGACACTTCAAACTCACGTATTCACAATTGTTGTCAAAATTAAAGCACAAATGGACTTTGAATGGTTTCCCTAGCTCAAGGTTTGGCCAACCCAGGATTCCATCCTGAAGGAGATGTACAATGGAACTTCAGGTGGAGCCACAGTGCCTTCAAGAGGCAGGAATAGGAAGTGCCTCTGGGGGGTTGATGTAGACTTGGACAAACGTTTCATCAGTTTATCTCCCTCTGCGTTACACAGTTAATTCTTTCCTTCCCACATTTCTCTTACATGCCCCATGCTACACTCTAACAACTTTCACTCTCATTAGGGTTACAACTATGGCACACTCGTGTCTTAGCTATCTCTAGCATTACACACATATACATATGCACATATATATATATATATATATATATATATACATATGCACATATATATATATATATGTATATATATATGTATATGTATATGTATATGTATATATATATATATATATATATATATATATATATATATATATATATATATATATACGTATATATATATACATAATATAGATACATACACTCATATACGTTGGTAATCTGTGTTTCATATGTCTATAGTTATGTCGGCAAAAATAAAATAAAGATTTGTTTATGCCTTTGTTACCCTGTTTCATTAAAATCTCATTTTCAGGTATGTGTGTTTAGATTAGGTTTATACATATGTTGATATATTTGGTACTTTATAATTAAGACGGTTCAATATGCTTGTAAAGATAATGTTGTTTCTATCTGCTTAGTTATTTCGTTTTCGTTCTTCCCTTCTTCTTAAGGTTGTCCCAGTTCAAAAAAAAGGGGCTATGTGATTGTGTTTATTCATCCTGTGCTTGTTTCAGTCATTGTCGGTTTTATTGGTTTATTGATTTATCAGCAACGAAACCTACACTACATACATGCTCATCATACGCAACTGGTATAGGCGGACCTACCAGTTTTAGGGTCTGAACGGCCTCTTCATTGGCTCTTGGAGAGCGGGATACCACCCCCATCCCGAAACTTTAAGCTAGTGAATTTCACTCTGCCGTTCAGAAATTTCTCATCCCTCGTTTTGTGAAGGCCTTGTTTTCGTTTGTTTTCCCTCTCGTACTTAGTTCGTTTTTGTCGTAATTGTTCATTTTTGTTTAAATCATTTTTGCCTCGGCATTAAGCCAACTCTTTGCTCAATTTAAGCGGCAGCTGACAGCCCTGAGACTCGCTCCGAGACCGCTACTTTCATTTTAATTTTTACCTTTTTCAATTTTTCCTTCCACGATCTCGAGACCGATTTTTGTCATTTTTCCTTTTTCTGTTTTTAATTGGCTCAACGTCGCGCCATCGAAGTAACCGAGTAGTTTGTTTGATCACCGCACTTATCTCGGATTACGCAAAGAAGAGCGCACGTCGATGTTGAACTGCCAGTGTAGACATCTCCCAGACAACAGCAGAGCGGGCTTCCAGCGTCTGAGCTTGGTGCGTCCATCTGAGCTCCCTGCGCGCTGCCGGACCCGAACGGCCCGGTACGATCTCCCAGGACCACCTTGGAGGACCATCAAGCAGCGATCTCCCAATCACCTGCGGGCCGACGCTCATCCAACGTAAGCCTCGTCACTCGCTTTTGTTCTGAAGTCTGGTATGCATCATAATAAATTTAGTCTTAAATTCTAAAGCCCGTAAACAGTCTGGTTGGCTGTTCCAACAGCCAATAGGTCATAATTTTTCTTTCCCTTTTATTTTGCTACTTTAGGTCTCAGTTTAGGGTCCGTTTCCAGTCACACACGCACCCACATGCCCACACAACACACACGCACAACACACATAGATACCTTTCGTTGCTGGTGGTGTTTTGTGGTCATTTTGTGTTATACTGCCTCGTTTAAACTGTTTGGTGTTTGTTGAAATAAATGCATATTGAGCCTGACGTCGTTGTTTGACTGGGTTATTAAAGTGTAGTTCAAATCCCTGCGTACCGGCCAAGAACTCACCATTAAGGTGAAACGGTACTGAGACTGATTCTAGTGTTTCTTGCTCACACTAACAACCAAGAGCAGGTGGTGCTCCGTAAATTTTCAGATCAAATATTCTTTCCTCTGTTCCGAGTCGGTCCTTCCGTGGGAGCAGGGACGGCGTCACGCGTCGTCCCTGTCCCCTCGGAGTCCCTCTAGCGGTCAGACTAAGAATTGCATGTAAAATCCATGTTTATATATTTGGCATTCCGTTTCATTCCTTAGGGAGTTTGATCGTTCAAATTAAACAATCCTCCTCCCTCCACTACATTGCCCAGCCCCAGTAAAAACATTTTTTTGGTGCCAGCATTTCGTGAGGCAGAAGTTGATTCAGACTTCAGTGCCTTGGAGCGAATAGCTTCGCCACTCAACTGGCCAAGAGACATGTGGCCTGTCCTTCTCCAATGCAAGCGGGTGGGAAAAGCACAGGAGTTGGTGTCTGCTCTTTTCTTAGAAGACAGCCTGCAATATGATGTTGTAAAGGAAGCAATTTTTCCTGCTTATGAGCTTGTTCCTGAGCCCTACCGGCAAAAATTTAGGAACCATAGAAAATCTAGTGGTCAAACCTTTGTCGAGTTTGCATGGGAGAAAAGCAACCTCTTTGATAAATGGTGTGCAGCTAATGATGTCAAAAATGACTTTGAGTCACTCCGTGAGCTCGTTCTTTTAGAAGATTTTAAAGACTCTTTGCCAGAGAAGGTGGTAATGTTCTTGAATGAACAGAAAGTGTTGTCATTGTCCAAGGCTGCTGTCCTCGCAGATGAGTTTGTGTTGACCCACAAAAATGTCATCTCATCTTCCCCCCCGATCGGACACGCCTTCTGCTTCTCGTCCCACAAGAGCCGAGTCTAGCCACCTCCCCCTTGAAAAGGCTAGAGGGAAGGGACTTCTGGTTTGGCCATAAAGCGGTAGACTGCGCGACACCAGGGCTCTCGACCGTCTAGGGTAAAAACTCCCCGAAAACTTGAATGACTATTGTCAGATATCATATTAACTACAAAGTGATCAGGGGAACGTTGGAATGGGAAGGAAAACTCCATTCAACCAAAACAGAAACACGGTAACAGACAATATGGCGGAACTACCAGCTTGCTCTGAAACACAGGGAGATGGCGAAACGAACTCCTCGTGACTGACGACGCGGAAAAGGGCTCGTACATAGAAATTATTAGCAAGGAGATTCGGGATTTAAAAATGGAACCAAAAGAAGTCCTTTGCACGTTTGGAGAAACACTGAGGAACGACGTGGAAAAAGACTTGGACGACTTCAAACACGAAATAAATCAACAACTTGCGAAAGTCATCACCGAACAGGAGCTCCAGACCGGCAAGATCAACGAGGCTGAGTCGCGGATTGAAAAGCTCTGGTCATATCACTGAGAGAACAAAAAGCTCTTCAGGACAAGTTAACTGACCTGGAGTCCAGGCCGAGGAGAAACAACCTACGTATCTATGGAGTCACTGAAGGAGAGGAGGGAGAATCTGTGGCCAAGTTTGTGGAAGACCTGCTGAAAAGCGAACTGCACCTGCCAGCAGATTTTAATGTCCAAATTCAGAGAGCACACCGCTCATTTGCACAGAAGCCAGCGGACGGTGCCCAACCGAGACCCATCATTGTTAACTTTCTGGAATTTACTACCAAAGAGAGGGTCCTGAGAGAGCTATGGACAAACAAAATAGAACTGGGGAAGAAAGTACCGTCATTCCATCACGATTACGCGACAGAGATGGTCCAAAAGAGAAAGGAGTACAACACTGCTAAAAGAATCCTGAAGGAGAAGGGCATCCGCTTCCAGACGCCATTCACCAAGATGAGGACCCACTGGGATACGGGAACTCGAACCTACAACAGCGCAGAGGAGGTAAAGGAGGAATTGGCGAGACGCGGCCTGGCGGAGAAGACGGCGGTGGCGACGGGTGCGGAGGGGCCTGCGGCACTCGGTGCCCCGCACTACGACGGAGTGGCAGTGCAAGGAGGGATCCTGGAGGGGCTACGCATCAGCAGCGACACGAGCCAGAGAAAAGCTACAAGAGTTTCAAAGATTCTTTGATTAAATTCAGAGAATAAAGGGAAGAAAGCTGGTAGGGATGTTCTAGTATGACCGGTGTTTTTAGTTGACAAATTATTAAAATTGAATTCCCATGTTAATAGAAAAGAGACTGTGGGAAGTCCGGGTCGCTCCTTTTTTTCTAACGTTGGACTCATTTAGAACGATTAAAATACTCATTGCAGGTTCAAGTGTCATTTCTAAGTTAGGTTAGATTTTTGACTGCCTTCACGCGGGCCGGACAGAGACACGCCGTAGTTTGGCCATGCCTGATCTACAGGAAACACATCTCTCTCAGCAAGAGCTAAATCAACATGATTTAAAAGCTAAACTCGACACAACTAATGGCAACAGAAGTCAGACCCGCCTGTCGAAACTTGTCAACGTCTCTCTAGCCGAACTCGGGATGTTTGATGTTTGGAGGGACCTCCACCCGTTACAGAGGACTATTTTTTTTATTAACATTACAGACAGATACAGAATAGAGGAATGTAAAATAGGAACAACTGACTTGTACTGACACAGTATTAATTACCTTATTATTTGTCTAAATAAGAGGAAGAAAAACACACTTTGGAGATTAAATGTGGGTATGCTAAATAATCCAAAAACACTGGAGGAGGTTAAGAAAGAGATTAAATGCTCTATGGAGGAGAACATAGATAGTCCAGTAGACACTACCATACTGTGGGACACAATTAAAGCTGTGATGAGAGGGAGGTTAATAGCGAGGGCAGCCTATCAAAAAAAGACTAGATGTGGCGAGGGGGGGGCGGGGGGGGGGTCTGGCGGAGGTGGAGACAATTTAGATGGTGGGTATAAAGGAAAATTGGGGGGGTGCCTGACAATGCCACCTGGGGAGTTGCACCCCAGGAAATAAACTATAATAAAATTCCTCGGGCTACACAGGTTCGTTACGCTTTGAAATTTAAGAGGACGAGACGGACTTCCAATGAAACAGCTTTATTTGACAAAACAATTTAAAATAGACCAGGTTTAGCTGCCTGAGTGTCAAGGAAATAAGTACCATACCAAAAAGACTGTTCAACATAAGAAAATAAGGGGAACAGGGCAAAAGAAACCAAAGAAAACTCAAAAAAGGGAATAAACAAAGCTAAGGGAATCACTACAAACCAAAATTCACGCTACGCCAACTCCTGTCCTAAAGAAAAGAGAACAAAATTAACATACTAATACCTTGAGACACCCAGGCAAGCGTTAAACAGTTAGAACGAAAGGAAAACTTTTATTTATTCTTCGCGCGCACACCCACACACACGCGCACACACACACGCACGCACACACACGCGCGCACACGCGCACGCACGCACACACACACACACACACGCACGCGCACACACGCGCACACACGCACACACACGCACACACACGCACACACACACACACACACACACACACACAGGACCAAAACCCAAAACAAAAAGGTAACGATCACTGGGGAACAAGATATTAATGAACTAAAAAAGGAAATCAAACTATAACAAAATCGCTACTCAATAGAAAACCCAAAGTTTCACCAAAATTTCACAACAAAACAAAGAAAAGAAAACCAACCAAAGAAAGTGGTTACGCTAACGAAAGAAACAGACAAACTGAATTGTCTAAACCAAATAAACCAAAATCAAAGGAAAAGTGTCCGCGTTGTGGTGGTGACACCGCTGTTACCCGGCTAGACTGCTGCGGCAATTGATTGCGAGGACATCGCCGCCGCAACAGTAACAGAGGGGAATGGAGAAAACAGAGGAAGACGGAGCGACTGCACCCAGGCAGGGGGTTGAGACCAGCGTCCTTCCAGTACCCGTCTCGGCGCACCGGTGTTCAACTGCAAGGCAGCCTCCCCGCCGAGCGCCAGAGGAGGAGGCGGGGCCGGGGGGGCCTGCGGTGAATGCACAACGATCACGCACACACAGCGCCACCTCCCGATGAACGGGCACCCGCCAGGGTTCCTCCTCCGGCTGTGCTTATGGCCCAGCCCGCTCTGGGATTGCTAGCCGAAATGCTAAGAACTGCGAAGGACAGAGTTCTCAGCGTGGACACGCCAGAGGACAGAGTGCTGACTCCAGCCTGCGCTTGTTTTTAAAAGAGCTGCTTTCACTCTGCACTCTGGCGCAGGTGTAATCAGTGCGTTTACATGCAGAGCTTAATCGGACTAAGCAATAATTTGGTTTTCTCGTCCAATCGGAGTTCTCACCTTGTCCCCCTATACATGCAGCTGAGAAATTTGAATTACTGACGGGAACGTGTCCTCCTCCCAACAGTAGGGGGTGGAGTGAGCCTTTTCAGCTGGTCAGCTGCTTTCGGTTGACATATTACATCATTATGATATAGAATGATAGTTCATAATGTACGTGTTACTTACTTTGCAGATAAGCTGTACCCTATTTCTTGTGCTCATGGTTATCTTAAAAGATAACCAT
>NW_027466098.1:1995000-2060000 GCF_046127955.1 Nelusetta ayraudi
TCGGCCACAGAGAACAGAAACGTCTGTAGTTCTTTGTTCACCCATGGTACAGTTTCATAAGCTTTTCAGTTCTTAATACGTGTTAATGTAAAAATCCACACGCGAGGCATTTAAAAATGGCGGTTTTGGTCTTTCGTGAAAGACTGCCTTTGGCCAATCAGTGTCCTGAACGTTGCTACGTCACCCTTATGGTCTCAGCTCTGCTCGCTTCGAACCCCAACGAGGCAGGTACCAAAATCCTAACCCCTGGCAACGTGATAATTGTTTTTTTCAATTGAAGTTTTCGTTATTTTGTTCGTTTTCGTTAACTATTATAACCGTGGTCAGGACCTCCAGTGAGAAGATCCATTGGAGGACATTTAGAGCAAACAGTCAGACAACAGCAGCTTCACCACATCAGCTGAAAAATGGAGTTTGGATGCTTTCAGCTTCAAGTCGTGGACAGAAAATGATGCTCACACTGTCACACTGATGTGTTCTGGTGTCTGTTTTCTTCTCCAACCTTCTCTCAGCTCCAGAGGTTGGTGGTCTGCAGGAGCTTCTACAGCAGCAGAAGATCAGTCTGGAGAGGAGATGTGAACGTGTGACTGAAGGTGAAGAAGAGGAGGTCAACAGAGAGCATGAGGTCAAACAGCTGGAGACCAAGAAGACCAAGAAGACCAAGGAGATCCTCCACGACCGTCCAATCAGGTGCAGCCAGATTTTTGAAGCCTCACCTGAGCAGCAGGGACTCAGGGAGTCAGAGTGGTGCTGACCAGGTCTCTGGGCTGGACTGGGAAGCCTTGGGGTCCCACTGGAGGAGCTGGAGGAGGTGACTGGGTCCAGGGAAGTCTGGGGGTCTCTGCTGAGGCTGCTGCCCCCGAGACCTGACTCCGGATACGGCAGTAGAAGATGGATGGATGGATGGATGGATGGATGGATGGATGGATGGATGCCAGGTGATAGAACATTTCAGAAAAACAGACTCTGCATTATAACTTCTATTACACTCTAAATAACTCACTCCAAAATAACTGCACTCGTCCTTCTCTCACATTACATTGGATCACAATGACCAAACAACACAACAAAGACAATGATCCAACTGTACTGCCACGTCCAGACTCAGTGTAGGTCTGTAGGCCTCTTGGACCTTCATGTGAACCACTGCGTGTTGACTGGAGGTGAAACATGACTGACTGCTGTCCTCCTACCTGGACAATGCAATCTCACTTTCATTCTGCTGCAGATGGCCATTTTCATTTTACACCGTCCAAATTTACAGCTCAGGGCGCTGGGACGAATTCCAAATTGTGTGCAGATACAGGCCTACACTTCAAATAATTATGAGAAAAATCCAACGTAAAGAGAGCACTTCCATTAGGAAATAGTCAACATGAAATTTCGTCTTCTACTGACACCTGCTGGTGTTGTGGAAAAGAGCGAAGATGCCGATGCAGGAATACTGGGATAATAAGTAATTTAATGAACAAACAATAAAAAGGGGATCGGAGCTCCGAGGCACAAAACACAGTAAAATGGGAGTGCGAGTGTGAGGAGGAAAGGAGGAAGAAGGTCTCTTATACACTGGACTGGGAGGGGAATAGATAAGGAAGGGAAGAAGAGGAAAACAAAGCACAGAGAATCAGCACAAGCTGACACATTTACAGCCTCCTCTGGTGGACCACGAGGAGAATGTCTCGAGAAGGTTATACTATGAAACGAACAGATTACACGTGCTACTAGTGATCATATGACACAGAATACAACATAATAAAGAATAACCCAAGAATACATATTTCCCATTACATTCCCCCCTTTTGATCATTCTTGATCACAGGACACAAGAGTGAAAACATCCACACAGACATCAATTCATGTCCACCATTGGCTTTAGACACAAACATCATAACTTGGACTGTTACACTTCCCGTGATCACAAAGGCAGGAATCTGCAAGGCACATCGTAATACGAACTTACAGTTGTACTAAAAATAACTCTCTTTAAACATTAACCTATAAGCTATTGTTATGTATGCTAAAAACCACTACTAAAACTCTGACATTGCGTCTGTGCTGTATTTTACACAGAGTCAATGTCATCGACATCGTCATCCTCAATGATGAGATCTGGAAGTTCTGGGTACTCTGCAAACACATCGTTGTAGGTGTTGTTGAAATCACAACCAGGATAAGGGCAGCTGAAGCCCCACGCATCTGGCAATCCGTTAACATTCACAAACATCCTTTCTGACATGTCAAACTGATTGTGCGTGTTGGCTGTCTATCAGCCAGTCAGATCAGAAGTGAGCACCTTGTTGACACAACGCTTGATCAGAGGAACAAAACAGCAGGTGATAACCGAAATGACAATGAGAATAGCGATTACGGGAACGAGCAGCTTTATTAACCACACTTTCCATTGACCTAGAGAGAGCCATGACCACCAATCCCCGTCTGGGGCGCCTTGGTCAGACATCTCGGCAGCAGAAAGTTTCTTGAGGCTATCTAAAGCCTTGGAGATTGCTCCGCCATCTGCAGCATTATCTGGAATGTACGTACAGCAAGACGTGCCTACAATGTGACAAACACCACCCTGGGGTGCAGTGAGTAGGTCTAGCACCATACAATTCTGAAGGACCATTAGACGAATAGCATTTAGCTCCTGGCTAATGGACGAGGTAGCATTCAGTGTCAAGTTTGTCAACTGCAATAAACGGTAGTGAAGTGTATCGGAGAATAAAATAAGTTTTCCCACCCCTGTCCAGGGGAACAGTGAAAGAGCAACTTTGGCAGATTCTGGAAACACTTTGAAATCGTCAGGAACATTACTTCCCCACATCGCGTCATGCGGGAACAAACAAAACAGTTCACATGTCCTTGAGCTCGTGCTGCAGAGTTTGCGTAACACCACCAGAGATTGGTTGCGTACGGGTGTGCAGGAGTCTTCAGGGAATGAGTGAGCATGTCAGTTGTGGCCCATCTTTTGGGTCGGTCAGCCCGTCCTGGCTGCCCAACACTGATGTTCATGTGAGGTGTACTGTAAGGTGTGGTGCGAGGTGAAAAGGCAGGTGAAACAGCAGGGTGTGCTGGAACAGGAGTGCCGGAGGCAGTGATGGTGGCGTTGCCACCTTCTCCTCGGAAACTCTCCGTGCGTTCGAAGCACCAGATTGTGAAAACGATGATCCAGCTGACGAGGGCCAGGCAGGCCAGCATGCCCCGTAGGCCGCAAAAGCCTGGCTGACGGAAAAGGTGCCATGACACCGGACGTTCCATCTTGCTGGTTTCGTTGGAGTGAAACGTTTTGATTCACCTTTCAGTCGTCAGCTCCCGGCGTCCTCGGCGTCCTACAGCGACAGGTGATGATCCGGCACGTGGCTCTCCTCCTCCCTCTGAAGTGCCCTCGTCCGCTCCCCGGCGACGACTCGCTTGCCTCGGCTCGCGTGGATCCAGGTGGCCCTCTCGGCAACCTTGACGGCGGTTTGCGTCACCAGGAGCACTTGGAACGGCCCCAGCCAGCGACTTGCTCTCCAGCTCTTTCTCCGGAGGTCCTTCAACCGGACGTAGTCGCCAGGCTTCAGGCAGTGCAGCGGTCCCGTCGCAGCCTGAGGCAAAACAGCGGACACTTGGCGCCTTATGTCTGCTAGAGCGGATGCAAGGTTGGAACAATAGGTTAGTATTGTGTCTTCACACAAGGCCGTGGAGGGGAGTGCCTTTCCTCCGGTAGTCATCCCAATCTGGGGAGGAGCTGCAAACAAAACTTCAAAAGGACTGAGATTAACGCGTGCGCGTCTCCTCATTCTCATGTACATCAGGACAATGGGAAGAGCTTTTGGCCACGGCAGGCCAGTGTCAGCACAACATTTGGCTAATTTGCTTTTTAACGTCCCGTTCTCACGCTCTACCGCCCCACCACTGGCAGGGTGATAAGCACAATGTTTCCTGAGGTCAATGCCAAACAGTTTCCTGATTGAATTAAGCGCCTCGTTTGTGAAATGTGTCCCATTATCACTGGATATTTTGTTTGGAATTCCCCATCTGGGAATTATCTCAGTCAGCAAGGCCTTGGCCACGTCGTTGGCTGATTATGTGGTGCTGGGAAACGTTTCGACCCATTTCGACCACATATCAACCATGACCAGACAATACTTTTTCCCTGCTGACGGTGTCAATTCGATAAAGTCCATCATGACATGTTCAAACAGTCTGGTTGGAGCTGGGTGTGCTGCTATTGCTGCCATCTTGACTGGTCGTCCTGCATTTTGTGAGAGGCAGATTAAACACGCTTCACAATGCTTTTGTGCTACGACTGAAAACCCTCTAGTAAACCAAAATTGATTAATTAATTCCAACATCCCCCCTTTTGACACATGGTCTAACCCATGCGTCAATTTAGCGAAATGTGAAAATAAATGTTTTGGCAGACACGGGTTACCGTTCTACCGGTCCTACCCAAATGTCAGTAACGTGGTCCCAGCATGCACCGGCGGAGCGCCAAGCGGCCTTCTCCTTTGCTGTGGCGAGGGACTGCATTTCAGCCAGTGATGCATCAGCCTCCTCAAATGAGGCTGTCATCATCGGGGCCGACGAGGGTGCAGGCTGCCTTGCAGCGGACTTTGCTGCCGCGTCAGCTCTGGCGTTGCCTTGGGAAACAGGGTCACAAAGGTTAGTGTGAGCAGAACATTTACACACTGCTATTTGGGAGGGCAAAAGTATGGCCTGCAAGAGGTCAGCAATAAGCACATGATTTAAACACCGGCTTCCCGTCTGACTTGAGGAAGTCCCTGCATTTCCACAGTGCCCCAAAGTCATGAACGACACCAAACACATAACGGGAGTCTGTGTAGATAGTGACAGACTTGCCCGCAGCACATTTGCATGCTTCAGTTAGCGCAACCAGCTCTGCCCCTTGTGCTGAGAGGTGACATGGAAGGGAGTCAGAGCAGATGACCTCCGAGTCGGAGACAACTGCGTAACCAACTCTGTTGGCGCCTTTGTCGTCCCGGAACGCTGAACCATCTGCGTAGAAAACAAAATCAGCATTAGCAAGGGGTTCGTCAGTCAGGTCAGGTCGGGGGGAGAAAACTGTGTCTAGCTCTGCTATGCAGTCGTGTGTGGGTGGGGCACGTTCGGTGCCCTGGCGTGGACAGCAGCGTTAACTGCTCTCAAATGTTGAACAAACCTCCAGTCATCACGTTGAGGAGGAACTCTGGCCTTTTTTACAGGGAACATGGGCGTGCGCACTGGCGAGTCGGGGCATGGGACAATGACACCTGCTTCGAGAAGAGAATCAAAAACAGGAGTGATCCCTTCAACAGCTTCTGGCTTCAGAGGATATTGCGGCTGGTTGGGCCGAATATCACTTTTGGGTGTGATCTTCACCGGTTCGGCACCTTTGATCAGACCCACATCGTATTTGTGAGCAGCCCACAGTGAGGAGGGAACCTCACTCAGTTCCTCGGGCAGCTGCGATGTGTCAGTGAAACATGCAAAACTCGTGTTGTGGCGCTCGCTGTCACGTGTCTCTGTCAGGTGCAGACAGCGAAGAGCCTGTGTTTCCAGTGGAAAATCAGTCTTATGCACATTCAGGGTGGGGGAGTAAAAATGTCCCCGCTCCTTTCGGTGCCAGTCTTTGGTCGACAGGCATTTTGTCAAAAACGGACCTAGGTCCTTCCACTCATCGCCTGGACTCTTGGAAAGTGAAATGTGTGGGGTAGACCCACAGACAGAAAAAAAAAGAAATGCACTCTGCTCTGGTGTGAGTGAAACAGAGGCAACGCATCGTTGGGGGCCCCAAAACAACGTAGAAACAAAAAGGCCATCATTCACGCTTGAAAAAAATAAATAAATAAATAAATAAATAAAAACTGACTCTCAAACACACTGTTTCTTTCATTCGTCACACTGGCTGTGCAGTGCAAATTAGGAGCTTTCATGAAGTGAGCATCACCCGGCACCTTATCGTTAGCCGCCACTATCAATTCTTCTGAGGCCTCGAGGGGAAGCAACCACTGGTAGACATGCAAGAGAGGCTTAGGAATTTGAGCCAAGGTCGAGGAAGATAACGACCTGGCAACAATCAACCCGTCGGGGGTGGAGATGAGATTCATGCCCATGGCTAGAAGCAAATCTCTTCCCAACAAATTCATCGGACACACTTCTGACAATACAAAGCTGTGTTTAATTTGGTTTTGTGATGTGCATGTCTCGTCGCCGTAGTCAATACAAGTAAGTGGAGTGGTGAGAGGCTCTCTCTTCTTCGTTCCAGCTGCTCCGACAGAATAAACATATCTCCCACTTTTCTTTTTACACTGGGGAAGTTCTTCTGCACGAAGGAACGACAATGTTGCTCCGCTATCGGCTAGGAACGTGATATTTTTAACCATAATTCTAAAAGTGACCCGTGGCAGTTTCTCAAAAGCAGCTTCTTTATACAACATGTATGTGGGAGGAGGCGGCACGTGACGACGCTCTAAACCTGTCAATGGTGCTCAAAATTTGGTCACGTAAATCAACCTCGAACTCTGTGTCAGTGTCAATGCATGTCAGGCTGAGAGCAATCAGTCGAACCTAAATCATTGTCCGAAGAAAAATCATCATCAACATGTAAATCAGTATACGTTTCCGAATAATCAACATCAGAATATGAATCAGTGTACGTGTCTGCAGGGGAAAGGGAAGTTAGAGGGGACAGCAAGCATTTCTTCATTGCAAGAAGCGTGTTGCATGTGTGTGTGTGCATCACTTCCCTGCGAAGACGCTGTAGGCCGGGGGTCCGTCTCGCCGGGTCCATGCCGTGTCCCGCACTCCACTCTCCCCCCTCAGCTGCTCTGAGTTGGATCCTCTTTTCCGGCCCTCGCGATCACTCTCTTGGCTGCGGTGGGCATGGTTCTGCCCGCGGTGTCTTCCTTTGTCAGGGCATTCTCTGGCCCAGTGACCCATTCGGCCGCAGATGTCTCCGCTAGTCGCCCTTCGTCGGTTGTCCTTGTTCCTGTAGGGCCGTCTCGCCGTGTCACTGAGGTGCTTCATCATGGTGAGGGAGGCACGCTTTATCTTCTTGTCCTCTGCATCGCTGGCCTCCTGCAGAAGCCTCTCAGCGTGCACTGCATGACGTCGGACCTCTGTCAGCCGGGCATCTTCAATCCCCACGCAGCAGCTTCTGTTAACTGCTTTGGCGATCTGGGGGAGCAGCCCTTGTCTGAAAGCAGTGATGAGGCTGGCCGTTTGGTTGACGGCAGTCCTGATGAACGTGGCGACGCTGCGGCGTCGGTGCTGGAGTGCGCAGGGTTGTACGGTGGTAGCGTTGGATGAGGGCAGGCGGGAGGAGGGAAGACAGGCATGTCCAGGAGAGGGTCCCTCGGGCCTGTAAGAGAAGGATACAGACGATTTGGTGCATTTGAATGCTCGTGTGTGAGCGGCTCCTTTTCTCCCTCCTCTGGGGAGTGTGTGTGAGTGTGTGCACCCTCTGCCGTTATCTCTGTCACCCCTGTGCTCCAGCGCCCAGCGCTGTTCACACGTTTGTTTACTTGTTTCCTGTCCCTGACCTCTGCTTCAGGTTTCCAGAATGAAAAACACCTTTCATGATCTTTGATGATTTGAATCTCCCACCTGTTTGGGTTTTTCTTTTTTGTAACCTTTCCCTCTGCTATCTTCAATTTATCCCGGAGGTTTCTCAATTCCTCCAAACTCAGTGATCCCCCTGCTGGGAAATCATACTTTTCAACCCAAATTCCCAACATGTCAAGACAATCTGGACCATATTTTTTCCTCATGTCGTCCACAATTGGTCCCCCCTGGGGAACAGCAGCAGCCACTTTGCTCTGGTTCTTCCCCAGCACTGTCTAGCTAGACTTATTACTCTGACTTTTCACTAAGTTTTCACAAAATTCCAAGTCAGAAAATACACAGGCGTCCCCGTGCACCCCTTTTTCTTACTCTGGAGCAAAAAGGTGGAGAAAAAACTCACCCCTCTGGTAGTTTACCTACCAGAAGCTTCCGGCTCACTTGTGGAGCGGGAATTTCAGTGTTGATTCAGAATCAACACCGACCTGACAGGCACGGTTAACGTATGCGCTCCGTCCTGCCCCGGGACCGTTCGTAGACGACAAGGAAAACAACCCACTGGTCACTGATATGTCTGAGACAAGAACAATTACTTCTCACCCGATCTCTGAATCAGCACTTCCCTTCCAGGTTCGCTTGGATAGACGTGAAGCCGATCAGATCCACTCTTAGACGCCGATCCTCTCATCTACGAATGCTTGGTTCGAGGTAGAGGGGGAACGAGGAGTTTCCTCCGTTCCTGGTCCCGGGCCCTCAACGTCCCAGAGTTCCACTGACAGGTCTCCAGCAATCCTGTTTGTGACGCCAAATTGTTGTGGAAAAGAGCAAAGATGCCGATGCAGGAATACTGGGATAATAAGTAATTTAATGAACAAACAATAAAAAAAGGGATCGGAGCTCCGAGGCACAAAACACAGTAAAATGGGAGTGCGAGTGCGAGGTGGGAAGGAGGAAGAAGGTCTCTTATACACAGGACGAAGAAGGTCTCTTATACACAGGACTGGGAGGGGATAAGATAAGGAAAGAACAGGGAGGAGAACAGAGAGAGACAAACCAACGACTATACGATAGTTGACCGATTTCACAGCTCATATCCTGTACAGGGAGAGGACGAGCACATCAGTGGCAGGCCATAAAACAAAGTGAAATACGATGCGTATATGTTAGCCTAGGATTCTAACAGTTTACACGTGCTACTAGTGATCATACAATATAAACCAAGATAAAGAATAACACAAGAATACTCTATCATGTTCGACCCATCTTAATAACCGAGATTTTTTTTCCAGGTGCGCTTTGCTCATCTCTTTGTACCAAATATTTAGGGGAGTTTTTATAACATCACATAGGTTATTAGAGTATATAGTCTTGAAAGCTTTGTCACCCAGCAGAGATTGAAGTGGGATATCTAGTTGGTCAAATTCTAGCTCCTTCCATTTTGCATCGTAACCCGCCCTGCACCAGTAGACTATATACTGCAGTTGTGCTGCTTTATAGTAGTCCTCCAAGCATGGGAGTGACATCCTGTTAAGTGTAATGTTTTGTAGCGTACCCTTGGTTTCTTGTTCTGCCATATGAATCTAGAAATGATCCGATTCCATTCACTGAATTTCTTATTGGGTATTTCTACAGGTAGCGATTGGAGTAGAAATAACAATTGTGGTAAAATAACCATTTTTTAAGTATCTATTCGGTTGTAAAAATCAAGTACTAGGGGGGTCCAACTATCCAGATCATTTTTAATTTTGGTTGTGATGCTACCGTAGTTTACACTATATAAATCTTTGGGGGTCTTGGGAATATGAAGACCTAGGTATTTGAAAATTCTGGTTTTCCATTTAAATTTAAAGGACTTACGTATGTTTTCTTGAGGTATGTAATTAAAAGTAAGAGTTTGAGTTTTCTCTATGTTCAATTTGTATCCCGAATATGAACCACATTGGTCGAAGGAGGGCATTCATTTAGGGAGACTGGTATCCGGGTCGGATAAAGTCACCAGGATGTCATCTGCATATAAACATGTCTTATATTCTTTCCCCTTGAATAGTATTCCCATGATTTCTGGGTCTTCCCTAATCTTTTGAACAAGTAGCTCTATAAATAGAGCAAACAAGATGGGGCTCAGTGGGCAGCCCTGTCAGCAACCCCTCTCCAAACGGATTGTACCTGAAAGACTGCCATTTATTCTGATCCGGGCCACAGGTGAATTATATTTAGATTTTAAACATTTTATAACTGTATTGTTAAAGCCAAAACGTTGCAGGACCAGGTATAAAAATTCTCATAGAACAGAGTCAAAAGCTTTTTCTGTGTCAAAGCTAATTGCTAAGGACATTGTGTTTCCTTTGCTCATTATATGTAACAGATGTATAGCTCGCCTAACATTGTCTTGTGTTTGTCTATTTTTAACTAAACCTGTCTGGTCCGTGTCAATTAGGTCAGGGATAATATTTTCTAGTGTGTTGACAATAATTGAAGTGAAAATTTTATAATCAGTGTTTAAAACTGAGATAGGTCTGTATGAGCTGCAATCTGTCCGAGCTTTCCCTGGTTTCAGTATTACAGATAATATGGCCTGTTTCCAAGATGGTGGGGTCTCGCCACCTTTTAAGACATAGGTAAAATAATTTAATAAATAGCAGTGGGGTCAGAGAGTACCTAAAAGTCTTATACCATTCTGCTGGTAGTCCATCTCCCCCGGCTGCTTTGCTTGTTTTCAGTTTAGAAATTGCCTTGTCGACCTCTGCATTTGTAATCTCTGTAGTTAAGCACTTATTTTGTTCTGTGACAACAGATGGCAGGTCTAGGGATTTCAAAAAATTGATTGACTGTTACTGCTTCTGCTAATTCGGGTTGAGTGTATAAATTCCTGTAGTATGATTCAAAAGACTTATGTATTGCTTCTGGCTTATAACACATCTGGTTGGTGACCGGGTCCTTTACTTTATATATGGATCTTCCAGACTGTTGTTTTTTAAGTCTCCAGGCTAAGAGTTTTTTTAGCACGGGGTCCATTTTCATAGTGGGTTTGTTTGATATACTTAAGTGTAAGTTCCTCCTGGTCGTTCAGTTTCTTATTTAGTTCTGATTTTACTACGGTTATTTGTTCCAATAAGGTGGGGTCGTTAGTCTCTACATGCTTCTGTTCCAGTGAGTCTAATTTACTTGTCAAGTCGTTAAGGTGTTTAAGTTTTTCTTTTTTCCTTTGTGATGCCCAACTTATAATCTTCCCAGGCAATACTGCTTTTCCAGCATCCAATAAAATACTCTGTGACGTCACTGTGCTACCGTTAAGGTCTGTATATTCCTTCATTTCTTTCCTAATGTAATCTTCAAATCGGGTGTCATTTAATAGGGAGGTGTTGAGTCTCCAAATAGTGTTTTTGTGTGGGACACCTACATTTATTTTCACATATACACCTGAGTGATCTGATATGTCGCCAACACCAATTCTACAATCTAAAACCCTGTGTCTGTCTGTTCTGAACATAAAGAAATAATCGATCCTCGAGTAAACTGAATGAGGGTGAGAGTAAAAAGTCAATTGTTTAGTGGATGGATGAAAATCCCTCCATACATCAAACATACCAATCCTTTTAATCATCTTCTTAATATTTAGTGACTCAGGATTTGTTTTCTTTGTCGGGTTTGATGAGTCTAGAGTGGGATGCAGCTGTACATTCCAAGGGGACTCGTGCCACGCAAAGCCTATTCCGACCTGGCGATCCTGTTTGAATCCATTAGCAACCAGCTACATTACCCCGGGCAGCTTCACGGGTACAGGTGGATGTATGCTAAATGCAGAGAAAATGGACTGCGTGTGAGAAAAGAGTCTGTGCGTTTGGTTTTGAAGGAGCTGGATCCAAGAGGAGTGTCATTAAGGCAAGCGGGGCGTCTCAGACGGAGGAATTACTTCTCAAACTTCTCAACCTCATCTGGCACCTGGACTCATATGATGAACTGAAGCCATATGGTATTTGTGTGAATGGATGTATCGATGGCTTTTCAAGAAAAATTATCTGGCTCAATGCTTACACAACAAGTAGTGACCCAAAAGTAATTGGAGGGTGCTACATAGAAGCGGTACAGCGTTTTGGGGGGTGCCCTAGAGTTGTTCGAGGCGACCTTGGAACCGAAAATGGCCATGTTAGAGGCTTCCAGCGTTTCCTCGTCCCTGTTCAACCAGACGACACCCTCGATAGTTACTTGGAGGGGGCCAGCACCGCCAATCAAAGAATTGAATATTGGTGGGGTTTCCTGCGTGGCCAGTGCATGGAGTTCTGGTTAGCCTTGTTATCAGACCTCAGAGACAACGGGCATTTTGATGGCGAGTTTCTGGACAAAAGTCTCCTGCAGTTTTGTTGTATGGGCCTCCATACAGGTGAGTTCATGAATAATGTTTTATTTTCATTTTGTGCGCATGTGTATGTGAGTGAGAGAGAGGGGAGGGAGGACAGAAACGGGAAAGTGGGTGTTGGGAAGACAGACAGACAGAGACGGGAGGAAAGGAAAAAGAATGCTAAAGAGAAGGGGTAGAAAAGGGAAAGGAACAGAGATGGAAGGGGAGAGAGATGGAACAGAAGGATAGAAATAGAGAGGATAAGAGATGGGGAGAAAGAGGGGGGAGGGAGGGATGAACAGAGACAGGCAGGGAGGGAGAGGGTGGGGTTGCTCATGTGTGAATGCTGTAATTTAGTGTTTTATTTCTGTTCTGCTGGCACAGCTCTTCCTAAATGTATACATTTTCTACAGGATGAGTTGGATGACACTGCACAGGTGTGGAATGCATACAACATCAGGCCATCAAGAAACCTGAACGTCCCCAGCGGTTGGCCTAATGTGATGCATGCTGTTCCTGAACTTTACCGAACAACAGATTTTCTCTCCCCTGTTGAAGATGAACACATTCAACTGTGCAAAAATGAATGTGTCTTTCGGCTGGCTGTACCATGTAATCCAGATATTTATGAACTCTGGATCATCTTTATGCCTGAGTCCCATCTTGCTCCACCAACAGATCCGTATCAGGCTGTGAACTTGTATTTGCACCTAAGAGAGGCCATCACTGCATCTCTCTAAACCACCCGACCCTCTCCACAGGATGGACACTTATTCCACTGCAGTGCGCCTCCCCCTGACCCTATCCAGAGAATGGACACTAAATTGTTGTGAACCTCCTGTTATTTTGTGTGTTGTTAAATCTCTAGTGTTCCTTTTAAAAATACACAGGGATATTGGTTATTTACTGCACTCCTTTGTTTCTGTTATTACGCAATCCTTACGGTGATGCTATTTACTGAATTTACTTTTTGACCTGAAGGTCGTGTGTGCAAAGAGCTGTTAAATAAAAGTAGCCATGTGAAAGAACTTAACTATGTTGTTGAAACATTGAGAAACACAGAAGCACAAGGTTACTTTAAGATTTACTTTAATTATTCTTCACTTCCATGAATTAATGAACATTAACGTGATTCTTTAAAGTCAACAATTCCTGAAAAATTAAACCGGTGTTGGACAACTCGTTCTGAATGCTTGGTTAGAGTAAACAGATGGACCTGTAAGCAGTCATTTTCAAAACAACATTTTCACTTTCAACAACAAAAAAAAAACACCCTCATAAAACTCTGCTGAAGCATTTACTATTCTGTAACACAGGTGTAACTATGGAAGCAGATAGTTACCATAATCCAAATAAAAATGCAATAGCAGAAATGCTTTTAAATTTTAAGAACGAAGCTCATAATTAAAATGGTTAATAAGTCATTCAATCTGCATTTTCATTTTCTTCTTCAAGACTGCTCATTCTTGTACTTAATTCAAAAGAAAAAGGAAAACACATTTGAGATTTAATTTTCAAAACATGCACCAGCAAAGAGTTACCAAAATTCAATATGAAATGTAAAATTCAAAAATGAAAAAGCAATAGCAGAATGCTTTTTCATTTTAAGAACGAAACTGCATTATTTGACTCATAATTAAAATCATTAATAAATATTGCTATATGCATTTTCATTTTCTTATTCGTGTCGCACCTTTTATGCCACAATCAAAAAGAAAACTGAGGGCATTGCTTTTTAATTTTCGTGGTCCTGCCCTGCACAAGAGTTACCACAACTCGAAAACGAAATCGCAATCTCAAAGTAAGCGCGCGGCGCAGGAAAGTGACATCAGCAGCTCTCCACCTCCGCTGTGGGTATGGCGGTATGACGCCAAGTGTCATTTGCCTCCTGTTATGTGTAAAGTCTAATGTTTGTGAATTTAATAAAGATATATATATATATATATATATATATATATATTTTTTTTTTTTTATTTAAAAAGAAAAGAAAAGAAAAAAAAGCTATGGCGGTATGACACCACTTTGCCATCGTTACTTCTTTCACGTCATTGAAGTTGCCGGAAATCGAGATTTAAATCGGCGAAAAACGTGGACCACTGACAGATCTCGCACCAGCATCTGCCACCAGTCGACGGATTGATCTGTTGCTTCGCATCCTGCGACGGATGGACTGGTGGCCGACGCCGAACAGTTGTTACTCCACCCATGTAACAAATAGCTTTAGCTTTGATGTTGTGCTGGTGCATCAAGGTGTTCCATAACTGACAACAGGTTGGCTCGGGCAACCTTGTTTGCGTCCGTATCTGGGACGGCAGAATACCTGCTCAACTCGGTCCCGAGCATCAGATTCAGATACACTATTCAACTCCACCTGGGAAGCTAAATCCAGCAGGGTTTGAACAATTGTGTCAATGTGCGCCATGCTCAAATCTGTCCGACCAACGAGATCCGTCAGTGGTCCACGTTTTTCGGCGATTTAAATCTCGATTACCGGCAACTTCAATGACGTGAAAAGTAACGATGGCAAAGTGGTGTCATACCACTATACCTTTTTTTTTTTGTTTGTTTGTTTTTTTAAATATACAGTATATATATACATCTATTAAATTCACAAACATTAGAATTACACATTAGACTTGCACTGCATTAGGGTTTAGCGATAAGGCTGGAATTAGAGTGAGGGTTTTGGGGTTCCTCATGGGCTAGAAGCCCCAAATTTGGCGTGGGTGTGTCCAGGAGGATTCTGATGAACCTGAAAGTGGCCCCATGTCCCTAGGACAAAGTTGACCTTTGACCCTCATAGACTTGTATGGCATTAGGGTTATCGATAAGCGATACAAACCTGGTGAGTTTAAGACTTAGTGACTCTACGTACATGAATATATGGGGTACCCCGTCCTTACCTTGTTCCAACCTTCCCTCCACAAACCTGGCTGTCCAGTGCAGAAGTCAAAGTGAGAGAGAGAAAAAAGAAGGAGGAGGGCCTGTGACGCCGCTGCTGATTGGCTCGTTGGTCGGTTGAATGAGCCAATTCTAGAGCTCCCCTCGGTGTCCACACACTGCAAAATATATCTAAGAAATAAACACTTAAATTGAGAAAGAACAGGCTAGAAACAAGTCAAATTATCTGCCAATGCAGTAAGATATTTAGACTTGGTAAGATTTCTTAAAATAAGACGATATATCTAGGCATTTGAAGAATGGAAAAACTCTTGAAATAAACAGTAAAGCACTCATTCCAAGGACTGTACTAAGTCAAATAAACTTGATACTAGCTTCTCAATTCTTTTTTCACGTTTGCTTCTTTCTTAATTTGAATGAAAAGATCTTAAAACCAGACCTACTAACAGTGCAATTCTTCTTAATTTAAGTGTTCACAATATTAGCTTTTTTTTCTCAAAATGAGACAAAGCATCCACCCCCCCTACGCCCATTCCCCCCCAAAAAAAAATAATTCAGCAAACAGAATTAATATTGTCAACAACTATTTATTCACTTAAATTGCTGACAGTGCCTTCACTGCCTTGTAATAAAAACGTCACTAAGGCATTGCATCTTAAAACAACTGTAGTGTCTGAAACTACTGCTGCCTTCCTATGCATAGGACACCATTTGATATATGGCAGAATGTGAACTCAGTCTGAACCCGCTGCTGTCTTCCTATGCATGTGACACCATTTGATATATGGCAGGATGTGAACTCGCAAGCTGCCTACCTCCCAAAAAGGGGACTTATTGTTCATGTATGGGTTTGTTACTATCACTGTTATCAGATTAGACCAGATGGCCATTAGGGGTGCAACTATGGAATGCATACATTCCCCATATCCTGGATCTTCCTCCTCTTCTTGTTGGGAGGTATAAAAGGAGATGCGGACAAAGCATCATTGGAGTTGCTCACATCTGGCCCAGAGACATCCCCAGGCTTTTCCATGGTGCCTGTCTGACTCTTGACTTCTTTGAAATAAACCAGTTTTTATCCAACTAAGTCTGTGTCAGTGAAGACTCCTTCAACATCTACATCACCTGAATCCACCAGAAGAATTCACCACAAATTTGGCGTCACGAACAGGATCTGCTGTGGCTGCTGACGCTGTCGCCATCTGCTTCCTTGGCCTGGCTGCTGCTCCTTGTCGACAAAAGGTAATAATGCGCAATATTCCTATTATCTTAGGAGTACTGGCTGGTTCAGTTAGACCTTTGGCTGGCTGTCGTCTGGTCACACTGTATAAAGATCATTTGTGTGGGTGTGGATTTGGGTGTTGATGTTGTAGGACCCTTCGTCAAAATTCTTTTTTATTTTTTTATTTTTAATGTTTTAGGATACCTTGGGAAGTTCGCTGATATGCGAAGATTTTTGTTTTAGTTCCCCTGGAAAGTCGCCGGCGTGCGAAGTGTAGGTTGGTTTGGTGGAGTTCCCCTGGAAAGTCGCTTTTCAGTGACGTGTAGGTTGGATTGGTGGCCAGGATGTTCGCTTTTTAGTGAAGTTTATGTTTTAAGTCTCCTCCAGGACGTTCGCTCTTTAGTGAAGTTTGTTGTTTTACGGCTCCCCCAAGAAGTTCACTGTTTAGTGAAGTGTTTTATTTGTGCACGTGTTTTGAGCGTCTGGGACGTTCGCTCGAGCTGCCGCGGGATTTGACCTAAGCCCTCTGGGAGGCCGTCTAGCATACGTGGCCGTGAAATCCTGGGTGTCCATTAGGGATATTCTGGTCAGCAGCTTTCGGGCAGCTGGAACTGTGGGTTAAATATCAGGTTGTAAATGACCTCTCTGGCATATGCTGACGAGTGATGTTTGTTTGTGATGTCTTTTTCTTTGCGGCCGTAGTTGATATGCCGGTTAGGAGTGTGTGACTGTGTTATTTTTGTCGGGTACCGTTGTCTGTGTTTGTCTTTTGGGTGGATATGTGTGTGTATAAGAGGAGGAGTGATTGGGGTTTTTGTTCTCTGTGTGTCTGTCTTGATGTTCTTTGTGTGGGAAGAAGTTGGAAGTTTGGAGTTTTACATCACCTGTGTTAGAGCTGATATTAGAAATATAGTGGTGTATGTGGAGAGGTTGAGTTGATTCCCTCATTGTTAAGTTTATGAGCCTACTGGGGACTTTTGCATAGGCTGAATATAAGGTGTTTAGAGGGACATATGTCTTTCAACATCTAGGTAACTTATGAGCCCCAGCTAGGACGTTTTATTGTGTATTAGAATATTTTGAAGTTAATTTCTATGAGCCCAAATGAGGACCTTTTTAGAATATTTTGAAAGTTAATGAGCCCAAATGAGGATTTTTGCTTAGGTAACATTTTTGGAGGTCTCTGTTGAGGTGGTGAAGAGAGGAGCCTCATCAGTGACTTTCTGTTGCACCAACACACATATGCGTTGAATGTGCTGGCTGTGAGTGCGTGCAAGGGAGCTAGATAAAGAAACGTGTGGACATAAAGAATTTTCTTTTTGTTTGTTTCAGAATTGGGTGATTTTGTGGGTTTTTCTTTTCTCATAAAGATTGTGTGCATTTTCTTTTAGTTTATTTTGGGTTATCTTGGCCTTGGAGGTTTTTGGACTAGGGCGTGGTCTTTCTTTGTGTGGTCAGTCAGAGGTTGGTGTGCCTGGCTCCCAAGGAGCTGAGTGGGGTGTTTCACCTTTGGTGGTCAAGTGTAGACTGGAAGTTCTTCCCTGCCTCGAGGAGCGGGGCTTGTTTGCTCCTCCTACAAGTGGGGCTATTCTTTTTCCTCACCCCCTCTTCACAGTTTTTGAAAAAAAAAAAGAAAAAAGGGGGGGGGGGGGGAGTAGGTCTGCTATGATAGAGCGGTTTGGCTATAATAGAGCGGTTTATTAACTTTTGTTGATGGCTGTTTATAATTTGATAATGATTGTTTATAACTTTATAAACTAAAATAATGATTTCTCAATAATTAATAATAAAAAGGTAAATAAGCTTTGTGTTTTCTTTAGAGAAGTTCACCAGTTTATTTATTATCTAATTTTTTCTCTTTTCCTTGTCTGTATTTGTGATTCATCTGAACCTGGATCCTTTGGAAGCAGACAGGAGGACGAGTTGCCCTGTTGGTGACGGCATAGAGGTCTTGCATTTAAGACCAGTGAAATTTATATATACATATATTGTTTATGATTTGGAAATTACGCTTGTTCTCTTGTGGCCTCCTTTTGAACAGGTTCGGAAGGACATAAAATACGTTTATACACATTCCGAACTATTCTTGCATACCCTGATTTTTACAGGTCATTTTTGGATCTTTTGTCTTTTTCTGGCTCGGTGCATATTATCTTGCTTTACCTTTGTTATCTCTGTTTTTGAAAATGAAGGGTCAATTTTTTAGAATTCATAACTGAGTTTATTTTTTAGATTGAGAGCCCATATCAGAAACCTTTCAGTTCTTTTTTACAGTAGATAAACCCCGCGAAAGACGAAAATGACGGAGGTGGTTGCTAAACCCATAACACCACTTGAGGTGATGCAGAAAAATAATCCTCTTGTTAAAGGTTTACCAGAAGCCTCTAAGAAGTGGAACAAGCGGTGGCCAGATATTGAGAGACCCTGGCCAGCTGAAGGTACTTTCAATTCGGATGTGATCAAAACAATGAGAGTGCTCATCACCACATACAAAGCTAAAGAGAAGAAAGGTAAAAAAGGTAGATCACGTGCTGAGAAGAGACAAATTGAACTCACAATGTTGCAGCTTTTTGAGGATGAGGGACAAAAGTTGAGAGCTGCGGCTAAAGGGAAAGATAAAGTGGATCTTCCTCCTCTTCTTGTTGGGAGGTATAAAAGGAGATGCGGACAAAGCATCATTGGAGTTGCTCACATCTGGCCCAGAGACATCCCCAGGCTTTTCCATGGTGCCTGTCTGACTCTTGACTTCTTTGAAATAAACCAGTTTTTATCCAACTAAGTCTGTGTCAGTGAAGACTCCTTCAACATCTACATCACCTGAATCCACCAGAAGAATTCACCACACAACCTCAAGCAATCATTTCTAGAACGCAAGTAACAATTGTTACAATATTCACCGTCATCATTATTGAATATTGATTCAGATTCCCTGACACTCAGTTACACAAAAAAAAAAAAAAAAAACAGCATGGGGACAGCATATAGTGTTGATATATACTGATAACATGTTTGTTCCAACAGACTCCCACCCACCCTCAAGTTACAACTACCAGGGGAGTGTATCACTACCTATGCCTAGTACACAGCTCTACTCCCCAATAAAATCTTTCCATTCTGCCATGGTCTTTTTTGTATGAGGCTGTGGTGTCTCACTCATGGATAGTAAGTATCCTGTAGCACTTCTGTCTGAATGACAGAGAGAAGGGTTGCCACACACTTTTGAATATGTGAGGTGCAGGGCATAGTAGTAACCCATCAGATGAAGCAGACCGTCACTCAAGTCTTCCTTGGCAAGCGTGGTGGCGGGAGTGGCTCCAAGACAGATGAGACAGCGGGTCCCATCAAACAGCAACACAGAGGTGCAGAAAGACCTCTTCTGCGAGTACATTGTGGGATCTTCTGTTGGCTAAAGAAAAAGAAGAAGGAAACGCCACATCCATGCATGGAACTATGAAGTGTTGAATGTGAGAAAATGCGAACAAACTTTCACCTGAATGACATGAAGCAGTGCCTCACTGGCATGTCCCAGCTTCTTCGGTGGTGGACTTGGTGAAGGAAAGAGTGTGGGGAGTGGCCTGAGCAGCGTGATGGAATATTCCACTGGAATAGAACAAATCAACTTTGAGTTCAAAGTTAGTCTTCCTAAAAATGAGTCTTATTAGGTTTGTGTTGATCACAAAAAAAAAATCTTATTTTTTCAGCATGAAGAGTATTACCATTCTGCATCTATTCATTCAGCGCAACATAAACCATCCTATGTTCAAGGAAACAGCTACACAGTCAATTAGAGACACAGCAAAATGACTCACCTACATCCAGCGTTATGCGTGGCTTCATCACTTCATTTTTTTTCCAAACACCATAAAATTACACATTGGTGCAGAAGTCTTCCCATCTCTTTTTTTAGTTCATCAATGAATTTTCTGTTGCCCTTATCCAGAATGCGCTGCAGCTCATTCATCGCCTATAATGCAAGTCAGTGTTAAAATCTGCAAAAATGCTTGCTTTTCATCATAAACCAAAACAAGTTAATCACTTACACAATAAAGATCCTTGACACATGGATATGCATCCAGGATCTTTGTTGGCCTTGTCCTGTTCTTTCAGAACATCACTATCAATGAAGGATCTTCTTGCTTGAAACTGCAGGTCAAGAATTTGGGAGACAGCATCTTGGTTGGGTTTTGGTTTCTTGTACAGCTCCTGCAGGGTCTGATAATGTCTGGCCTGTGCTGTCAGACCATCTTTGGCTGATGAAATGGAGGAGACAAATCAGTAAATCAGTCAAATGGATGAAATTGTTTGGAGCATCAAAATATATCAAATGACAATTCAAATGTAAAAATGCCTGTGATATATCATGATATCCAAAACTATCAAAACATTGCCTAGCTTTCATACATTATCATTATTATTAAAATGGACATGTTTCTACTTATGTGAAGTGTGGCCATTATCAGAACTGCGCCCTGGTGTGTGACACAAAATAATTGTTGATCCACCAATTGAGTCTGCATCATGATCTTCTTCTTGGTCACTTGCTGACAAGTCAATGTGATGCCTTTTCTTCTTGTGGCCCCTCTCTGGTGAATCTCTTGTGAAGATTCTTGTAAGTGCTCGCCTGTGGTAAATAAAATTTCACTCATTGAAAGAACAAATAAAGATGGAAAGTGAACATGCACAGATAAAAAAAGTATCAGCCAAAAATAACCACACGCTTCAAAATCTAAGTGCGCAAAATAATATAATCACTTACATGTTTCATTGTTTTGTCTTAATCCTTCAGCATGGGATAATACTCCACTAGTCTTTGAGACATTGCAGTGACTTCATGCTTAGAAGGGTACCGGACCCCCTCTCCTTGCTGACTGGCTCTCAAGATAGAAATCATGCTGGTGACAGTGTTTCTCACCAGCCTGCATCTCAGCTCTTTGAACATGACACATTTCCCCTCACTGGCAGTGCGGGCCATCTGGAAGTAGTGCTTACGAGCTTGTGAAGAGAGAGAGAGAGTGAGAGAGAGAGAGAGAGAGAGAGAGAGAGAGAGCCTTGTCTGGTACGGTGGAATTCTCAGCCGAGAGGAAACCAGATCCAAAACATTATGAACAAGAGAGAAACAATAGACACAATTAGGAAAAAAGAAAAAAAAAGTGTTATGCTCGATGTTTTCAGAGCAAAGTAGGTAACCAATCACATCTACACTAATAAGGGCCCAAATCCGTTTCCTCCTGAGAAAGTGTTCTGGTCCAGGAAAAAGGTCTCTCAAATCATCACGACTGAGGGTGTGGAGCAAGACTTCATCGATGTTGGCAGCTATAAAGACAGTCCAATCATTAACAAACCTTTTACACTTAACAACTCATACATTTTTTCACTAATGAATTTAATTCAACTTGACAAGTCAAACCAAGTTTGTTTTGTGCCAATTTCTGTTATCAGAATTAATTGTAAATGCAATTCAGTTTAGACATTTTGTCTCAAATTTGTAAAATACTTCTTTTTGAAATCAGTGTCAGCATACAGTTATTTTAATTACTTAGCGGACCAATCAAAGTCATGGAAATTTTTTCATACCTACACATGACATACCATTTAAAATTGATACTGTGACATCATCCAGCTCATCCATTATTGGCCCCGGTTTGGATGTCCATTTCATTTCTCCTCAATCTGGCAGGGAAAAAAAAATCATCATATTAAGGTCACAATTAGGACAAGCTCGCCTTCCGACTCAAGATCCGTTTTTTTACAATGCCCATCTGCCATGGATCCCAAAGTTCCCATGCAATTAAAAGTTGTGACACCTTATCTGAATGATAACCCTAGACAGCTCAACGGATTGCTAGTCATACAGACAACAATCAAAATTGGAGTGAAACTTGTAACCACAATGCCTGCAACATGGTGGTACTTATGGTAATAATCAACAAATACCAGTGTTCTTCGTGACAAAATGACAACATCTGATAGGATTGTGCCACCTTGAACTGCAATCAACTTAAATATTGATAAAAACAAGCAAATTGTACCTAAACTACATCTTCAATCAATCCAATTTGAGCACCCTCTACCCCATAAACTGAAGAAACTTTGGTAGTACAGTATTTCGTCATGCCACATATAACTAGGAATGCTAATTGCTTGTTCACATGACTAGAATTGCAGTACATCAAGCCAATACAAAATACACACTTGTGACACTTGTCATCAAGCTCATAAATCCATCGAGTCGAGATGAGCACGTGCAAGGAGTCGGACTCCGTGAGTTCATGTAAACAGAGCATTGCGTTTGCATAAATTATGCACGGCTATCGAGCTAGAAGCCGAGTCCGATTTGGTGCACACAACCACACTATAATGCCTCTCAATGTCCTAACCCATGCCACGCAACACAAACGTGAGGGACCGATTTGAGTTTCTCACGGGACCAGCAGTGAAGTCACAACCGTCGCCCCAAATGAAATGTCGCAGCAGGAGCCTGAGGATTTTCTGAGTCAACATGCTGATCATCAGGTAACGTAATGTTGGCTTCCTTGACGACATTAGACAACTCCCTGTTTATATTTTATCCATATTTTAGTACAAAGCCTCCTTGTTTTCTGATCTGCTCCTCCAAGAAGTACCGGTACAGATAGTAGGAAATTAATATAACACTTGCGTCAAACAAAGAATAACTAACTGTACATATCATGTCTACAGGAAGGAGCTGGTACATTAAGTGAGAATATTCAAGAATATTAAGAGAAGATATATTCAAGGTTGTCCTGAGGTCAACTGTACCAACCATTGACAGAGCTTATGGAGCAATTTGATGTTATTGTACAGTAAAAATGGAATATTGGAGCTGTTGGAAAAAAAAAAAGAAAAAAAAAAGCCAACTTTAAGGCTTAATATCTCCAAAATGATACTGTACATATGCTTGATAATGACTGAGGATATAGTCAGGGTGTTCCTCAGGTCAACTGTACCAACCACTGACAGAAATTATGGAGCAAAGCAATGTTACTGTACAGTAAAAAATTGAGTACTGGGCCCTTTTTGCCTGTTTGAAAAGCTAAAAAAAAAAAAAGGAAAACAACAACTTTGAGGCTTAATATCTCCAAAATGGTACATTAAATATGCCTTATAATGATTGAAGATATACTCAAGGTTGTCCTGAGGTCAACTGTACCAACCATTGACAGAGCTTATGGAGCAATTTGATGTTATTGTACAGTAAAAATGGAATATTGGAGCTGTCGCAAAACAAAACAAAAAGCCAACTTTAAGGCTTATTATCTCCAAAATGAAACAGTGATCAATCACATTTAGAAATCAAATGTTTCTAAATGTCAAGTCAGTAATGTCAAGTCAGTGCTTGATGTGTCATCAGCAGGCGTCGGCGTCAGGAATGGGGCATCGGCGGGTTTCGGGCGGAATCGCCAGGCGTTGGGAAGCGTTGGCGGGTGTCGGGGGCTCGTGGCCAGGTGGCGGACGTCACGGCAGGCAGTGGCCAGGTGGGCTCAGTCCCGCAAACGCTGCTTACAGCTTTAATTTTGTATTGCTTTGATAACATTGTTTAAGTTGAGTTTAAATTTACACTTTTTTTTTTCTTATCTGCTAATTGTTCAAAAATGCTGATGTTAATAGTGTGTTTGCACAGTAAATGTTATGGCACTTTAATTCATATGGCAGTACATTTAAAATAACTGGCCGTCAAGTTCCAGGAACTGACAAACTGCACTGAGTTGAGTGAGAATCTCCAAAGGAACTCCAGTATAAATGTGGACTTTACATTCTAGTCCCCTGTGAAGAAAAACCCAAAAGTGAACGTTTTTGTGCCTCACCCTTTCTAACTGGGACATTTGCAAGGGAACGCAGACTGGTTATGCATATTGAATATTCCTGCCTTTAGTGAGAGATCGGTGAGAAACAAGTTTTTGTGTCGTCCTGATAAAAGAAAAATGTTTCTGCTGTTACCTCAGAAATTGCCCGTTATTATTGTGGCTCAGGATTTTGTAGGTAGATTTTTTTTATTTTTCATAAGGAACAGGATAACAGTAATGCCCTGGCATTGGCAATAAGCTTTAATTTTGTATTTGCATTTTTTTTAACTTTAGATTTACATTAAAAATGTTTCTGTGTAAAGTGCTGATGTTAAGTGTTTGCACGATAAATGTTATGGTGCTTTCGTTTATATGGCAGAACATTTAAATTAAAGTGTATGAAAGACTTCTTTTAAATTCATTATTGGCTTTTGCGTATACAACGTGATTAATCGTGATTGATCAGGTAAATCATGCGATTAATTGCGATTAAAATTTTTAATCGTTGCTGTAGTGCCGCATCTGGGCCTAATCTTCTTTTCACAGGACAATAGGAATTTATTGCAGCACGGCCTTCCGATGAACCACGTTGGGAGGACGCAGAGGTGGTACCCGATTGGCTGTGATGCGACTCTTCTGATGATCAGATCTCATTTGGGGTCAGGAGAGACCGTAAAATACCCACTTTAGGAAAACACTTTCCCCACAAATCACAGGGGGGAGTCAGTCCAAGGGGACCTGGCGCCAGGAACGAGGGGTCCTGCTTGGAACTATCCCCAAAGTTTACGACTCTTATCTGCTCCAGGACATTCCTCAGCTTTGAACAACAACACCAGATGTTCATGAAGGACTCACATTTGCAAAATGTTAAAATGTTAAAAACTGTATTTTCTTCTCCACAGGGACACTTCAAACTCACGTATTCACAATTGTTGTCAAAATTAAAGCACAAATGGACTTTGAATGGTTTCCCTAGCTCAAGGTTTGGCCAACCCAGGATTCCATCCTGAAGGAGATGTACAATGGAACTTCAGGTGGAGCCACAGTGCCTTCAAGAGGCAGGAATAGGAAGTGCCTCTGGGGGGTTGATGTAGACTTGGACAAACGTTTCATCAGTTTATCTCCCTCTGCGTTACACAGTTAATTCTTTCCTTCCCACATTTCTCTTACATGCCCCATGCTACACTCTAACAACTTTCACTCTCATTAGGGTTACAACTAGGGCACACTCGTGTCTTAGCTATCTCTAGCATTACACACATATACATATGCACATACATATATACATATATATATATATATATATATATGTATATGTATATATATATATATATATATATATATATATATATATATATATATATATATATATATATATATATATATATATACATATATATATAATATAGATACATACACTCATATACGTTGGTAATCTGTGTTTCATATGTCTATAGTTATGTCGGCAAAAATAAAATAAAGATTTGTTTATGCCTTTGTTACCCTGTTTCATTAAAATCTCATTTTCAGGTATGTGTGTTTAGATTAGGTTTATACATATGTTGATATATTTGGTACTTTATAATTAAGACGGTTCAATATGCTTGTAAAGATAATGTCGTTTCTATCTGCTTAGTTATTTCGTTTTCGTTCTTCCCTTCTTCTTAAGGTTGTCCCAGTTCAAAAAAAAGGGGCTATGTGATTGTGTTTATTCATCCTGTGCTTGTTTCAGTCATTGTCGGTTTTATTGGTTTATTGATTTATCAGCAACGAAACCTACACTACATACATGCTCATCATACGCAACTGGTATAGGCGGACCTACCAGTTTTAGGGTCTGAACGGCCTCTTCATTGGCTCTCGGAGAGCGGGATACCACCCCCGTCCCGAAACTTTAAGCCAGTGAATTTCACTCTGCCGTTCAGAAATTTCTCATCCCTCGTTTTGTGAAGGCCTTGTTTTCGTTTGTTTTCCCTCTCGTACTTAGTTCGTTTTTGTCGTAATTGTTCATTTTTGTTTAAATCATTTTTGCCTCGGCATTAAGCCAACTCTTTGCTCAATTTAAGCGGCAGCTGACAGCCCTGAGACTCGCTCCGAGACCGCTACTTTCATTTTAATTTTTACCTTTTTCAATTTTTCCTTCCACGATCTCGAGACCAATTTTTTTCATTTTTCCTTTTTCTGTTTTTAATTGGCTCAACGTCGCACCATCGAAGTAACCGAGTAGTTCGTTTGATCACCGCACTTATCTCGGATTACGCAAAGAAGAGCGCACGTCGATGTTGAACTGCCAGTGAAGACATCTCCCAGACAACAGCAGAGCGGGCTTCCAGCGTCTGAGCTTGGTGCGTCCATCTGAGCTCCCTGCGCGCTGCCGGACCCGAACGGCCCGGTACGATCTCCCAGGACCACCTTGGAGGACCAACAAGCAGCGATCTCCCAATCACCTGCGGGCCGACGCTCATCCAACGTAAGCCTCGTCACTCGCTTTTGTTCTGAAGTCTGGTATGCATCATAATAAATTTAGTCTTAAATTCTAAAGCCCGTAAACAGTCTGGTTGGCTGTTCCAACAGCCGGTAGGTCATAATTTTTCTTTCCCTTTTATTTTGCTACTTTAGGTCTCAGTTTAGGGTCCGTTTCCAGTCACACACGCCTCACCATTAAGGTGAAACGGTACTGAGACTGATTCTAGTGTTTCTTGCTCACACTAACAACCAAGAGCAGGTGGTGCTCCGTAAATTTTCATATCAAATATTATTTCCTCTGTTCCGAGTCGGTCCTTCCGTGGGAGCAGGGACGGCGTCACGCGTCCTCCCTGTCCCCTCGGAGTCCCTCTAGCGGTCAGAGTAAGAATTGCATGTAAAATCCATGTTTATATATTTGGCATTCCGTTTCATTCCTTAGGGAGTTTGATGGTTAAAATTAAACAATCCTTCTCCCTCCACTACATTGCCCAGCCCCAGTAAAAACATTTTTTTGGTGCCAGCATTTCGTGAGGCAGAAGTTGATTCATACTTCAGTGCCTTGGAGCGAATAGCTTCGCCACTCAACTGGCCAAGAGACATGTGGCCTGTCCTTCTCCAATGCAAGTGGGTGGGAAAAGCACAGGAGTTGGTGTCTGCTCTTTTCTTAGAAGACAGCCTGCAATATGATGTTGGAAAGGAAGCAATTTTTCCTGCTTATGAGCTTGTTCCTGAGCCCTACCGGCACAAATTTAGGAACCATAGAAAATCTAGTGGTCAAACCTTTGTGGAGTTTGCATGGGAGAAAAGCAACCTCTTTGATAAATGGTGTGCAGCTAATGATGTCAAAAATGACTTTGAGTCACTCCGTGAGCTCGTTCTTTTAGAAGATTTTAAAGACTCTTTGCCAGAGAAGGTGGTAATGTTCTTGAATGAACAGAAAGTGTCGTCATTGTCCAAGGCTGCTGTCCTCGCAGATGAGTTTGTGTTGACCCACAAAAATGTCATCTCATCTTCCCCCCCGATCGGACACGCCTTCTGCTTCTCGTCCCACAAGAGCCGAGTCTAGCCACCTCCCCCTTGAAAAGGCTAGAGGGAAGGGACTTCTGGTTTGGCCATAAAGCGGTAGACTGCGCGACACCAGGGCTCTCGACCATCCAGGGTAAAAACTCCCCGAAAACTTGAATAACTATTGGCAGATATCATATTAACTACAAAGTGATCAGGGGAACGTTGGAATGGGAAGGAAAACTCCATTCAACCAAAACAGAAACACGGTAACAGACAATATGGCGGAACTACCAGCTTGCTCTGAAACAGAGGGAGATGGCGAAACAAACTCCTCGTGACTAACGACGCGAAAAAGGGCTCGGACATAGAAATTATTAGCAAGGAGATACGGGATTTAAAAACGGAATCAAAAGAAGTCCTTCGCACGTTTGGAGAAACACTGAGGAACGACGTGGAAAAAGACTTGGACGACTTCAAACCTACGGCAAGGGGGAGGGTCTGGCGGAGGTGGAGACAATTCAGATGGTGGGTATCAAGGAAAATTGGGGCGGGGGTTGCCTGACAATGCCACCTGGGGAGTTGCAGGAAGAGCTTAATCGGACTAAGCAATAATTTGGTTTTCTCGTCCAATCGGAGTTCTCACCTTGTCCCCCTACACATGCAGCTGAGAAATTTGAATTACTGACAGGAACGTGTCCTCCTCCCAAAAGTAGGGGGTGGAGTGAGCCTTTTCAGCTGGTCAGCTGCTTTCGGTTGACATATTACATCATTACGATATAGAATGATAGTTCATAATGTACATGTTACTTACTTTGCAGATAAGCTGTACCCTATTTCTTGTGCTCATGGTTATCTTAAAAGATAACCATGAGCACAAGAAAGTTGTTTGCTGTTGGAGGGCTACAACAACACAATGTCTTCGATGCTACGCTTTGTGCCGTTGCCACGGACCCGAAACTCTCGTTCTTGTTGGATTCGGGTTCTGCGCAGACTGGTGGGAGAGTTTGTGTACAGGTTTTGCAAAGGAACGGTGTCTTCAGTTATACACACGCTCATTAAAGTGCTGACCGTGGAGGAAGCTTGTGCCGCTGCACGCCGTTTCCAGCAGAATAACCGCGAAATTATCGAAATAAAAACAAATCAGAAAAACATCTCTTTGCTGTGCTTTTATTTACAAAGTTGAAATTCTTCTAACTTATAAAAAATGTGAACGAAAAGGTAGAAATATAAATACAAAGGAATACGTATTTGTTCAGGGCTGCGCAAAGCCGGAGCCCTGCATTTGCTGCGCTACCCTTTTTAAAAAGGTCTCTGTTGTGTGTTATTTTAATATGTCCATCTCTTTTAGAAGAGAAAGCATCGCCCCGGTCTCATCCTCTCTCCAAATGTCAACATTCTTATTCGCGTTTGCTGGTTGTTTCGCGCCGTCTGTTTTGTTAGACTACGTAGTTGTGCGGTGGTGCGTGTGCACTTACGTTGTCCAGTTAATAGTCCGACTAAGGCGTATACATGGCCTAGAAATTAGAATTCCAATCGCATTATCTGGGTGTCTCAATCGGAGTTCTCCAATTCCAATCGGAGTTCTCAAACTCCGATCAGAATCGGACTAAGGCAATAATTCAAATTTCTCTAGTACCATGTAAACGCACTGAGGGACGCAAAGATTGCACTCCGGCGCAGGTGTGATTGATGACGTGAAGGTGGGGGCAAACCCACCTGCCACATAGAGAAGAAGGTTACAAGAAGCTGGTAAACCAATGAACAACTCTGGAACAGCAACACAAAAGCAATAAGGACGATACAGTGTCACAACAAATAATCGTTGTCAGAAGGGAAATAGACGATGTCTTGAGGCTAGATGTTGAGAAAAAGCTGAAATTCATTAAACAGACCCACTATGAATCAGGCTGTAAATCAACCAAATATTAAGCAAGAGGAATAAAGGCCCAGCAAGCTTCTCATGCAATATGTAAAATTAGAGACCCATTAACGAAACAGCTACTACTTGAACCTGAAGAAATAGAGAGGGTTTTTAAAGATTACTATGAAAATCTATATACCCAACCCACGGCTGAAGAAGATTGTGAGATGAAAGAATTCCTTGACTCATTGGACCTAGCAGCCATTGGAGATGAGCAAAATAGAAAACTAATTTCCAGTATAACCAAAAAAGAAATAGATGCTGCCATTAGCAGGCTTAAAATCAACCAAAGCGCCAGGTAGTGATGGGTTTCCTAGTGAGTGGTATAAAACATTTGGAGAAGAATTCACCCCGATACTCCTAAATTCTTTTAATCTGACTCTGACAGAGGGCAAACGGCCTCCCTCATGGAAAGAGGCTGTCATTCCAGTTATTCCAAAAGAAGGGAAAAATAAGGAACTTTGTGAATCGTATAGGCCCATTTCAATCTTAAATGTTGACTAGAAGATCTTTACTTCAATCATCTCAAAAAGACTTGAAAGTTTTATGCCGGACTTGATAGATGAGGATCAGTCAGGTTTTATAACAGGTAGGCAGACTCAAGATAACATTAGACGGGACCGTCGAGGGCTGGACGATAATTCCATAACGATATATATCGATCGATAGACGTGTGCTGCAATAGGGAAAAAAGGGGTCGATAAAAAGTTTGATAGAAAAAGTTTCACTTCCTTTTTCATCATAGCCAATCATGTAGCTTAATATTACGGTCATTTCTTCCTCCAACCAATCGCAAACGCAGACCCAGCGGCTCCACGTCGTCGGAGGAATCCGCTGCCAGCACCAGCACCAAGCAAGTAAAGCAGACCAAACTGGACTTCTTGCAGTAAATACGACAAAGCGTCCAAGTGCCATAAGGACATCACCCATGTAGTAACATGTTTCATAGCGAGGGATATGCTGCCAATAACCACCGTTGAAAAGCTTGGCTTCAAACAGCTTCTCGCCACTCTTGACCCGCGATATGAAGTTCCAGACTGCAGGTATTTTTCAAACACAGCTCTTCCTCGTCTGTACAACGAGTGCAGGGAATCAGTGCAAAACGAGCTGTTAACCGCCACAACTTCAGACCTCTGGTCGAGTTGCACGTTCGAGCCCTATCTCAGCCTATTTTTTTTTAAATAAATGACTAAATTAATAATAATAATAATAATAATAATAATAATAATAATAATAATAATAATAATAATATTAAAAAAAACAAAAAAACAATTCAGTTGTGTTTAAAAAAGGTGGTTGAATAAAAGTTTGAATTTGAATTCAGTGCTTGTGTGTTCTTTATTAAAAGTCTGTCATGAAGTAATAGTATAAAACATCCAGCACTGCAATTAAAATATGTTTTCAATTTTTTTGATAATTATCGATATCGATCAATATGACTTTTTTTTATATCGATATGCTTTTTTTCTATATCGTCCAGCCCTAGGACTGTCCTATACATAATAGATCAGCTCCAAAAGTTGTTACTGGTGAGCCTTGACTGTGTGAATTGGAGATTTCTTTATCAAGTTCTTGGGAAACTAGGGTTCCAAGAAAAGTTAATACAGTGTATTCAAGGTCTCTACCAAGAACCTACGGCAAGGGGGAGGGTCTGGCGGAGGTGGAGACAATTCTGATGGTGGGGATAAAGGAAAATGGGGGGGGGGGGGGGGGGGGGTTGCCTGACAATGCCACCTGGGGAGTTGCACCCTAGGAAAAAAACTATAATAAAATTCCTCGGGCTACACAGGTTCGTTACGCTTTGAAATTTAAGGGGACGAGATGGACTTCCAATCAGTCAGCTTTTTTAACAGGTAGGCAGACTCAAGAAGACATTAGACAGGTCCTATACATAATAGATCAGATCCAAAAGCAGGGCCTGCGAGCTGTTACTGGTGAGCCTTGGCTGTGTGAATTGGAGATTTCTGTATCAAGTTCTTGGGAAACTGGGGTTCCAAGAAAAGTTAATACAGTGTATTCAAGGTCTCTACCAAGAACCTACGGCAAGGATAAAGATTAATGGTACTCGTCAAGGATGTTGCCTATGCGCTACATTGTTTGCTATGTTCATTGAGCCGCTGGCACAAATGATCAGACAAAGTAACAATCTAAAAGGAATACATATAGGAGAGCAGGGACATCTAACAGGGCTTTTTGCTGATGATATTATTTTGGTTCTCCAAGACCCGGACAGAACCTTACCTCATTTCATGTTGATAATAGAAACCTATGGTAAATACACAGGCAACAAGTTAAACATAGCAAACACTCAAGTTCTCACGCTGAATTATCATCCAGGCTGAGAAATTAGAGGAAAATATAAAATCAAATGGAATTCCAAGGTTATCAAATATTTGGGTGTGCTATTGGCAAAAGATCTTTTGAAAAGGTTTGAAATCAATTAGAATGCTATTATCAATAATCTATAAGAGATCTAATAAGAGTTTATGATTTTTTTTTTTACCCTGTGCATCTTTTGTTTTGTTAGTAGTACTTGTCATTGCTCCAACACGAATAAACATGCTGCATCCCACTAGATGGCGCATTTGCCTTATTTACAAGCACCACGGTCATCGGAGCTGATTGTTGCCACTCTCAGCAGCGTGCGTCTACTAAGGTCTACTAAGATTCCACAATCTATTACACCTCGTGAGCAAAACAGGCTACAGGTAAAATTAAACATCTTCAGTTGAGCAACTCAAGCAAGTTAAACTGATTTAAAAACAAACAAACACTATAATACTAGGAAAAGAATCCTCTATATGTCAATAAATACAACAGATTGAATATTCATAAAAAAAAATGCTTACTTTAAATAAGAAAATCCAACAAACCAACAAGTGCAACACTAAAACGCAAACCAACAATCAAAAATAATGCTTAATTGCCTTAGTTTCGTCCCACACTTATCAGCTTAGCTACTAAGAATAACACACATTATTCACCTGGACAGAAGGAGGTTCTGAGGAATGTGTTGGTCCTGGAGCTTCCTGGTCAGGATGTTCGGGAGATCCCTCTGGCTCAATGTCTGGAGCGCCAACATATTTTAGAATTGCTCCTGCAGAGACAAAGCTCATTAGATCATCAAGCAAAATAGATCAGAAGCGCATTTTAATATTTTATTATTACAGTGATGTTGCAGTAATATAGGAAAATTAAAAATTCATTTGTTTTTAAATGAAACATTATGGTTGCAGTGTCCCTTTAAAGCTTTTACCCAATTACAAAACTGTCATTTTTAAGAGTTTTTGGCATTACTTTACACACTGTACTAGTTAAAGTAATAAAACTAAGATAAATGACCCACTGCCACAACAGTCTAAAATAGTCAACACCATGCCAAATAAAGTATTTCCATAAAATATTTCTTTGAATTCTAAAACAGGAGCACATTTCTAATTAAGGGCCTACAAAATACAAACTAAGCTTAGAAAATTCATCCTAAGTTAAGGCTAAAATAACATTAAGAGTCAAATATGTGAGAGACAACTTCCACTGAACAATAACAGGGGACTGACTACAACAACAACTACAACATGCCCTCCCTGTTAGAATGTGAATAAACGGGTGTGGAGTCAATCAGTCATTCCCATGGCAGGATAGGCCAACATGGCAGGATATGGTCAACTTTCATAAAACAAACAAAAACGCTGATTCATGACGAACAAATATTAGCCAGCCAGCTAACATTTATCCGACGCTAGCTAGCTAGCTGGCTAGCAGGACAAATAAACAAACTTGGGGGGGGGGGGGCAACAGCGTTTCACCTCCACCTCTCCAGCCCACATCACAAACAAATAACTTACCTTTCCCCTTTGCAAGTTTTTCTTGATCAGTTTTCTTTTCCTTCCGTTTTTCCGCACCGCTGGGATAACTCCTTTTTGATGCCATTATGGTGTCTGTTTGTTTTTAATCCTCTCGCTAACGGGAACGAATGGTAGCTGTCAATCATTCACGTCATACCTGTGCGTCGCCAGCCCTTCACGTCACAACCTGCGTGACAGTGCGGCAAGCCCCCAGAGTCCAAGATGGCGTCCCATTCCTTTCAATGAAGTTGCTCACCCAGCGCATGGCTCCCAAAAACTTTTTGACTTCCGCATTGTTGGGATAATAGAGCATGCGCAGTTGTGTCAGTGTGGTGGCCATCACTGACAGACGTGCGCGCTCACGAACCGTACAAAATTCAACATGGAAATCAATGTATTTTTTACGGAACAACTGACGATTGTTGTTTGGAAATTTTAGAAATAATGATGATGATGATGATGATGATGATGATGATGATGATGATGATGATGATGATTATTATTATTATTATTATTATTATTATTATTATTATTATTACATTAATAAAATAGTATTATTATAATAATATACTATTATTTGTGTATTAAACAAGTGAGCAATGTGCCACTGAATAATAAATGATAATTCTTTGAAGCAACTCTCTTTGGAAAGCAGACAAAGTAATGAAATGATTGGTCTATTTATTTCATCAGAACTAAAAAAATAAAAAATAAAAACTCAACGATCTTGAAAGTTCCTCCCTTTCTCTTGCACCTGTCGATGTGTGTAGCTAACACAAATTTGCAAATATTTTGTCGTCCTCATGGAATTAAACAGCACACCATGTTAATTTATCAGCGAGTGCTCTCTCTTTTCATGCAATTCATCATGCTTAACATGTAATGCTGAATCATGAAAGCTATGGAGCAAAAAATAATAATTACATAAACCACGAGTGAAATAAAATGTGTCATTCATTCAATAAAGATTTCATTCATTCATCTTCTATACCCGCTTATTCCTATTCAGGGTCACGGGGGTCTGCTGGAGCCTATCCCAGCTGTCTTAGGGCGAAGGCAGGGTGACACCCTGGACAAGTCGCCAGTTCATCGCAGGGCCACATAGAGACAAACAACCATTCACACTCACATGCACACCTACGGACAATTTAGAACGTTCAATTGACCTCACATGCATGTTTTTGGAGTGTGGGAGGAAGCCGGAGAACCCGGAGAGAACCCACGCAGACACAGGGAGAACATGCAAACTCCACACAGAAAGGTCCCAGGTCCAGGCCCCGGAATCAAACCCACGACCTTCTTGCTGTGAGGCGGCAGCGCTAACCACTGCACCACCGACTATTTTATTACTTAGTTGAAAATGCCATTTTATTTCATTTAACAAAGCATATCATTATTTCATCATGCATTTAATTGTTTTGTGGTCCTGTGTTTTAGTGCTTCATAATTGTATTCTGTTGTCAAATTTGCCGATCAAAGTCAGATTAGTAATCCTGTACATCAGTTTAAGGAAAACCAATTCTAGGTAATGGATTGCAGATCTTGTAGCACCTGTTACAATGGAAAGAAATGTATACATAATAAGTACGTCTGTGTGCCCGATATTTTAGCTAACACTAAACTTTATGCATTGTGCTTTTTCTTCGGCCACAGAGAACAGAAACGTCTGTAGTTCTTTGTTCACCCATGGTACAGTTTCATAAGCTTTTCAGTTTTTAATACGTGTTAATGTAAAAATCCACACGCCAGGCATTTAAAAATGGCGGTTTTGGTCTTTCGTGAAAGACGGCCTTTGGCCAATCAGTGTCCTGAACGTTGCTACGTCACCCTTATGGTCTCAGCTCTGCTCACTTCGAAGCCCAACGAGGCAGGTACCAAAATCCTAACCCCTGGGAACGTGACAATTGTTTTTTTCAATTTAAGTTTTTGTTATTTTGTTTGTTTTCGTTAACTATTATAACCGTGGTCAGGACCTCCAGTGAGAAGATCCACTGGAGGACATTTAGAGCAAACAAGTCAGACAACAGCAGCTTCACCACATCAGCTGAAAAATGGAGTTTGGATGCTTTCATCTTCAAGTCGTGGACAGAAAATGATGACACTGTCACACTGATGTTTTCTTCTCCAACCTTCTCTCAGCTCCAGAGGTTGGTGGTCTGCAGGAGCTTCTACAGCAGCAGAAGATCAGTCTGGAGAGGAGATGTGAACGTGTGACTGAAGGTGAAGAAGCAGGAAGTCAAACTCTCCTCAACAGCATCTACACTGAGCTCTACATCACTGAGGGACTGAGTGAGGAGGTCAACAGAGAGCATGAGGTCAAACAGCTGGAGACCAAGAAGACCAAGAAGACCAAGGAGATCCTCCACGACCGTCCAATCAGGTGCAGCCAGATCTTTGAAGCCTCACCTGAGCAGCAGGGACTCGGGGAGTCAGAGTGGTGCTGACCCGGTCTCTGGGCTGGACTGGGAAGCCTTGGGGTCCCACTGGTGGAGCTGGAGGAGGTGACTGGGTCCAGGGAAGTCTGGGGGTCTCTGCTGAGGCTGCTGTCCCCGAGACCTGACTCCGGATACGGCAGTAGAAGATGGATGGATGGATGGATGGATGGATGGATGGATGAATGCCAGGTGATAGAACATTTCATAAAAACAGACTCTGCATTATAACTTCTATTACACTCTAAAAAACTCACTCCAATATAACTGCACTCGTCCTTCTCTCACATTACATTGGATCACAATGACCAAACAACACAACAAAGACAATGATCCAACTGTACTGCCACGTCCAGACTCAGTGTAGGTCTGTAGGCCTCTTGGACCCTCATGTGAACCACTGCGTGTTGACTGGAGGTGGAACATGACTGACTGCTGTCCTCCTACCTGGACAATGCAATCTCACTTTCATTCTGCTGCAGATGGCCATTTTCATTTTACACCGTCCAAATTTACAGCTCAGGGCGCTGGGACGAATTCCAAATTGTGTGCAGATACAGGCCTACACTTCAAATAATTATGAGAAAAATCCAACGTAAAGAGAGCACTTCCATTAGGAAATAGTCAACATGAAATTTCGTCTTCTACTGACACCTGCTGGTCAAATTGAATAGTTGCAAATATTGTGAACAAGTTGTCATCTAATTCTAATCCTAAACAATATGGCCATTCCAAGTCAAGTATTAAGACAATTAATCAGGTTTGTACTGCTTGATTGAACACATTCATCCCATTCCAGTGCACTAAAACCCACTTCCCTTCAGGACCGTGTCAGCGAAGCCAAAACTTCCTTGAGTGACGCTGTTTCCCAGCATGCAATGCGAGCTAGCGATTTCACAATACTATTTCATCACAAACATGGATGTAAAAAATAAAAAGGGACGAAAAATGAAACTTCAGGAACACCAACCATTGCAATACAAGCAGAACTGGGCCGAAGTTTTATATTATGTACACTATAATACAGCCTTCTGGTGGACAAGCCATACTATTTAAGCCGTGTCCTCCTATGGCACTTCCGTGGGTGGAAGCTCATCGTAGAGGTCACGTGCTGGTTGCGCGTCACTCCACCGATCACCTCGGGGCCCTTGCAGGGGATCTGCAGGGTATCTGATTCAGTTGAGTATATGGAAAATATGGGTCGATGGTCAGTTGTAACAAGAGAAGCTTGCTGGCAAAAATAATGTACTACAAGTGAATGTCACACTTTATTTTTGTTTTGTATGAGCATTTAAAAAAAACAACATCATGATAATCGAATACAGACACACACCCGAATCCAACAAGAACGAGAGTTTGGGGTCCGTAGCGACGGCACAAAGCGTAGCATCGAAGTGTTGTTGTAGCCCTCCAACAGCAAACAACGTTCTTGTCTGCCTTTTAAAATAACCAGGAGCACAAGAAATAGGGTACACCTTATCTGCAAAGCAAGTAACACGTACATTATGAACTATCGTTCCATATCATAATAGATTTAATATGTCAACCGAAAGCAGCTGACCGGCTGAAAAGACTCACTCCACCCCCTAGTGTTGTGAGGAGGACACGTTCCCGTCAATAATTTGAATTTCTCAGCTGCATGGATATGGGGACCAAGCTGAGAACTCCGATTGGACGAGAAAACAGAATTATTGCTTAGTCCGATTAAGCTCTGCATGCAAACACACTGATTGATTAACATGGGCGCTGAATGGAAGCGCTCGGCGCTTCGCGGCGCTTCGCGGCGCTTCCACGTCCAGTGTGAACCGGGCGGAACTTTTCAACATTTTGACGTGGCAGACGCGGGACGATCGTTTTCTATCAGGAGTGTGCACTACATAATCTGTAACGGAAAGTTTGCGCTCCACGACATACGGACCAGAAAAACCAGCCTGCAAACGGGAACCGGGTAACGGCAACAATACCAACACTCGGTCGCCTGTCTCAAAAACTCGAGCCACAGCTTTCTTGTCAAACTGCCGCTTCATTTTAGACTGGCTGGCGACAAGAGTTTTGTGAGCAATTTCACAAGCACGATGCAAGCATTCACAAAAAAAAAAAAGACGTAATCTAACACATTATTCTCGACTCATTTAACATTGGAAAGCCACTTACCCCTTAACAGACGTGAGGGTCCTCTCACCGAACACTAAATCAGCTGGGCTGAACCCGAGGGACTCCCACACATACAATCGACGGCTCATTTTAACCCCCCCCCCTAGATAGATCCCTAGATAGTACGTTTGATAGATGGATAGAAATAGATAAGTTAGTTAAAGTTACACACACACACACACACGCACATATATATGTATATATATATATATATATATATATATATATATATATATATATATATATGTATATATGTATGTATATATATATATATATATATGTATACATTTATATATATATATATATACATATATATATATATATATATATATATATATATATATGTGTGTGTATGTATATATATATATATATATGCATATATAAATAAACCTCTTTCAATGAACTCCAAAACATACATGGTCAAAATCCATATTATTATGTTGTTGTTGTTTTTAAATGCTCATACAAAACAAAAAGAAAGTGTGACATTCACTTGTAGTACATTATTTTTGCCAGTAAGCTTCTCTTGTTAAGACTGACCACATTGACCTATGTTTTCCACATATTCAACTGAATCAGATAACCTGCAAGGTTCAACGACCTTGTCTCAGACCCGAGGTGATCGCTGGAGTGACGCACAACCAGCACGTGACCTCTACGATGAGCTTCCACCCACGGAAGTGCCATGGGAGGACACGGTTTAAATAGTATGGCTTGTCCACCAGAAGGCTGTATTATGGTGTACATAATATAAAACTTCGGCCCAGTTCTGCTTGTATTGCAATGGTTGGTGTTCCTGAAGTTCCATTTTTCCCCTTTTCCCTTTTTATTTTTTACATCCATGTTTGTGATGAAATAGTATTGTGAATCGCTAGCTCGCATTGCATGCTGGGAAACAGCGTCACTCAAGGAAGTTTTGGCTTCGCTGACACGGTCCTGAAGGGAAGTGGGTTTTAGTGCACTGGAACGGGATGAATGTGTTCAATCAAGCAGTACAAACCTGATTAATTGTCTTAATACTTGACTTGGAATGGCCATATTGTTTAGGATTAGAATTAGATGACAACTTGTTCACAATATTTGCAACTATTCAATTTGACCAGCAGGTGTCAGTAGAAGACGAAATTTCATGTTGACTATTTCCTAATGGAAGTGCTCTCTTTACGTTGGATTTTTCTCATAATTATTTGAAGTGTAGGCCTGTAGTTGATGAGGAATCACGGTGTGCTAACGCTACTCAAACAGCTTCGATGAAAAAAGGGAGTGTGATTTAGGTTTGTGGTACATTATGACAATCTTGGACTTGCAAGACTGAGGCGATGGTTCAATTCCCATCAATGTGTATTATATATGTGTTATTTAGCTCATCTATTCTACATTTTAAATAGATCACATTTGACATCTGACCCACTGAACACTTACTATTGAACATATTTTTAAACTATGGGCTATTTAGTCTTGTTTTAGGATATAATATAATTCATTGCACAAACTGTCAGGCTAAGTATAAGAGCTATAGTCTACTACAATCAGTCGTGCCAAAAAAGAGACATTGTCTTTATTTTTCATTTTTATTTTATTGTGTCAGCATTGAACCATACAAGGACATACAATGAGGATACTCATTATAATATTGATGAAGTGTTGTTGTTTCATGTTTTGTTGGCTGTTTCAAGGGTTTATTTAGTTTGTTGTGACACAATCTAAGGTTCAATTTGTAAAGAAATAAAAGTTTTTGTGAAAAAAGATAGTGGTCAAAGTGATTGATATTTGTGTTTGTGTTTTTTGTAGTCTTGTCTGGATTTGTCCTGTTCGTTTCTGGTCTGTGTTTGTGTTCCCACTCTTGGCCTGCACCTTGTCGTGGTGAGTGGGCTTTTAACTAAGACAGGCCAATTATATATATTGTGTGAAGCCAGCAAAACAGTCATTATTATGAGAATTACAACTGAAGCACACTAAATAATACACCATAAGTCACATTTTGCTTTTCTGTTATTAATCTAATGTGTGTTATGTCAAGCCTCCACAGTGGCGTGCTGCAGTCAGGATGAGACGAACAAGGTGAATGGATGGACGGATTGATGAGCCCAGCGAGCCTCCACCATCCACAGACAAGCCAGTCCCATCTTCTACCCAGAAGGATGTCTCTTCCATCTATCTTTGCCTGCCAGGGAAATGCAACCAAACATAGTAATTACAGATGGTGTTGTCTCTGTTAAAGTGACACATGGAAAAAAAAAATATATATATATGTTTTGTGATTCATGTTCATGACAATAACAATCGAACAGATTTTCTTCATTCTTCCAATGAGTTTCGCAAACAAACATGGAATTTTCCCTGGATCATACAAATACGTTTGTAGATTATATAAAGACAATTATAAAACACATTTGTTGTGGTTTTATATTAAAGCAGATAGTCAAACGTAAATGTAGCATGGTAATGTTGCGAAGACACATTTATTTTTGTTTTTCTTTGTTTCTTTAGAAGCTTTTATTTTGGTTTTCTGTGGAAGCACAACAGACAACACACATGTTAACGTCCGCTACTACGGTTCGCTCCGCATAGGTCTCACGAGCCACTTGAGAGACTTCCTCTCGAGCGTTATCTACTTTTTACATTTCAAAACACAGATCCATACCCGACTTCGACTTGAACTTATTAATCATGTCGTTTCCCACATTTCCCACATCACTCAGAGACGATACATTCAAAACGTAAATTTAACTCACATACCCTCGATCTCAGACTTCAATTACGAAACAGCCACACATACATTTGCTCTTATTTTCAACCATTTCCCCTTCTCACCTGTGGAAGCACAACAGATAACACACACGTTAAGGTCCGCTACGACGGTTCGCTCCACATAGGTCTCATGAGCCACTTGAGACCTCTCTAGCGTTATTCCCCGGGGCGAACACGACCTCCACTGGTAGAAGTGGGTAACTGCACCCTGCTCACTGATCACTCTCACACACGCCACAAACCACAACAAAAGTACAAACAGGAACAGCAAAGCACGAACAGTGCTTTGCCACAATTATGCTACATAAACACGTCCTGGTCCCCTCTGGATCCTCTTTTCCGGTCCTCGCGATCACTCTCTTGGCTGCGGTGGGCATGGTTCTTCCTTTGTCAGGGCATTCTCTGGCCCAGTGACCCATTCGGCCGCAGATGTGGCACGCCCCCTTTTCGCCTCTGTCTCCGCTAGTCGCCCTTCGTCGGTTGTCGTTGTTCCTGTAGGGCCGTCTCGCCGTGTCACTGAGGTGCTTCATCATGGTGAGGGAGGCACGCTTTATCTTCTTGTCCTTTGCATCGCTGGCCTCCTGCAGAAGCCTCTCAGCGTGCACTGCATGACGTCGGACCTCTGTCAGCCGGGCATCTTCAATCCCCACGCAGCAGCTTCTGTTAACTGTTTTGGCGATGTGGGGGAGCAGCCCTTGTCTGAAAGCAGTGATGAGGCTGGCCGTTTGGTTGACGGCAGTCCTGATGAACGTGGCGACCCTGCGGCGTCGGTGCTGGAGTGCGCAGGGTTGTACGGTGGTAGCGTTGGATGAGGGCAGGCGGGAGGAGGGAAGACAGGCATGTCCAGGAGAGGGTCCCTCGGGCCTGTAAGAGAAGGATACAGACGATTTGGTGCATTTGAATGCTCGTGTGTGAGCGGCTCCTTTTCTCCCTCCTCTGGGGAGTGTGTGTGAGTGTGTGCACCCTCTGCCGCTACCTCTGTCACCCCTGTGCTCCAGCGCCCAGCGCTGTTCACACGTTTGTTTTTGTTTTTTTTACTTGTTTCCTGTCCCTGACTTCTGCTTCAGTTTTCCAAAATGAAAAACACCTTTCATGATCTTTGATGATCTGAATTGCATATTTGTTTGTTTTTTTCTTTTTTGTAACCTTTCCCTCTGCTATCTTCAATTTATCCTGGAGGTTTCTCAATTCCTCCAAACTCAGTGATCCCCCTGCTGGGAAATCATACTTTTCAACCCAAATTCCCAACATGTCAAGACAATCTGGACCATATTTTTTCCTCATGTCGTCCACAATTGGTCCCCCCTGGGGAATAGCAGCAGCCACTTTGCTCTGGTTCTTCCCCAGCACTGTCTAGTTAGACTTATTACTCTGACTTTTCACTAAGTTTTCACAAAATTCCAAGTCAGAAAATACACAGGCGTCCCCGTGCACCCCTTTTTCTTACTCTGGAGCAAAAAGGTGGAGAAAAAACTCACCCCTCTGGTAGTTTACCTACCAGAAGCTTCCGGCTCACTTGTGGAGAGGGAATTTCAGTGTTGATTCAGAATCAACACCGACCTGACAGGCACGGTTAACGTATGCGCTCCGTCCTGCCCCGGGACCGTTCGTAGACGACAAGGAAAACAACCCACTGGTCACTGATATGTCTGAGACAAGAACAATTACTTCTCACCCGATCTCTGAATCAGCACTTCCTTTCCAGGTTCGCTTGGATAGACGTGAAGCCGATCAGATCCACTCTTAGACGCCGATCCTCTCGTCTCTGAATGCTTGGTTCGAGGTAGAGGGGGAACGAGGAGTTTCCTCCGTTCCTGGTCCCGGGCCCTCAACGTCCCAGAGTTCCACTGACAGGTCTCCAGCAATCCTGTTCGTGACGCCAAATTGTTGTGGAAAAGAGCAAAGATGCCGATGCAGGAATACTGGGATAATAAGTAATTTAATGAACAAACAATAAAAAAAGGGATCGGAGCTCCGAGGCACAAAACACAGTAAAATGGGAGTGCGAGTGCGAGGTGGGAAGGAGGAAGAAGGTCTCTTATACACAGGACTGGGAGGGGATAAGATAAGGAAAGAACAGGGAGGAGAACAGAGAGAGACAAACCAACGACTATACGATAGTTGACCGATTTCACAGCTCATATCCTGTACAGGGAGAGGACGAGCACATCAGTGGCAGGCCATAAAACAAAGTGAAATACGATGCGTATATGTTAGCCTAGGATTATAACAGTTTACACGTGCTACTAGTGATCATACAATATAAACCAAGATAAAGAATAACACAAGAATACTCTATCATGTTCGACCCATCTTAATAACCGAGATTTTTTTTCCAGGTGCGCTTTGCTCATCTCTTTGTACCAAATATTTAGGGGAGTTTTTATAACATCACATAGGTTATTAGAGTATATAGTCTTGAAAGCTTTGTCACCTAGCAGAGATTGAAGTGGGATATCTAGTTGGTCAAATTCTAGCTCCTTCCATTTTGCATCGTAACCCGCCCTGCACCAGTAGACTATATACTGCAGTTGTGCTGCTTTATAGTAGTCCTCCAAGCATGGGAGTGACATCCCTCCCTGTTAAGTGTAATGTTTTGTAGCGTACCCTTGGTTTCTTGTTCTGCCATATGAATCTAGAAATGATCCGATTCCATTCACTGAATTTCTTATTGTGTATTTCTACAGGTAGCGATTGGAGTAGAAATAACAATTGTGGTAAAATAACCATTTTTTAAGTATCTATTTGGTTGTAAAAATCAAGTACTAGGGGGGTCCAACTGTCCAGATCATTTTTAATTTTGGTTGTGATGCTACCGTAGTTTACACTATATAAATCTTTGGGGGTCTTGGGAATATGAAGACCTAGGTATTTGAAAATTCTGGTTTTCCATTTAAATTTAAAGGACTTACGTATGTTTTCTTGAGGTATGTAATTAAAAGTAAGAGTTTGAGTTTTCTCTATGTTCAATTTGTATCCCGAATATGAACCACATTGGTCGAAGGAGGGCATTCATTTAGGGAGACTGGTATCCGGGTCGGATAAAGTCACCAGGATGTCATCTGCATATAAACATGTCTTATATTCTTTCCCCTTGAATAGTATTCCCGTGATTTCTGGGTCTTCCCTAATCTTTTGAACAAGTAGCTCTATAAATAGAGCAAACAAGATGGGGCTCAGTGGGCAGCCCTGTCAGCAACCCCTCTCCAAACGGATTGTACCTGAAAGACTGCCATTTATTCTGATCCAGGCCACAGGTGATTTTTAAACATTTTATAACTGTATTGTTAAAGCCAAAACGTTGCAGGACCAGGTATAAAAATTCCCATAGAACAGAGTCAAAAGCTTTTTCTGTGTCAAAGCTAATTGCTAAGGACATTGTGTTTCCTTTGCTCATTATATGGAACAGATGTATAGCTCGCCTAACATTGTCTTGTGTTTGTCTATTTTTAACAAAACCTGTCTGGTCCGTGTCAATTAGGTTAGGGATAATATTTTCTAGTGTGTTGACAATAATTGAAGTGAAAATTTTATAATCAGTGTTTAAAACTGAGATAGGTCTGTATGAGCTGCAATCTGTCCTAGCTTTCCCTGGTTTCAGTATTACAGATAATATGGCCTGTTTCCAAGATGGTGGGGTCTCGCCACCTTTTAAGACATAGTTAAAACAATTTAATAAATAGCAGTGGGGTCACAGAGTCCCTAAAAGTCTTATACCATTCTGCTGGTAGTCCATCTCCCCCGGCTGCTTTGCTTGTTTTCAGTTTAGAAATTGCCTTGTCGACCTCTGCATTTGTAATCTCTGTAGTTAAGCACTTATTTTGTTCTGTGACAACAGATGGCAGGTCTAGGGATTTCAAAAAATTGATTGACTGTTACTGCTTCTGCTAATTCGGGTTGAGTGTATAAATTCCTGTAGTATGATTCAAAAGACTTGTGTGTTGCTTCTGGCTTATAACACATCTGGTTGGTGACCGGGTCCTTTACTTTATATATGGATCTTCCAGACTGTTGTTTTTTAAGTCTCCAGGCAGTTTCTTAATTAGTTCTGATTTTACTACGGTTATTTGTTCCAATAAGGTGGGGTCGTTAGTCTCTACATGCTTCCGTTCCAGTGAGTCTAATTTACTTGTCAAGTCGTTAAGGTGTTTAAGTTTTTCTTTTTTCCTTTGTGATGCCCAACTTATAATCTTCCCACGCAATATTGCTTTTCCAGCATCCCATAAAATACTCTGTGACGTCACTGTGCTACCGTTAAGGTCTGTATATTCCTTCATTTCTTTCCTAATGTAATCTTCAAATCAGGTGTCATTTAATAGGGAGGTGTTGAGTCTCCAAATAGTGTTTTTGTGTGGGACACCTACATTTATTTTCACATATACACCTGAGTGATCTGATATGTCGCTAACACCAATTCTACAATCTAAAACCCTGTGTCTGTCTGTTCTGAACATAAAGAAATAATCGATCCTCGAGTAAACTGAATGAGGGTGAGAGTAAAAAGTCAATTGTTTAGTGGATGGATGAAAATCCCTCCATACATCAAACATACCAATCCTTTTAATCATCTTCTTAATATTTAGTGACTCAGGATTTGTTTTCTTTGTCGGGTTTGATGAGTCTAGAGTGGGATGCAGCTGTACATTCCAAGGGGACTCGTGCCACGCAAAGCCTATTCCGACCTGGCGATCCTCTTTGAATCCATTAGCAACCAGCTACATTACCCTGGGCAGCTTCACGGGTACAGGTGGATGTATGCTAAATGCAGAGAAAATGGACTGCGTGTGAGAAAAGAGTCTGTGCGTTTGGTTTTGAAGGAGCTGGATCCAAGAGGAGTGTCATTAAGGCAAGCGGGGCGTCTCAGACGGAGGAATTACTTCTCAAACTTCTCAACTTCATCTGGCACCTGGACTCATATGATGAACTGAAGCCATATGGTATTTGTGTGAATGGATGTATCGATGGCTTTTCAAGAAAAATAATCTGGCTCAATGCTTACACAAGTAGTGACCCAAAAGTAATTGGAGGGTGCTACATAGAAGCGGTACAGCGTTTTGGGGGGTGCCCTAGAGTTGTTCGAGGCGACCTTGGAACCGAAAATGGCCATGTTAGAGGCTTCCAGCGTTTCCTCGTCCCTGTTCAACCAGACGACACCCTCGATAGTTACTTGGTTAGCCTTGTTTTCAGACCTCAGAGACAACGGGCATTTTGATGGCGAGTTTCTGGACAAAAGTCTCCTGCAGTTTTGTTGTATGGGCCTCCATACAGGTGAGTTCATGAATAATGTTTTATTTTCATTTTGTGCGCATGTGTATGTGAGTGAGAGAGAGGGGAGGGAGGACAGAAACGGGAAAGGGGGTGTTGGGAAGACAGACAGACAGAGACGGGAGGAAAGGAAAAAGAATGCTAAAGAGAAGGGGTAGAAAAGGGAAAGGAACAGAGATGGAAGGGGAGAGAGATGGAACAGAAGGGTAGAAACAGAGAGGATAAGAGATGGGGAGAAAGGGGGGGAGGGATGAACAGAGACAGGGAGGGAGGGAGAGGGTGGGGTTGCTCATGTGTGAATGCTGTAATTTAGTGTTTTATTTATGTTCTGCTGGCACAGCTCTTCCTAAATGTATACATTTTCTACAGGATGAGTTGGATGACACTGCACAGGTGTGGAATGTACACAACATCAGGCCATCAAGAAACCTGAACGTCCCCAGCGGTCGGCCTAATGTGACGCATGCTGTTCCTGAACTTGACCGAACAACAGATTTTCTCTAACCTGTTGAAGATGAACACATTCAACTGTGCAAAAATGAATGTGTCTTTCGGCTGGCTGTACCATGTAATCCAGATATTTATGAACTCTGTATCATCTTTATGCCTGAGTCCCATCTTGCTCCACCAACAGATCCGTATCAGGCTGTGAACTTGTATTTGCACCTAAGAGAGGCCATCACTGCATCTCTCTAAACCACCCGACCCTCTCCACAGGATGGACACTTATTCCACTGCAGTGCGCCTCCCCCTGACCCTATCCAGAGAATGGACACTAAATTGTTGTGAACCTCCTGTTATTTTGTGTCTTGTTAAATCTCTAGTGTTCCTTTTAAAAATACACAGGGATATTGGTTATTTACTGCACTCCTTTGTTTCTGTTATTACGCAATCCTTACGGTGATGCTATTTACTGAATTTACTTTTTGACCTGAAGGTCGTGTGTGCAAAGAGCTGTTAAATAAAAGTAGCCATGTGAAAGAACTTAACTATGTTGTTGAAACATTGAGAAACACAGAAGCACAAGGTTACTTTAAGATTTACTTTAATTATTCTTCACTTCCATGAATTAATGAACATTAACGTGATTCTTTAAAGTCAACAATTCCTGAAAAATTAAACCGGTGTTGGACACCTCGTTCTGAATGCTTGGTTAGAGTAAACAGATGGACCTGTAAGCAGTCATTTTCAAAACAACATTTTCACTTTCAACAACAAAAAAAAAAAAAACACCCTCATAAAACTCTGCTGAAGCATTTACTATTCTGTAACACAAGTGTAACTATGGAAGCAGATAGTTACCATAATCCAAATAAAAATGCAATAGCAGAAATGCTTTTAAATTTTCAGAACAAAGCTGCATTATTTGACTCATAATTAAAATGGTTAATAAGTCATTCAATCTGCATTTTCATTTTCTTCTGCAAGACTGCTCATTCTTGTACTTAATTCAAATGAAAAAGGAAAACACATTTGAGATTTAATTTTCAAAACATGCACCAGCAAAGAGTTACCAAAATTCAATATGAAATGTAAAATTCAAAAATGAAAAAGCAATAGCAGAATGCTTTTTCATTTTAAGAACGAAACTGCATTATTTGACTCATAATTAAAATCATTAATAAATATTGCTATATGCATTTTCATTTTCTTATTCGTGTCGCACCTTTTATGACACAATCAAAAAGAAAACTGAGGGCATTGCTTTTTAATTTTCGTGGTCCTGCCCTGCACAAGAGTTACCACAACTCGAAAATGAAATCGCAATCTCAAAGTAAGCGCGCGGCGCAGGAAAGTGACATCAGCAGCTCTCCACCTGTGGGTATGGCGGTATGACGCCAAGTGTCATTTGCCTCCTGTTATGTGTAAATTCTAATGTTTGTGAAAAAGAGAAAGATATATATATATATATATTTTTTTTTTTTTATTTATTTAAAAAGAAAAGAAAAGAAAAAGAAGGTATGGCGGTCTGACACCACTTTGGCATCGTTACTTCTTTCACGTCATTGAAGTTGCCGGTAATCGAGATTTAAATCGGCGAAAAACGTGGACCACTGACAGATCTCGCACCAGCATCTGCCACCAGTCGACGGATTGATCTGTTGCTTCGCATCCTTCGTCGGATGGACTGGTGGCCGACGCCGAACGGAAGCAATGATCCGTTGCATCGCATCCTGCGACGGATGGACTGGTGGCCGACGCCGAACAGCTGTTACTCCACCCATGTAACAAATAGCTTTAGCTTTGATGTTGTGCTGGTGCATCAAGGTGTTCCATAACTGACAACAGGTTGGCTAGGGCAACCTTGTTTGCGTCCGTATCTGGGACGGCAGAATACCTGCTCAACTCGGTCCCGAGCATCAGATTCAGATACACTATTCAACTCCACCTGGGAAGCTAAATCCAGCAGGGTTTGAACAATTGTGTCAATGTGCGCCATGCTCAAATCTGTCCGACCAACGAGATCCGTCAGTGGTCCACGTTTTTCGGCGATTTAAATCTCGTTTACCGGCAACTTCAATGACGTGAAAAGTAACGATGGCAAAGTGGTGTCATACCGCTATACCTTTTTTTTTTTTTTTTTTTTTTTTTTTAAATATACAGTATATATATCCATTTATTAAATTCACAAACATTAGAATTTACACATAACAGGAGGCAAATGACACTTGGCGTCATACCGCCATACCCACAGCGGAGGTGGAGAGCTGCTGACGTCACTTTCCTGCGCCGCGCGCTTACTTTGAGATTGCGATTTCATTTTCGAGTTGTGGTAACTCTTGTGCAGGGCAGGACCACGAAAATTAAAAAGCAATGCTCTCAGTTTTCTTTTTGATTGTGTCATAAAAGGTGCGACACGAATAAGAAAATGAAAATGCATATAGCAATATTTATTAATGATTTTAATTATGAGTCAAATAATGCAGCTTTGTTCTTAAAATGAAAAAGCATTCCGCTATTGCTTTTTCATTTTTGAATTTCACATTTCATATTGAATTTTGGTAACTCTTTGCTGGTGCATGTTTTGAAAATTAAATCTCAAATGTGTTTTCCTTCATTTGAATTAAGTACAAGAATGAGCAGTCATGAATAAGAAAATGAAAATGCAGATTGAATGACTTATTAACCATTTTAATTATGAGTCAAATAATGCAGCTTTGTTCTTAAAATGAAAAAGCATTTCTGTTGTTATATTCTTATTTTAATTTGGATTATGGTACCTGCTTCCATATAAAACAAATACATCCATAAATATATACAATGTGAGAATTGTTTCTTGCAAGAGCTGTACTTCAACCCATGACCATCGATAAAAGTGTACACATCTAATCGTAAACAATCTGCTGCAACCTGAATTTCCACTTCTGTGTCTATAAACCAGTCACAGCTTGACTGATGGCTCTGAAGAAGCAGTTTCCATCAGCCTCTACATTCTCATTTGTACACGGCGAACCTAATGGGCCTTTGCAATCAGAAATTGGAAAACTTGCACGGTCCAAATGAATCTTCAAGTTTTTGCAAAGGTCTAAACAAACATCAACATCAAGGGGAGAGAAGTTACACTCTTCATTGGTCACAGCACTGACAAACTCTACGTCAGAATTATCCATGTCAAAGTGAGGAGTTTTGCTCTTCTGAAGTGACTCACTGTTGCCAGCTGGTGCTGGAATTTTAAACCGTGACCGGTTTCGCCTTGATGAAAAGAACCATGCAGAACCTTGGCTAATCTAATACCAGTGCCATGATCTGCCACTGCATCTTCACTAGTACTAACTGATGATGGATCACAAATCACATGTGCGAGGCGTAGAACGAGCGGAGCAGTCAGAGGCAACAGAAGAAGAAAGAAAAGCCTCCTTAGCTTAGTTGATCTTCTGTGTTGCCTCCTGGACGGTGCTGGCCTCCTCTGGCTTGGTGCTGGCAACCACGGGAGCCACAGGAACCACGGGCACAGCTCTGATCATCTGTGGCGTCGCCTCCACCTGATTAAAATAAGAAAGATGTGATTTTATGCCAATAAACATAGAAAGGAAAACACTAGGCTTTACACGATCACGATTTTTGTGCCGATCACCGATCAGTGAGTTTAAATAAACCGATCACCGATCACCGATCCAATCACGTTAGGGGCAATAAATACTTGTTTCTGTACAACCCTTGCCTTCTCACGAGCACCGTCTAAAGTTGTTTGCTTTAGCATCCATTTCAGAGTTTGCTTTTCTTTTTCCGCGTGTTTCTTGAACTCGACATGCTCCTCCGTGTGTATCTTTTCCAAGCGCCTGATTAAATTTGTGGTGTTGAAATTTTTTGCCAAAGTTCCCCCGCTAGGTACTGTAGCGTTGCATATATTGCAGATAGCTTGTGCTATGTCTGTTTCTCTCACTTTGAAAAACTTCCACACCCCTGACACGTTTGTTTGTATCGCCCATGGATGTTGCTGTCGTGAAGATTCAAAGAAACTTTATTTTCCGTCACATAGCGACAGTACTCAAAACAGGAAGAGGCACGAAGACGAAAATGAAGGTTTTTGAATCATGAATCATTAGCTCTCGGATACAAACAAATAAACATGTCGATGCTGTGAAACTACTTTGGAGGAAATGAGACAGATTAAAAAAGTTTCAACACGACCATGACCTCATTGATCGGTGATTCATGACATGACGCCCGATCATGAACGTTTCTAAAAATGCCAAATATCGGCCGATCCGATACAGCCGATAAGATCGGTGTAAAGCCTAGAAAACACACACAGGTGATGAAGTGGAAATGAATAAGTACAAACCTGCTGCACTGCTGTGACATTGCTGGAGGCAGACTCAGTCATGTGGACAGTTGAACGTGTTGCCCACACCTGCAAATACAAGGACACAAAGTAACATTTAAAGAACTGCATTTATTGTCCTATCACAAAGATGCACACAATGAAATACACATATCCCAAATACCAACATGTCACTTGTTTGTTTTGGTTTTTGAGGCAACGCGTGCTGATCGACGTCTCAGGCTGGACATCTGGAAGAACATAAAGAAATTAATTCATAAACAAAGTAACACACTAATTAAACTGTACATGTACTGTACATATGTGATCTTGTGTTGATAATAGGGGTGGGGCGATACGGCTAACCCACGATTCGATATTGTGACGGTATTTGGCCCACGATAATGACAACATCAGGACACACGATACCTTCGATATCTTCGAAATTTTGCAGACGATATGTGACTGAAAAAGAAAAAAATACCCATAAAAAGGAAAATGCCTGTGATCTTGCATTTATTCCAAAACTTTGTATAATGTACAAACAAACGTGCACTGCACAAGCAAACATATTAAAGTGCATGAACATTAATAACTTTCATGTAAACAAGGACAGTGCTTTCTGGTAATGTAAAGTCAGTAGCAACTTGTCTTATCTCAACTTGGGGACTTGGGATATACAAACTGACGGGAAGATGAAAGAGGGGAAAAAATCCTTTCACTGCCTCGATTCTGAAAATCAATAAAAAATGATGCAGACAAAATAAATAAATAAATAACCGCGTCCCCGAAATATACGGGACAAAGTGAAGTGCGTCCCCCATCAGTTCATTACGGGACAGGCTTTTTTAATTGCAAATATGGGACAATCGCGTATTTTACGGAAGGGTTGGCAACCCTATTTAGACCACAGACGGAAATTAAATGAGGTTTTGTCATTTTCCCTAAAAAACGGGACAAATTGTGTCCCGGGAGAGATTTTGTCTTTCCCGGGACAGGTGGACAGGTGGTGTTTGGAAAAAAATATTGATATTTGCCGTCAGTGTATCGATTATTTATTGCGACAGAAAGGACAACAATATATTGCAATCTTGATTTTTTTTTTTTCACCCACCCCTAGTTGATAAGTGTATGAATAATTGTGTGAATGTTACCGTGGCAGCTGGGGAAACCCTGCCAGATGACTCCACGACGGTCTCCATGTGGTCCAGCAGCACAGCCTCACTGAACCACACGGGATTGGACGGGATGTCCGTGTGAAATGCAGTCTCAACAGCTGTTGGTACCGTCTATAAAAAAAAGAGGAGAGGAAATCAGAGTCAACTTAGGATAAGTGTTCATTTTTAAAATAAAAAGTTGCACAGTTTGACAAATACACAATTGGGGGGGGGGGGGAAAGAGGGATGAACAGGTTACCTCAACCTCCTGTCCAACAAGAGTCCATTCAGGAGCGGGTCCATACACTGGCATGTAGACAGGACCTGTCACAACCACTCTGGGAGACACCCTGGGCGATGATTGGTTGTGGCACAACACCCCTGGCCTAGGTGAAGGGGGTGCGAGCTGATGGAGCATGCAGCATGCAGAAGCTCCACCAAAATCAGTCCTGAGGTGAACCTGAACAGAAAACAACATGTTAACACATATTTGTCATATCAAATGAAGAGCAAGTAAGGCTGAAGAAGGGAAAACTTACACCATCATAACACCACCATGTACAGCTGACGAAGGGGGAGGTGATCGGCCATATACACAAATGTTAAACCTGGAAGAAGTGTCACATAATCAATTATGTAATCACACAATTCTAAGAAATATCTGTTAACACAGTGTCACTGAAGAGAAAAAAATACAACAAAAATATGTATTTTACACACCCATGCGTGCAGCAACACGATGATATACTTGACGTAGCGCTGTTTGTAGTTCTGGCTTGACAGTCAGGCGAGGTGGAAAGTCAAGCACAAACACCTACAAAATAGTTGTATAAAAAAAAAAAAAACCCAAACAAACATAAAAATGCAAAATAAATTCATGAATATTCTTGTTATTGAACTATGGATCATGGAATTACTTGATATTGATAAAACAAAGTGGCGATGACATTCATGTGTTCAAATTTGTTTGTCACAGCAGATAAACAAACCTTGGGCCAGCGGTCCAACACAGTTGCCAGTAGCGCAGCAAAATCCTGGGCGGAGTCTGTTACAAGCCCGTGTTCAAGGTTGTTGCCCGGGGCGAGAACACAAAACCATCCACAAGTGGACAGAGATGTGAGTCTCCCACCACCAGAACAAAAACAGAAAGAAACTCGTGGCTTGACAAAATCACGACCCATACCTTCTTGTCTGGTTGCTGGGCCTTAAGAACGAACTTGCACTGTTTTGTCAGTCAGGAGCAAAACGGGCCATCTTCGCACCCAGGTCGCTGACCAGTACCGCGCCCTGTGTAAATTGACAAAAAAGAAAAATCGAAATATGTTTTTGTAAGATTTATTTGGAATACAACATAACAACACAGGCAGAACATGAAATCATGAACGTGGAAGTACTCACGACGTTCAAAGTCCTTCCGAGGTGGAAAAGGTGTCCAATCCCGTTTTTGCTCCAGGCGTCGTTTCATGGCCAGAGAGCGACGGAATGCCTTGGTGTTCGGCATCTGAACAATGAAATGAAAGATTGTGTCATTTTCAATGAAGGACAATGACAACACAAGTTTACAGAAAAAAGTGATGTTTTCTCACACACGACATCAAAACACAGAAAGGTTTCTGTACCTTTGCAGCTGGAGACGATGAGCTCAAATCAATAAAGCAAAAGAAAATGTGTATGTGTACTCTTGGACCCTAACCCGAATGCCATACAAGTCTATGGGGTGAAATTTCAACTTTGTCCTACAGATATGGGGCCACTTGCTTCTTCATCAGGAGCCCCCAAGAAGCGCCCACGCCAAATTTGGGGCTTCTAGTACTTGAGGAACCCCGAAGCCCTAACCCTAATTTCAGCTAACCCTAACCCTAACCCTAGTTTCAGCCTTATTGTTAACCCTAATTCAATGCAAGTCTATGGGGTGAATTTTCAACTTTGTCCTAGAGACATGGGGCCACTTGCTTTTTCATCAGGAGCCCCCAAGAAGCGCCCACGCCAAATTTGGGGCTTCTAGTACTTGAGGAACCCCGAAACCCTAACCCTAATTTCAGCTAACCCTAACCCTAACCCTAGTTTCAGCCTTATTGTTAACCCTAATTCAATGCAAGTCTATGGGGTGAATTTTCAACTTTGTCCTAGAGACATGGGGCCACTTGCTTTTTCATCAGGAGCCCCCAAGAAGCGCCCACACCAAATTTGGGGCTTCTAGTCCTTGAGGAACCCGAAACCCTAACCCTTATTTCAGCTAACCCTAACCCTAACCCTAACCCTAGTTTCAGCCTTATTGTTAACCCTAATTCAATGCAAGTCTATGGGGTGAATTTTCAACTTTGTCCTAGAGACATGGGGCCACTTGCTTTTTCATCAGGAGCCCCCAAGAAGCGCCCACGCTAGATTTGGGGCTTCTAGCCAATGAGGAAAAATTTGGAGCAGACACGACGGAGTTACAGCTGAGAAGGCACTTAAGATCCTCAAAGGACTGTTGCCACTAACTAGACCAAACAAATGGTTTCAATGGACTGGTTAATTCTTCTCTCGTGGCCGGCAGCTCCACTGCCTTGGTGCTGGAGATGAACGCTCAGGGGCGCCGCCAGGAATTTTCAAAAAAACAAAAACAAATGGGCCTCCTTTGCGCAGCGCTTGTCAAAAGCTTCACATCACTCTAAAAATACAGTATAGTTCAATAATAGTGCTTGAGTCCATCTTGACAGTGTCAATGTATTTTTATTGTGAATTCTCCACAAAGCAAACTCTTAACATTGATGAATGATTCATGAAAAAAACACTTGATGTCTCTCAGACAAAGTTGAGCTTTGACCTTCATAGACTTGCACTGCATTAGGGTTTAGCGATAAGGCTGGAATTAGAGTGAGGGTTTCGGGGTTCCTCATGGGCTAGAAGCCCCAAATTTGGCGTGGGTGTGTCCAGGAGGATCCTGATGAACCTGAAAGTGGCTCCATGTCCCTAGGACAAAGTTGACCTTTGACCCTCATAGACTTGTATGGCATTAGGGTTATCGATAAGCGATACAAACCTGGTGAGTTTAAGACTTTGTGACTCTACGTACATGAATGTATGGGGTACCCCGTCCTTACCTTGTTCCAACCTTCCCTCCACAAACCTGGCTGTCCAGTGCCGAAGTCAAAGTGAGAGAGAGAACAAAGAAGGAGGAGGGCCTGTGACGCCGCTGCTGATTGGCTCGTTGGTCGGTTGAATGAGCCAATTCTAGAGCTCCCCTCGGTGTCCACACACTGCAAAATATATCTAAGAAATAAACACTTAAATTGAGAAAGAACAGGCTAGAAACAAGTCAAATTATCTGCCAATGCAGTAAGATATTTAGACTTGGTAAGATTTCTTAAAATATGACGATATATCTAGGCATTTGAAGAATGGAAAAACTCTTGAAATAAACAGTAAAGCACTCATTCCAAGGACTGTACTAAGTCAAATAAACTTGATACTAGCTTCTCAATTTTTTTTTCACGTTTGCTTCTTTCTTAATTTGAATGAAAAGATCTTAAAACCAGACCTACTAACAGTACAATTCTTCTTAATTTAAGTGTTCACAATATTAGCTTTTTTTTTCTCAAAATGAGACAAAGCATCCACCCCTCCTACGCCTACTCCCCCCCCCAAAAAAAAAAAAATTCAGCAAACAGAATTAATATTGTCAACAACTATTTATTCACTTAAATTGCTGACAGTGCCTTCACTGCCTTGTAATAAAAATGTCACTAAGGCATTGCATCTTAAAACAATTTCAAGCAATCATTTCTAGAACGCAAGTAATGTTGTGTTGTTACAATATTCACCGTCATCATTATTGAACATTGATTCAGATTCCCTGACACTCAGTTACACAAAAAAAAAACAGTATGGGGACAGCATATAGTGTTCCTGTCACCACTGATAACATGTTTGTTCCAACAGACTCCCACCCACCCTCAAGTTACAACTACCAGGGGAGTGTATCGCTACCTATGCCTAGTACACAGCTCTACTCCCCAATAAAATCTTTCCATTCTGCCATGGTCTTTTTTGTATGAGGCTGTGGTGTCTCACTCATGGATAGTGTCCTGTAGCACTTCTGTCTGAATGACAGAGAGAAGGGTTGCCACACACTTTTGAATATGTGAGGTGCAGGGCATAGTAGTAACCCATCAGATGAAGCAGACCGTCACTCAAGTCTTCCTTGGCAAGCGTGGTGGCGGGAGTGGCTCCAAAACAGATGAGACAGCGGGTCCCATCAAACAGCAACACAGGAGTGCAGAAAGACCTCTTCTGCGAGTACATTGTGGGATCTTCTGTTGGCTAAAGAAAAAGAAGAAGGAAACGCCACATCCATGCATGGAACTATGAAGTGTTGAATGTGAGAAAATGCGAACAAACTTTCACCTGAATGACATGAAGCAGTGCCTCACTGGCATGTCCCAGCTTCTTCGGTGGTGGACTTGGTGAAGGAAAGAGTGTGGGGAGTGCCCTGAGCAGCGCGATGGAATATTCCACAGGAATAGAACAAATCAACTTTGAATTCCAAGTTAGTCTTCCTAAAAATGAGTCTAATTAGGTTTGTGTTGATCACAAAAAAAATCTTATTTTTTCAGCATGAAGAGTATTACCATTCTGCATCTATTCATTCAGCGCAACATAAACCATCCTATGTCCAAGGAAACAGCTACACAGTCAATTAGAGACACAGCAAAATGACTCACCTACATCCAGCGTTATGCGTGGCTTCATCACTTCATTTTTTTTCCAAACACCATAAAATTACACATTGGTGCAGAAGTCTTCCCATCTCTTTTTTTAGTTCATCAATGAATTTTCTGTTGCCCTTATCCAGGATGCGCCGCAGCTCATTCATCGCCTATTAATGCAAGTCAGTGTTAAAATCTTCAAAAATGCTTGCTTTTCATCATAAACCAAAACAAGTTAATCACTTACACGATAAAGATCCTTGACACATGGATATGCATCCAGGATCTTTGTTGGCCTTGTCCTGTTCTTTCAGAACATCACTATCAATGAAGGATCTTCTTGCTTGAAACTGCAGGTCAAGAATTTGGGAGACAGCATCTTGGTTGGGTTTTGGTTTCTTGTACAGCTCCTGCAGGGTCTGATAATGTCTGGCCTGTGCTGTCAGACCATCTTTGGCTGATGAAATGGAGGAGACAAATCAGTAAATCAGTCAAATGGATGAAATTGTTTGGAGCATCAAAATATATCAAGAATTAGTCCGGGTGCAGAATCGTTCCGGGCGTAGTGACTGCCCGATACGGCAACTCCATTGGGACATATCTCTACGTCGCGGTCGAACGTGATAGATGGATAGATCAGGGTCAAAACGCTATTTCGCGGGTGATAGATAGATAGATATATAGATAGATAGATAGTGTGTGTTGAATGAATACATACATTCGTATGTATATATATATATATATATATATATATATATATATATATATATATATATATATATATATATATATATATATACATACATATATATATATATGTATACATACATATATATATATATGTATACATACATATATATATATATATATACATACATATATATATATATATATACATACATATATATATATATATATATACATATATATATATATATATATATATACATACATATATATATATATATATATATACATATATATATATATATATACATACATATATATATATATACATACATATATATATATATACATACATATATATATATATATATATATATATATATATACATATATATATATACATATATATATATACATACATATATATATATACATATACATATATATATATACATATATATATATACATATATATATATACATATATATATATATATATATATACATATATATATATACATATATATACATATATATACATACATATATATACATATATATATATATATATACATATATATACATATATATATATATACATATATATACATATATATATATATATATACATATATATACATATATATATATATATATATACATATATATACATATATATATGTATACATATATATATATATATATATGTATACATATATATATATATATATACATATATCTCCACATATATATATATATATATATGTGGAGAGAGAGAGAGAGGGAGAGAGAGAGAGAGAATTTCGTGTATACAATATAATACAAAGTACTGTAAATACGCCAGGGATTGACAGAAAAAAAAAGATAACCTTAATCAACCGATGTAGTTTGTCCTAATAGAGTTGCTGTATGTGACGTTGTTGGCATTCGCCCACTGGACAGAGGCGACTGCCAATTACGTCACATACGGCAACTTTGGGCTGCTTTTCACCAAAGGAGTGGATGTCTGGGGACAGATTGGAGACGTTCCTCCTGGTGAAGACACAGTTCCTGGCTTCATTCGGGGCAGCCTTGTCTGGTACGGTGGAATTCTCAGCCGAGAGGAAACCAGATCCAAAACATTATGAACAAGAGAGAAACAATAGACACAATTAGGAAAAAAGAAAAAAAAAAGTGTTATGCTAGATGTTTTCAGAGCAAAGTAGGTAACCAATCACATCTACACTAATAAGGGCCCAAATCCGTTTCCTCCTGAGAAAGTGTTCTGGTCCAGGAAAAAGGTCTCTCAAATCATCACGACTGAGGGTGTGGAGCAAGACTTCATCGATGTTGGCAGCTATAACGACAGTCCAATCATTAACAAACCTTTTACACTTAACAACTCATACATTTTTTAACTAATGAATTTAATTCAACTTGACAAGTCAAACCAAGTTTGTTTTGTGCCAATTTCTGTTATCAGAATTAATTGTAAATGCAATTCAGTTTAGACATTTTGTCTCAAATTTGTAAAATACTTCTTTTTGAAATCAGTGTCAGCATACAGTTATTTTAATTACTTAGCGGACAAATCACAGTAATGGAAATTTTTTCATACCTACACATGACATACCATTTAAAATTGATACTGTGACATCATCCAGCTCATCCATTATTGGCCCCGGTTTGGATGTCCATTTAATTTCTCCTCAATCTGGCAGGGAAAAAAAATCATCATATTAAGGTCACATTTAGGACAAGCTAGCCTTCCGACTCAAGATCCGTTTTTTTTACAATGCCCATCTGCCATGGATCCCAAAGTTCCCATGCAATTAAAAGTTGTGACACCTTATCTGAATGATAACCCTAGACAGCTCAACGGATTGCTAGTCATACAGACAACAATCAAAATTGGAGTGAAACTTGTAACCACAATGCCTGCAACATGGTGGTACTTATGGTAATAATCATCAAATACCAGTGTTCTTCGTGACAAAATGACAACATCTGATAGGATTGTGCCACCTTGAACTGCAATCAACTTAAATTTTGATAAAAACAAGCAAATTGTACCTAAACTACATCTTCAATCAATCCAATTTGAGCACCCTCTACCCCATAAACTGAAGATACTGCAATCCAAACTTGGTAGTACAGTATTTCGTCATGCCACATATAACTAGGAATGCTAATTGCTTGTTCACATGACTAGAATTGCAGTACATCAATCCAATCCAAAATACACACTTGTGACACTTGTCATCAAGCTCATAAATCCATCGAGTCGAGATGAGCACGTGCAAGGAGTCGGACTCCGTGAGTTCACATAAACAGAGCATTGCGTTTGCATAAATTATGCACGGCTATCGAGCTAGAAGCCGAGTCCGATTTGGTGCACATAATCACACTATAATGCCTCTCAATGTCCTAACCCATGCCACGCAACACAAACGTGAGGGACCGATTTGAGTTTCTCACGGGACCAGCAGTGAAGTCACAACCGTCGCCCCAAATGAAATGTCGCAGCAGGAGCCTGAGGATTTTCTGACTCAACATGCTGATCATCAGGTAACGTAATGTTGGCTTCCTTGACGACATTAGACAACTCCCTGTTTATATTTTATCCATATTTTAGTACAAAGCCTCCTTGTTTTCTGATCTGCTCCTGTTTGACTTGTTCAGTTTTTGTTTTGACATTATACTGTTAGTGTTTATTTCAAATTAACAAGAAGTACCGGTACAGATAGTAGGAAATTAATATAACACTTGCGTCAAACAAAGAATAACTAACTGTACATATCATGTCTACAGGAAGGAGCTGGTACATTAAGTGAGAATATTCAAGAATATTAAGAGAAGATATATTCAAGGTTGTCCTGAGGTCAACTGTACCAACCATTGCCAGAGCTTATGGAGCAATTTGATGTTATTGTACAGTAAAAATGGAATATTGGAGCTGTTGGAAAAAGAAAGAAAAAAAAAAAAAAAGCCAACTTTAAGGCTTAATATCTCCAAAATGATACTGTACATATGCTTGATAATGACTGAGGATATAGTCAGGGTGTTCCTCAGGTCAACTGTACCAACCACTGACAGAAATTATGGAGCAAAGCAATGTTACTGTACAGTAAAAAAATTGAGTACTGGGCCCTTTTTGCCTGTTTGAAAAGCTAAAAAAAAAAAAGGAAAACAACAACTTTGAGGCTTAATATCTCCAAAATGGTACATTAAATATGCCTTATAATGATTGAAGATATATTCAAGGTTGTCCTGAGGTCAACTGTACCAACCATTGACAGAGCTTATGGAGCAATTTGATCTTATTGTACAGTAAAAATGGAATATTGGAGCTGTCGCAAAACAAAACAAAAAGCCAACTTTAAGGCTTATTATCTCCAAAATGAAACAGCAATCAATCACATTTAGAAATCAAATGTTTCTAAATGTGAAGTCAGTAATGTCAAGTCAGTGCTTGATGTGTCATCAGCAGGCGTCGGCGTCAGGAATGGGGCATCGGCGGGTTTCGGGCGGAATCGCCAGGCGTTGGGAAGCGTTGGCGGGTGTCGGGGGCTCGTGGCCAGGTGGCGGACGTCACGGCAGGCAGTGGCCAGGTGGGCTCAGTCCCACAAACGCTGCTTACAGCATTAATTTTGTATTGCTTTGATAACATTGTTTAAGTTGAGTTTAAATTTACACTATTTTTTTTTTCTTAGCTGCTAATTGTTCAAAAATGCTGATGTTAATAGTGTGTTTGCACAGTAAATGTTATGGCACTTTAATTCATATGGCAGTACATTTAAAATAACTGGCCGTCAAGTTCCAGGAACTGACAAACTGCACTGAGTTGAGTGAGATTCTCCAAAGGAACTCCAGTATAAATGTGGACTTTACATTCTAGTCCCCTGTGAAGAAAAACCCAAAAGTGAACGTTTTTGTACCTCACCCTTTCTAACTGGGACATTTGCAAGGGAACGCAGACTGGTTATGCATATTGAATATTCCTGCCTTTAGTGAGAGATCGGTGAGAAACAAGTTTTTGTGTCGTCCCGATAAAAGAAAAATGTTTCTGCTGTTACCTCAGAAATTGCCCGTTATTATTGTGGCTCAGGATTTTGTAGGTAGATTTTTTTTATTTTTCATAAAGAACAGGATAACAGTAATACCCTGGCATTGGCAATAAGCTTTAATTTTGTATTTGCATTTTTTTAAACTTTAGATTTAGATTTACATTAAAAATGTTTCTGTGTAAAGTGCTGATGTTAAGTGTTTGCACGATAAATGTTATGGTGCTTTCGTTTATATGGCAGAACATTTAAATTAAAGTGTATGAAAGACTTCTTTTAAATTCATTATTGGCTTTTGCGTATACAACGTGATTAATCGTGATTGATCAGGTAAATCATGCGATTAATTGCGATTAAAATTTTTAATCGTTGCCCAGCCCCAGTAAAAACATTTTTCTGGTGCCAGCATTTCGTGAGGCAGAAATTGATTCATACTTCAGTGCCTTGGAGCGAATAGCTTCGCCACTCAACTGGCCAAGAGAAATGTGGCCTGTCCTTCTCCAATGCAAGCGGGTGGGAAAAGCACAGGAGTTGGTGTCTGCTCTTTTCTTAGAAGACAGCCTGCAATATGATGTTGGAAAGGAAGCAATTTTTCCTGCTTATGAGCTTGTTCCTGAGCCCTACCGGCAAAAATTTAGGAACCATAGAAAATCTAGTGGTCAAACCTTTGTGGAGTTTGCATGGGAGAAAAGCAACCTCTTTGATAAATGGTGTGCAGCTAATGATGTCAAAAATGACTTTGAGTGACTCCGTGAGCTCGTTCTTTTAGAAGATTTTAAAGACTCTTTGCCAGAGAAGGTGGTAATGAATGAACAGAAAGTGTCGTCATTGTCCAAGGCTGCTGTCCTCGCAGATGAGTTTGTGTTGACCCACAAAAATGTCATCTCATCTTCCCCCCCGATCGGACAGGCCTTTTGTTTCTCGTCCCACAAGAGCCGAGCCTAGCCACCTCCCCCTTGAAAAGGCTAGAGGGAAGGGACTTCTGGTTTGGCCATAAAGCGGTAGACTGCGCGACACCAGGGCTCTCGACCGTCTAGGGTAAAAACTCCCCGAAAACTTGAATAACTATTGTCAGATATCATATTAACTACAAAGTGATCAGGGGAACGTTGGAATGGGAAGGAAAACTTGATTCAACCAAAACAGAAACACGGTAACAGACAATATGGCGGAACTACCAGCTTGCTCTGAAACAGAGGGAGATGGTGAAACGAACTCCTCGTGACTAACGACGCGGAAAATGGCTCGGACATAGAAATTATTAGCAAGGAGATACAGGATTTAAAAACGGAATCAAAAGAAGTCCTTCGCACGCAACGACGTGGAAAAAGACTTGGACGACTTCAAACACGAAATAAATCGACTTGCGAAAGTCGTCACCGAACAGGAGCTCCAAACCGGCAAGATAAACGAGGCTGAGTCGCGGATTGAAAAGCTAGAACGTTGGGCACAGGAAGCTAACGCTCTGGTCATATCACTGAGAGAACAAAAAGCTCTTCAGGACAAGTTAACTGACCTGGAGTCCAGGCCGAGGAGAAGCAACCTCCGTATCTATGGAGTCACTGAAGGAGAGGAGGGAGAATCTGTGGCCAAGTTTGTGGAAGACCTGCTGAAAAGCGAACTGCACCTGCCAGCAGATTTTAATTTCCAAATTCAGAGACCACACCGCTCGTTTGCACAGAAGCCAGCGGACGGTGCCCAACCGAGACCCATCAATGTTAACTTTCTGGAATTTACTACCAAAGAGAGGGTCCTGAGAGAGCTATGGAGAAAGAAAATAGAACTGGGGAATAAAGTACCCTCATTCCATCACGATTACGCGACAGAGATGGTCCAAAAGAGAAAGGAGTACAACACTGCTAAAAGAATCCTGAAGGAGAAGGGCATCCGGTTCCAGACGCCATTCACCAAGATGAGGACCCACTGGGATACGGGAACTCGAACCTACAACAGCGCAGAGGAGGTAAAGGAGGAATTGGTGAGACGCGGCCTGGCGGAGAAGACGGCGGTGGCGACGGGTGCGGAGGGGCCTGCGGCACTCGGTGCCCCGCACTACGACGGAGTGGCAGTGCAAGGAGGGATCCTGGAGGGGCTACGCATCAGCAGCGACACGAGCCAGAGAAAAGCTACAAGAGTTTCAAAGATTCTTTGATTAAATTCAGAGAATAAAGGGAAGAAAGCTGGTAGGGATGTTCTAGTATGACCGGTGTTTTTAGTTGACAAATTATTAAAATTGAATTCCCATGTTAATAGAAAAGTGACTGTGGGAAGTCCGGTTCGCTCCTTTTTTTCTAACGTTGGACTCATTTAGAACGACTAAAATCCTCATTGCAGGTTCAAGTGTCATTTCTAAGTTAGGTTAGATTTTTGACTGCCTTCACGCGGGCCGGACAGAGACACGCCGTAGTTTGGCCATGCCTGATCTACAGGAAACACATCTCTCTCAGCAAGAGCTAAATCAACATGATTTAAAAGCTAAACTCGACACAACTAATGGCAACAGAAGTCAGACCCGCCTGTCGAAACTTGTTAACGTCTCTCTAGCCGAACTCGGGATGTTTGATGTTTGGAGGGACCTCCACCCGTTACAGAGGACTATTTTTTTTATTAACATTACAGACAGATACAGAATAGAGGAATGTAAAATAGGAACGACTGACTTGTACTGACACAGTATTAATTACCTTATTATTTGTCTAAATAAGAGGAAGAAAAACACACTTTGGAGATTAAATGTGGGTATGCTAAATAATCCAAAAACACTGGAGGAGGTTAAGAAAGAGATTAAATGCTCTATGGAGGAGAACATAGATAGTCCAGTAGACACTACCATACTGTGGGACACAATTAAAGCTGTGATGAGAGGGAGGTTAATAGCGAGGGCAGCCTATCAAAAAAAGACTAGATGTGGCGAGGGGGAGGGTCTGGCGGAGGTGGAGACAATTCAGATGCTGGGTATAAAGGAAAATTTGGGGGGGGGGGGGGGGGGGTTGCCTGACAATGCCACCTGGGGAGTTGCAGGAAGAGCTTAATCGGACTAAGCAATAATTCGGTTTTCTTGTCCAATCGGAGTTCTCACCTTGTCCCCCTATACATGCAGCTGAGAAATTTGAATTACTGACGGGAACGTGTCCTCCTCCCAACAGTAGGGGGTGGAGTGAGCCTTTTCAGCTGGTCAGCTGCTTTCGGTTGACATATTACATCATTATGATATAGAATGATAGTTCATAATGTACGTGTTACTTACTTTGCAGATAAGCTGTACCCTATTTCTTGTGCTCATGGTTATCTTAAAAGATAAGGTGTCTTCAGTTATACACACGCTCATTAACGTGCCGACCGTGGAGGAAGCTCGTGCCGCTGCACACCGTTTCCAGCAGAATAACCGCGAAATTATCGAAATACAAACAAATCAGAAAAACATCTCTTTGCTGTGCTTTTATTTACAAAGTTGAAATTCTTCTAACTTACAAAAAATGTGAACGAAAAGGTAGAAATATAAATACGAACGAATACGTATTTGTTCAGGGCTGCGCAAAGCCGGAGCCCTACATTTGCTGCGCTACCCTTTTAAAAAAGGTCTCTGTTGTGTGTTATTTTAATATGTCCATCTCTTTTAGAAGAGAAAGCATCGCCCCGGTCTCATCCTCTCTCCAAATGTCAACATTCTTATTTGCGTTTGCTGGTTGTTTCGCACCGTCTGTTTTGTTAGACGACGTAGTTGTGCGGTGGCGCGTGCGCACTTACGTTGTCCAGTTAATAGTCTGACTAAGGCGTATACATGGCCGAGAAATTAGAATTCCAATCGCATTATCTGGGTGTCACAATCGGAGTTCTCCGATTCCAATCGGCGTTCTCAAACTCCGATCATAATCGGACTAAGGCAATAATTCAAATTTCTCTAGTACCATGTAAACGCACTGAGGGACGCAAAGATTGCACTCCAGCGCAGGTGTGATTGATGACGCAAAGGTGGGGGCAAACCCACCTGCCACGTAGTTAATTA
>NW_027466098.1:2065000-2130000 GCF_046127955.1 Nelusetta ayraudi
TCTGCATTATAACTTCTATTACACTCTAAAAAACTCACTCCAATATAACTGCACTCGTCCTTCTCTCACATTACATTGGATCACAATGACCAAACAACACAACAAAGACAATGATCCAACTGTACTGCCACGTCCAGACTCAGTGTAGGTCTGTAGGCCTCTTGGACCTTCATGTGAACCACTGCGTGTTGACTGGAGGTGAAACATGACTGACTGCTGTCCTCCTACCTGGACAATGCAATCTCACTTTCATTCTGCTGCAGATGGCCATTTTCATTTTACACTGTCCAAATTTACAGCTCAGGGCGCTGGGACGAATTCCAAATTGTGTGCAGATACAGGCCTACACTTCAAATAATTATGAGAAAAAAGAGAGCACTTCCATTAGGAAATAGTCAACATGAAATTTGTCAGTCTTCTACTGACACCTGCTGGTCAAATTGAATAGTTGCAAATATTGTGAACAAGTTGTCATCTAATTCTAATCCTAAACAATATGGCCATTCCAAGTGAAGTATTAAGACAATTAATCAGGTATGTACTGCTTGATTGAACACATTCATCCCGTTCCAGTGCACTAAAACCCACTTCCCTTCAGGACCGTGTCAGCGAAGCCAAAACTTCCTTGATTGACGCTGTTTCCCAGCATGCAATGCGAGCTAGCGATTCACAATACTATTTCATCACAAACATGGATGTAAAAAATAAAAAGGGAAAAAGGGAAAAATGAAACATCAGGAACACCAACCATTGCAATACAAGCAGAACTGGGCAGAAGTTTTATATTATGTACACCATAATACAGCCTTCTGGTGGACAAGCTATTTAAATCCGTCTCTTCGTATGGTACTTCTGTTGGTGGAAGTTCGTCTTAGAAGTCACGTGCTGGGTGGGTTACCCCATCCGCCAGCTCGGGGAAGGTCTAAGACAAGAGCAAATCATTATTCTTGATGAGTATCACCTTATACGGTTGAGCAAGTGAACAGAAAATATGTGTCAACGTGGTCAGTCGTAACAGGAGAAGCTTGCTGGCGGAAATGATGCACTACAAGTGGATGTGACACTAATGAGTGCGATGGATGAGGTAGAGCAATGCTCCAGAACCCGATTCAGACTACTCTCCCTCCACTTTTTTTGTTTTGTATGAGCGTTTAAAAAAAACAACATAATGATAATCGAATAAGCTTTAGTTTATTAATCAGAATTAAAACAAGTAGGTTTTGCCCTTACAAGGTTGTAGATTTGTTATAGATGAGTTCCTTTGTTGTAGTTTGGCGCTTGAAAAACTATATATGGGATGTACCATGACCTGAGGGATTTCCTCATCCCATCCCAGCTTGGTTCTGATGCTGAATGTGAATGTATCTTGCTGTACATCCCACTGAGCTCCAAGGGCCCTCTCCATAGGGAGCTGGTCTCTGTCAAGGTTAAGTGTTTTTACCTCTTTAGCTCTCTGCTCTTCAGGAATGGCGGCCAGCACCGAGCGATGATTGCTCACCCACTTATTGAGCTTAAATCCACCTCTACCGCACAGGTCTGTTAGCTGCTGGTACAGATGTATTGCTTGTTCCACCGTGCTGACGGCCTTTAGACAATCATCCACGTAGAAATTTTGACAAACAGTGTTTATAACCTCGGCTGGGAAGTCATGCTGATTGTCGTCAGCTGCTTTCAGCAGAGCGAATGAAGCACAGCTTGGGGATGACACTGCCCCAAAGATGTGGACCAGCATCCTGTGCTGTTGTAGGTCCTTTGTAATGTCCTCATCTGGCCACCAGAGGAAGCGTAAGAAGTTTACATCCTGGTTGGAAACTCTTACTTGATGAAACGTTCCCTCAATGTCAGTCATGAATGCTACAGGGCAGCTAGTCCACATGTACACGTGATAACGCATCTGCCAACACATTATCAACCCCCCTTCCTGTGGCAAATCTGGAGATTGAAGTCTTGCAGGGGCAGAAACCACCGCATCTACAAGGGCATTATAGTCAAATAAAAACCTGACCCCAAATTAACATCAAGATGGGCATTGTCAGAAAGAGAGTCAAAGCTTCTTTCTTAACTTCCCAATATTGCCTTTGTGTGCGTGCTGCTTAGTTGTGGCATGTCCCTCTACTTCTATGTCATGGTGCAAAACTGACGTACAGCGGGGGTGGTCAGAAAACAATAGTGGGTGGCTCTCAATTAATTTAACAATATCATGACGGGCTGATGCAGGCAAATGGGACAAAAACAAGTTTCATTTATGCATAATTTCAGAGTTTCCGAAGGAACACCAATTTTTTTTTTTTCAATGAGCCCTCCCTCCGCCAATGGGCACGGAGGGGGCGGAGGCTCAGGCGACACATTTTTCCGAGCAACGTAACGCCCGGTTCACACTGGACGCGGAAGCGCCACGAAGCGCCGCGAAGCGCCGAGCGCTTCCATTCGGCGCCCATGTTAATCAATGTAGTAGTCGCGCGCCTGCAGACGCGAACAGGCGCGCGGCTCCCCTCGCGGATCGCGCCATGCATTTAACGTCAGTTCACTGGACGTGGAAGCGAAGCGCCGCCGAGCGCTTCCATTCGGCGCCCACGTTAATCAATGGTGGTTGCGCGGCTCGCGGCATGCATTCGTTGTTTCGGCGTCTGCTCTAATCCATGCGCGAGCCGCGAGCGATCCTCGTCTACAGTACAGGAAGTCGCTCAATAAAAACGAGAAAATCCGGTGAATTTTAAAAATAAACTAATTTCAAAATAAAAACCGAATGACAAATTCGATCATATATCATATTTGTATGTTATATTTGTCAGTACATTGTATCAGAGTGCGAGAGAGATTAAACACACACACACACACACACACAGAGGAAGACTTGAACAAAATACGTCTTTGATCCTAGAGATGCCGGTCAATGCGACTCATGACCGCACAACTACGTCGTCTAACAAAACAGACGGCGCGAAACAACCTGGCAAACGCGAATAAGAATGTTGACATTTGGAGAGAGGATGAGACCGGGGCGATGCTTTCTCTTCTAAAAGAGATGGACATATTAAAATAACGCGCAACGGAGACCTTTTTAAAAAGGGGAGCGCAGCAAATGCAGGGCTCCGGCTTTACGCACCCCTGAACAAATACGTATTCGTTCGTATTTATATTTCTACCTTTTCGTTCACATTTTTTGTAAGTTAGAAGAATTTTAACTTTGTAAATAAAAGCACAGCAAAGACATGTTTTCCTGATTTGTTTTTATTTTGGTAATTTCGCTGTTATTCTGCTGGAAACGGCGTGCAGTGGCACCAGCTTCCTCCACGGTCGGCACTTTAATGAGCGTGTGTATAACTGAAGACACCGTTCCTTTGCAAAACCTGTACACAAACTCTCCCACCAGTCTGCGCAGAACCCGAATCCAACAAGAACGAGAGTTTGGGGTCCGTAGCGGCGGCACAAAGCGTAGCATCGAAGTGTTGTTGTAGCCCTCCAACAGCAAACAACGTTCTTGTCTGCCTTTTAAAATAACCAGGAGCACAAGAAATAGGGTACACCTTATCTGCAAAGCAAGTAACACGTACATTATGAACTATCGTTCCATATCATAATAGATTTAATATGTCAACTGAAAGCAGCTGACTGTATATGTATATATATATATATATATATATATATATATATATATATGTATTAATCAACCTCTGTCATTGAACTCCAAAACATACATGGTCAATATCCATATTATTATTATTATGTTGTTGTTTTTTTTTAAATGCTCATACAAAACAAAAAAAAAAAGTGTGACATCCACATGTAGTGCATTATTTTCGCCAGCAATCTTCTCATGTTACCACTGACTACATTGACCCATATTTTCCATATACTCACCTGAATCAGATGCCCTGCACATCACCTGCAAGGGCCCCGAGGGGTGGCGCGCAACCAGCACGTGACCTCTACCACGTGCTTCCACCCACGGAAGTGCCATAGGAGGACACGGCTTAAATAGTATGGCTTGTCCACCAGAAGGCTGTATTATGGTGTACATAATATAAAACTTCGGCCCAGTTCTGCTTGTATTGCAATGGTTGCTGTTCCTGAAGTTTCATTTTTTCCTTTTTCCCTTTTTCTTTTTTACATCCATGTTTGTGATGAAATAGTATTGTGAATCGCTAGCTCGCATTGCATGCTGGGAAACAGCGTCAATCAAGGAAGTTTTGGCTTCGCTGACACGGTCCTGAAGGGAAGTGGGTTTTAGTGCACTGGAACGGGATGAATGTGTTCAATCAAGCAGTACAAACCTGATTAATTGTCTTAATACTTCACTTGGAATGGCCATATTGTTTAGGATTAGAATTAGATGACAACTTGTTCACAATATTTGCAACGATTCAATTTGACCAGCAGGTGTCAGTAGAGGACGAAATTTCATGTTGACTATTTCCTAATGGAAGTGCTCTCTTTACGTTGGATTTTTCTCATAATTATTTGAAGTGTAGGCCTGTAGTTGATGAGGAATCACGGTGTGCTAACGCTACTCAAACAGCTTAGATGAAAAAAAGGGAGTGTGATTTGGGTTTGTGGTACATTATGACAATCTCGGACTTGCAAGACTGAGGCGACGGTTCAATTCCCATCAATGTGTATTATATATGTGTTATTTAGCTCATCTATTCTACATTTTAAATAGATCACATTTGACATCTGACCCACTGAACACTTACTATTGAACATATTTTTAAACTATGGGCTATTTAGTCTTGTTTTAGGATATAATATAATTCATTGCACAAACTGTCAGGCTAAGTATCAGAGCTATAGTATACTACAATCAGTCGTGCCAAAAAAGAGACATTTTTACATCTTTATTTTTCATTTTTATTTTATTGTGTCAGCATTGAACCATACAAGCATGTAGTGTTGTCCAACAAAAATGCATGGCGAATCAAATCCCAAACAATCTATGAAACAATGAACACGTTTCAATTGCACTTCATTTTATTGAGCACTAGATGACCTCCTCGAGCACTGTGTCATTGAAGCCTCGAGTAATGAACCATTTTTTGAAACAAGTGTCGAAGCTTCAACAAAGCCTCGATCGGCCATCACTACCTACGGCTGCGTGCTCTAACACCATTTCAGAAGTGACTAACTGCAGAGTTGGGAGCGGAGGAGGGATGACCTTCAGGCTGGCTCGACTGCTCCTCCTTCTAAGCCGTGGCGCGCAAGGACCGCACCTGCAAGGCGTCATCCACTGTCAGACACGCACACAGACACAAAGATAGAGGCACCTAGACCCACCCGTGGGTCATAACACTCCGTGTGGATCTTTTCACTCTGGCATTGAAAGGGGGTGCTAGCGCTAGCCGTTTGCTAAGCTATGTACAGACAGCACCACCGCTTGCCGAACCACATAGTCACACCGTTTATATACAACAACTCATCAATATCTCTAAAGTAGAAGTCAAGAACTTTTTTCAAAAACGATAACTAACTCAAACTTTTTTGTGTGTTTATAAAAACAAACTAAAACAAACTTAAATTGAAGTCATATTTCACTTCGTTTACGTCTGTCAAATGAATATTTGCCCAGGAAAATCTTTTAGTTTTACGCAGCAGCACCTAAATGCACGTCGCGTTCTGTGACGTCACCCCTCTTTCACAGCAGTATGTTGACGCGCGACTCGCGGCGGGAAAGTCCGATATGCCACAGTAGTGAACATGTTTATTGAGACTGGGAAGTAGACACGAGTCAACAGTTTGACTCAGTTGACTCAAATATCCTGTGGCGATGAGAGTGGTTATGGCTATCTGATAAATCAAGATTTAATATTGGGAATTTAACAAAATGAAAAGGAACCGACAACGCCACCCTGGGAATTTCACCCAGGGAGTTCTACTAAACACAAAACTAATAATTAGGCACACAGGTAAGTTCTACGAGGAAGGAGTAGGAGACGTGGTTCAGAATGTTTAAAATATCAAACCAACTTTTATTCAACATTTAAAAATAAAAGGAACAAACAGACCAACACTTAAAACGGAGCTACTGAGCTCCTTATTCTTGGTGTAGAAACTGAGGCTTACCGATGAGGGGGCCAAACGGGGGAGGAACCAAAGAAAACAAGGAACACCCCACTCACACGTGACACACCTGCAAAGAAAGTGAAGTGCAAAAAAAAAGAAGAAAACAACCACAATCCCGGGTCACAGCACGCGAAGGGGCCCACCACCCGGGACACCGCCACAACCAGCAGCTCTCAGCGACTACAAAAGAAAAGATAAACAGTTGGTTACAAAAAGTTCCCTAAAATCTGTCACATGTACTGAAATAGCAAGAAAAACAAACAAACAATGCAATTACACACACACACACACACACACACACACACACACACACACACACACACACACACACACACACGTTCCCACCAACCACGCACACGCATACACGCACACACACCACTGTGGCTGGACCGGCGACTTGATAGTGTAACTGTTGTGTCGTAGACAGTAAATAAGTACGAGTAGTCGGGCGAATTCAGGAACACGTTTTTACTTAGTTTTCTTCTCAGGCTATTCACCAGCACAGTCTATATGTTAGATTGCCACCTCAAGGTGGAACACTGTCAATGCAGGCAAATACCACATATCCCCCTTTTTAAGAAAAACAAAGGATATCCATTATGGAACTCAAAGTTAATTTACCCATGCCCATATTACTTAACACGTTAAGTATAAACTGAAATTACACATTCACCTTTTTGCAATAGGGGAACTAAACAACTGTAACGTATTGCATTTATTTTTCTTTTAGTAAACTTGCTGGGCAAACTGGTTGAATGTGAGAAACAGAAATTGAAGAATATAGATTTATGCAAAATATTTAACAGAATGAAAACCACAGTACCAATCAGATAAACATTTCACACTCTCCCCCCAAACCTGCTAGGTTTCAAAATCACCCAACCAAACAGGCGGACGAATCTGCCTGCGACACCTCTGGGACCTGGCAGGTAGTTCAACAGGTGGAAGTGTCTGAGGGGGTACATAAATGTCCTCGGCCCGGACACCATCATTGTCTGAGGGGCCCGCACAAAAAGGAAAATTAGCACGAGACAGGTGTATGGCATTCCATACTTTCGAGAGTGTCCTTTCTTTATGATTCCAGGCTTTTTTACCCTGACATAGGACCCACACTGGGAACTGGGGAGACTGTGCTCCTCGATGCTTATCGGTGTAGTGCTTGACTTTAGCTTGTTTCAGAACCACCCGGTCTTTCAACCCAGCACGGTGAACAGTAACAGGAGGAGAAGAAAAGTCTCTAATGTTCAACTTAGTGCGGAACGGGCGTCCATGAAGCAGTTCAGCAGGAGAGATTTGAGTCAGGGCGTGAGGAGTGGCAGGATATGTAAAAAGGAAATTGGAAACAAAAGATTTCCAAGGTTGACCTTCTATGTCAGCAGTTTGTAAACAGTCCTTCAGAACCCTGTTCCATCTCTCTACTTCACCATTGCTTTGTGGGTAATAGATGGAACTGCGGCGGTGTGTAATGTCCCGAGCTGCTAGGAAAGCCTCAAACTCGGCAGACACAAATGAAGGGCCGTTGTCAGTCACCAACTCCATTGGATTACCTTCTCGACTGAAGACGGTAGACAGAAATGAAATTACAGTAGCAGATGAAACATTGGATGTGAATGCAACCTCGGGCCATTTGCTGTAATAATCCACCAAGGTAATAGCAAAACGGCAGTCTGGCGGAGCAGAGTGGAATGGGCCCACAATATCCATGGCCAGCTTCTCCCAGGCCGCATTGGGCAACGGCACTGGTTGCAGTGGGGCAGCTCGAGTTATTGCTGTCTTGTCATGCTGGGAACAAGTAGTGCAGGATCGAATGGCAGCTTCAACATCAGTGTCCATACCAGGCCACCAATAAAGCTCTCTCAGTCTTTGCTTAGTCCTGACCATACCTTGGTGCGTATCATGGGCTAACTGAATGAGGCGTGGTCGCAAAGCCCAGGGAATCACAACTCTATGAGGACCTCTCACCAAAACCCCTTCCAGCTCAGCCAGTTCAGTCTGTATTCTGTAAAAGGGCAGCAGGGCAGGATCCAAGCCTTTGGCTGCACGGGGCCAGCCATTTCTGAGATGCATGAGCACTTTCTGCAGAACTGGGCAATCTTGGTAGGCGTTATGTAGCTGGTCAGGAGTAACAGCTGTCAGTTCCACAGTCACCATCGCAATTTCGTCCTCCTCCAACTCCTGCGGTTCAGAAGATGGCAGGGGTAGACGTGACAAACAATCTGCTACAACGTTTTCTCGACCAGGCTTGTACTCCACAGTGTAGTTGAAGCACATTAGACGAGCAGACCATCTTGAAATCCTCATACCTGCTCTTCCGAAGCCTTTTGTGGACAGCAGGGTGGTGAGAGGGCTATGGTCCGTTCGCAGGGTGAAATGCCTTCCCCAGAGGTATGTGCGCCAGCGTTCAGCCGACCACACACACGCCAGAGCCTCTTTTTCTATAATGGAATACTTTCTCTCGCACTCTGTGAGAGACCTGGATGCAAATGCGATAGTTTTTTCACAGTCACCATGCAGCTGAGTTAACACTGCACCTATCCCGTAGTCACAGGCATCTGTAGTGACCAGAGTTGGGAGAGCAGGGTCGAACAGTGACAGTGCAGGACTTGAAGCAATCAATTCTTTTACACGAGAAAAAGCTACTTGGGCAGCATCAGTCCACGTAAAGCCAGAATTCCCTCTGAGCAGCGCACGAAGAGGTTCCACAACAGAGGCATAACAGGGGATGAACTTGGAATACCAACCGGTGAGGCCCAGGAAGGACTGTAGGGCCGTAGCACCACGCGGAGGTGGAGCCTCTGTAATGGCAGTGACATGATCTGGGTTTGGACGGATGCCTGAAGCGGAAACAACGTGGCCCAAAAATGAAAGTTCATTTTGTCTGAACAAGCACTTCTCAGCATTCAGTTTTAGTCCACGGTCATTCAGTCGTTGCATCACAGCTTGAAGTCGAATCTCATGCAGTGCAGGGGTGTCAGCATACACAATTATGTCATTCAAGTAACACTGCACACCCTCCAAACCTGCGAGAATCTGAGACATCATCCTCTGAAATGCACTTGGGGCAGATTCCAGACCAAAGGGCACTTTCGTAAATCGAAAAAGTCCCTCATGAGTAATGAAAGCAGTGAGGTCCCGACTCTCTAGGTGAAGAGGTACTTGGTGATAGGCATTTTGAAGATCAATAGAGGAAAAGATCTTTGCTCCACGAAGCTCATGGAACACTTCCTCTATATGTGGCAGTGGGTGGCTGTCGATTACGACGGACTTGTTGGGCTCACGCAAGTCTGGACATATCCTGAGCCGGCCTGACTTTCGGTTCACCACCACAATTGATGACACCCACGGGGAGGAGTCGATTCGCTCAATAACACCATCCTGCTCAAGTCTTTTTAATTCCTGAGACACTGCATCACGTATGGCAAATGGCAGGCGACGTAACTTCTGCTGCACAGGCTGTATATCTGGTTTCACCATCACTTTATGTACAAATCCAGAAACTGTTCCAGTGCCTGATTTTCCTGCCACAGCAACTGTGTACTGCACTGAGATAGCAGGAGCTTTAGTAGTAACGATGCCATCCCTTATCTCGAGTTGAAGAGCATTAAAAAGATCCATGCCTAAAATCGGTGTGCCTCTTGGAACAATATGAATGTACTCAGATGTGCTTTTTGTCATGAACTTTACTAAAAGTTCCAAACAACCAAGAACAGAAATTGGTTCCCTTGTGTAAGTAGCCAGATTTTTTCTGGGACTCAGGAGAGGTGTATGGCTAAAATGGGTTTCATACAGTTGCTCTGGAAGAATGGAAACACCTGAGCCAGTATCCACAATCAGGTCAACAGTAACTGGAGAGCCAACAGCAGCCATCAAGGAAACTGTGCATGACAACTTACTGCTTCTTGTATTAGTGTCATTCTCGTCCACCAGCAGCACTGTGACATTTTCACCAGAAACTTCTCCCACGCTGCTAGAAGCATCTCTGCTTTTACACACCCTGGCAAAATGTCCATGCTTAGTGCACAGTCTGCAAGTAGCTGATTTAGCTGGGCACTTGGGGTGATTTGCAACATGTGATGACGAACCACATCTGTAGCAAGTCTTACCAGCAACCTTCTGTCCAACACAGAGAGTAGCAGCTGCCGTCTGTGGCGGCTTGCAATGATAGCTGGAATACCTTTGCTGCTTCTGTCTCCCGCCACGAAAAGTAGTTCCACGGACAACGCCGACGACAGACTCCGCTCCTCCACCTGAGGAAGCGATCGTCTTTGCTTCAGCAGCAGCATTCTCGATCTGGGCAGAAATCCTCAGTGCCTTATCCAGGGTTAACGTATCCTCCAGCAACAGGCGTTCTCTGATCCGTGCATTTGACGTCTTCTCCACAATCTGGTCCCGAATCATGTCTTCTGATAAAGCGCCGAACTCACATGTCGTAACGAGCTCCCGAAGAGTCGCTGCGTACTGAGCCGTAGATTCGCCGGCACGTTGGGCTCTCTGGCGAAACTTATTCCGCTCCGCGACAACATTCAATTTCGGCACAAAAAAATCCTTCAAAGCTTTCAGTGCATCATCGTATGAATCACCGATCGCTGGCAGCGTGTAGAAAATGCGCTGTGCTTCCGCGCCGACCGTGTGAATTAGCAGTGCACGTTTTCTCTTGTCTTCGATTCTGTCGGCCAGAGCTAGCACGTAGTTGTCAAACATGCGAAGCCACGTCTCAAAGGGTACCGTAGGCTCACCCGGGTTTTGCAAAAACGCCGGAGGTGGCGAAATCCCATACAGAGCCATCCTCGTCGCCAATATGTTGTGTCGTAGACAGCAAATAAGTACGAGTAGTCGGGCGAATTCAGGAACACGTTTTTACTTAGTTTTCTTCTCAGGCTATTCACCAGCACAGTCTATATGTTAGATTGCCACCTCAAGGTGGAACACTGTCAATGCAGGCAAATACCACAGTAACGTCTGCTGTCTGAGGGTCAGCAGTGGCGACGTAAGCAAACGAAGAAAAACACAACGAGAACGGAAAAACAACAAGTAAAACCAAGGCGGGACGGAAGCAACATGCACCGTCCACCGTCTGTACGGGGCGGCTAGCACAATCAAGTGCGGGCGAAGCGGCAGTGTTCCTGCACTTATCTTATAGGACCGAGTTTTGGGCCACAGGTCTTGATCACCAAGCGTCCTCCAGGTGAGGAGAACGACGAGGAGGCTCTGCGCAGCTTTGTGCTCGCAGGCGGCTGTAGGGTGCCGGTGAGGTGTTCAGGAAGCACTGTAAAAAGAACGGACAGGTGAGGTACTACGTACCTATGCTAATAAGCCATAATAATTTAAATGCTAAAATGTCCGCACCTGATCCTCTTACAACTCGGGCACACAAAGCAGATGTTCAGTGTCCCATTGACCACGATGGACCACTAAACGAAGCTTTTAAGAAAAATGCGAAATGAAGCCACTGAGAGCTAAAACAACATGCAAACAATGCCACAGTGCAGCTTTTCTCAAACGGGTCAATTTTGAAATCATTTTAATCAACTCTGTCTTCATTGATCAGAAGCTTTTTGCAGATTTGGAATTAAAAACATTTAACTGCAGGAATCATAAAATCGTCTCATCAGTGACGTTTATACAGCCATTAAAAAATTTAATATGTGCTGAACAGACAAACGGAGGTGTAAGAGGCCTGTGTGACCAGCAGGGGGCAGCAGAGGACCGACAGCCGCAAGTTCATCCTCAGAGAGGCCTGAGAAGGTTCTGCACCTTCAGCTCCTCCAGGAGGTCCTCAGCAAAGTGTCAGAGTTTGTTGGTTTTTTTTACCTCGGTCGGCAGAGTCAAAGTATTAAACTTGTAGCCAGGGGGCGCTGCAGCTCACTCAACACCTACAAGGTTTGAAAAGGATATTGAGTGGAATTCATCTGGAATGAAAAGAAAAGCACAACTACAGTAGAAAAACTGAACACAAAGACGCACAAAGTTTGAACTACACACTGATTTTCTTCTTCTGTTGATTCAAATGAATTTGACAGAAATAATATCTGAAAAAATAGAAACCAAATGTTAAATTTCGACATTTAAAAAATGGACAGATTAATTTACACCCAGTAAGATAAGAAGATATTTAGCTCTCAGCCAATTAGAGCTGCTGCTCCTGTGTGTGTGTGCGTGCGTGCGTGCGTGCGTGCGTGCGTGCGTGCGTGCGTGCGTGTGTGTGTGTGTGTGTGTGGATGTGGTGGTGTGTGTACCTGAATGTGGGAGTGGGTGTGTTTAAGTACGTCACTGGAAGTAGGCTGCCAATTAGACTGCCACAGACAGCAGAGCCCGGCCCCCGGACGGGGCCCCCCAGGGCAAGCGAGACCAGACTCATCCCCATAACAGGACCCAGCCCCTTCACCCCCCGGGAGGATCGGTCCCCAAGGCAGGCCCGGGCACCCAGAGGCCCCCCCCTACGGACCCAGTATGGCGCATCGCCGCAAGTGGCGAGGTCCCCATAGGCCCAGCCGGTCTCGCACCCCTGGGGCACCGGACTGCACAGGGCCCATCCAGAGTGGGAAAGATGTCGGATCCCGCCCCCGCTAGCAGGCCGACCCCACTGTGTGTAGGGGTGTCAGTGTGTGTATATGTGCACTTGCTGGTGTGTTGAACTATGGTGCGTTTAAAATGGAGGGGTGGTAAGGCCCTGGGGCAACCACACTGCTGCTGAGCAGGGCGGCGGCCGCAGTGCACGAACCACCCCCCCAGGCCTTAAGTGTCTGTAATGCTATTAAGATTGGAGAGGGTCTTAAGGCCAGAAGGCCGGGCAGCGACCACCCAAGACACAAATCCCCCGAAACAGAAAAAAATTAATTAATTAATTAATTAAAAATTTAGGGAAAAAAAACAAAAAAACACCTATTATGTGACCAGGGGGGACTCCCGGTCAGGGCGCCCCCTCAGCGACATCGGGGCCGGGGACACCACAGGGATCCAGGAGCCAAAGGGGGCCCGCCCCCCACCGCACCGCACCACCCGGGCACACAGGAGCGGTAGCCGGCGAACGCGCAGCCCCACCCCAGGCATGCGACCCCACCGCGTACGATCCAGCGCCAGTCCCCAGACACAGGGACGGACCAGCCCTCCCACCAACAAGGGGGCACACAGACCAGAGCCAGGGACCCCCCCCCCCCCCCGGAGCACCACCCCCAAAGCACCACCCACCAACCATCAGGCCCAGCCCCCCGCGTGGTAGACATCCCCCGCCGGGGCACCCAACCCCCGATCCCCCACCAACCCGCAAAGCAGCCAAACCCCCCCCCCCCCCCCCCCAGACCGCACCCGACCCGCGGCAGCACGACCACCGCTGCCCACTACCCATCAACTAGCAGCCTCAGCTATTGATTGATTACTAGTTAGTTATAGGATGAAGCAGACATTCCTACCAAGGAGGTGTGGTCTAACAGTAAGTTCCTATATTGTGCAATGTGCAGGTGTTGTTTTGTTTTCCAGTTTGTGAGGATTGTTTTCTTAGCGATAGATAAGGAGGTGATCAGCATGCGAGATTCTGCCTTATCTGATGTGATATCACTGAGGTCCCCTAAGAGACAAAAAGAAGGAGTGGCTGTGTTGTAACCAACCTGTGCTGATAGATCATTGCATACTACGTGCCAGAATTTATTTACTGGTGGGCAATGCCATACAGCGTGTAGGTAATTATCTGGGACATTAACTGTGCAGTGTGAGCAGGTCTGAGAGGCGGTCATGCCCATCTGAAACATCTGCTGTCCAGTGTAGTGGATCCTGTGGAGTACTTTAAAATGTATTAATTGTAGAATAGGTTGTTTTATCAGTGAAAAGGTGTTCAGGCAGATTGTTCTCCAGAAATTAGAGTGAGGCTGGAGAGACAGGTCTCTTTCCCACTTAACAATTGGGATAGAAATTGTGCAATCTGTATTTGTAAGCAACTCACTCCAATAGAACTGCACTCGTCCTTCTCTCACATGACATTGGATCACAATGACCAAACAACACAACAAAGACAATGATGCCACTGTGCTGCCACATTCAGACTCTGTGTAGGTCTGTAGGCCTCTTGGACCTTCATGTGAACCACTGCGTGTTGACTGGAGATGAAACATGACTGACTGCTGTCCTCCTCCCTGGACAATGCAATCTCACTTTCAATCTTACAGCCACTAAAAAACCTGATTAGCTAGTTAGTGTGAGCAGAACATTTACACACTGCTATTTGGGAGGGCAAAAGTATGGCTCGCAAGAGGTCAGCAATAAGCACATGATTTAACACCGGCTTCCCGTCTGACTTGAGGAAGTCCCTGCATTTCCACAGTGCCCCAAAGTCATGAACGACACCAAACGCATAACGGGAGTCTGTGTAGATTGTGACAGACTTGCCCTCTGCAAATTTACACGCTTCAGTTAGCGCAACCAGCTCTGCCCCTTGTGCTGAGAGGTGACATGGAAGGGAGTCAGAGCAGATGACCTCCGAGTCGGAGACAACTGCGTAACCAACTCTGTTGGCGCCTATGTCGTCCCGGAATGCTGAACCATCTGCGTAGAAAACAAAATCAGCATTAGCAAGGGGTTCGTCAAGGTCAGCTCAGGTCGGGGGGAGAAAATTGTGTCTAGCTCTGCTATGCAGTCGTGTGTGGGTGGGGCACGTTCGGTGCCCTGGCGTGGACAGCAGCGTTAACTGCTCTCAAATGTTGAACAAACCTCCAGTCATCACGTTGAGGAGGAACTCTGGCCTTTTCTACAGGGAACATGGGCGTGCGCACTGGCGAGTCGGGGCATGGGACAATGACACCTGCTTCGAGAAGAGAATCAAAAACAGGAGTGATCCCTTCAACAGCTTCTGGCTTCAGAGGATATTGCGGCTGGTTGGGCCGAATATCACTTTTGGGTGTGATCTTCACCGGTTCGGCACCTTTGATCAGTCCCACATCGTATTTGTGAGCAGCCCACAGTGAGGAGGGAACCTCACTCAGTTCCTCGGGCAGCTGCGATGTGTCAGTGAAACATGCAAAACTCGTGTTGTGGCGCTCGCTGTCACGTGTCTCTGTCAGGTGCAGACAGCGAAGAGCCTGTGTTTCCAGTGGAAAATCAGTCTTATGCACATTCAGGGTGGGGGAGTAAAAATGTCCCCGCTCCTTTGGGTGCCAGTCTTTGGTCGACAGGCATTTCGTCAAAAACGGACCTAGGTCCTTCCACTCATCGCCTGGACTCTTGGAAAGTGAAATGTGTGGGGTAGACCCACGGACAGAAAAAAAAGAAATGCACTCTGCTCTGGTGTAAGTGAAACAGAGGCAACGCATCGTTGGGCCCCCCAAAACAACGTAGAAACAAAGTGGTCATCATTCACGCTTGGAAAAAAAAAAAAAACTGACTCTCAAACACACTGTTTCTTTCACGAGTTGCACTGGCTGTGCAGTGCAAATTGGGAACTTTCATGAAGTGAGCATCACCCGGCACCTTATCGTTAGCCGCCACTATCAATTCTTCTGAGGCCTCGAGGGGAAGCAACCACTGGTAGACATGCAAGAGAGGCTTAGGAATTTGAGCCAAGGTCGAGGAAGATAACGACCTGGCAACAATCAACCCGTCGGGGGTGGAGATGAGATTCATGCCCATGGCTAGAAGCAAATCTCTTCCCAACAAATTCATCGGACACACTTCTGACAAAGCTGTGTTTAATTTGGTTTTGTGATGTGCATGTCTCGTCGCCGTAGTCAATACAAGTAAGTGGAGTGGTGAGAGGCTCTCTCTTCTTCGTTCCAGCTGCCCCGACAGAATAAACATATCTCCCACTTTTTTTTTTACACTGGGGAAGTTCTTCTGCACGAAGGAGCGACAATGTTGCTCCGCTATCGGCTAGGAACGTGATATTTTTACCCATAATTCTAAAAGTGACCCGCGGCAGTTTCTCAAAAGCAGCTTCTTTATACAACGTGTATGTGGGAGGAGGCGGCACGTGACGACGCTCTAAACCTGTCAATGGTGCTCAAAATTTGGTCACGTAAATCAACCTCGAACTCTGTGTCAGTGTCAATGCATGTCTCACCGTCAGGCTGAGAGCAATCAGTCGAACCTAAATCATTGTCCGAAGAAAAATCATCATCAACATGTAAATCACTATACGTTTCCGAATAATCAACATCAGAATATGAATCAGTGTACGTGTCTGCAGGGGAAAGGGAAGTTAGAGGGGACAGCAAGCATTTCTTCATTGCAAGAAGCGTGTTGCGTGTGTGTGTGTGTGTGCATCACTTCCCTGCGAAGACGCTGTAGGTCGGGGGTCCGTCTCGCCGGGTCCATGCCGTGTCCCGCACTCCACTCTCCCCCCTCAGCTGCTCTGAGTTGGATCCTCTTTTCCGGCCCTCGCGATCACTCTCTTGGCTGCGGTGGGCATGGTTCTGCCCGCGGTGTCTTCCTTTGTCAGGGCATTCTCTGGCCCAGTGACCCATTCGGCCGCAGATGTGGCACGCCCCCTTTTCGCCTCTGTCTCCGCTAGTCGCCCTTCGTCGGTTGTCGTTGTTCCTGTAGGGCCGTCTCGCCGTGTCACTGAGGTGCTTCATCATGGTGAGGGAGGCACGCTTTATCTTCTTGTCCTCTGCATCGCTGGCCTCCTGCAGAAGCCTCCCAGCGTGCACTGCATGACGTCGGACCTCTGTCAGCCGTGCATCTTCAATCCCCACGCAGCAGCTTCTGTTAACTGCTTTGGCGATCTGGGGGAGCAGCCCTTGTCTGAAAGCAGTGATGAGGCTGGCCGTTTGGTTGACGGCAGTCCTGATGAACGTGGCGACGCTGCGGCGTCGGTGCTGGAGTGCGCAGGGTTGTACGGTGGTAGCGTTGGATGAGGGCAGGCGGGAGGAGGGAAGACAGGCATGTCCAGGAGAGGGTCCCTCGGACCTGTAAGAGAAGGATACAGACGATTTGGTGCATTTGAATGCTCGTGAGTGAGCGGCTCCTTTTCTCCCTCCTCTGGGGAGTGTGTGTGAGTGTGTGCACCCTCTGCCGTTATCTCTGTCACCCCTGTGCTCCAGCGCCCAGCGCTGTTCACACGTTTGTTTTTGTTTTTTTTACTTGTTTCCTGTCCCTGACTTCTGCTTCAGTTTTCCAAAATGAAAAACACCTTTCATGATCTTTGATGATCTGAATTGCATATTTGTTTGTTTTTTTCTTTTTTGTAACCTTTCCCTCTGCTATCTTCAATTTATCCCGGAGGTTTCTCAATTCCTCCAAACTCAGTGATCCCCCTGCTGGGAAATCATACTTTTCAACCCAAATTCCCAACATGTCAAGACAATCTGGACCATATTTTTTCCTCATGTCGTCCACAATTGGTCCCCCCTGGGGAACAGCAGCAGCCACTTTGCTCTGGTTCTTCCCCAGGACTGTCTAGCTAGACTTATTACTCTGACTTGGGGACGGTTAACGTATGCGCTCCGTCCTTCCCCCGGGACCGTTCGTAGACGACAAGGAAAACAACCCACTGGTCACTGATATGTCTGAGACAAGAACAATTACTTCTCACCCGATCTCTGAATCAGCACTTCCCTTCCAGGTTCGCTTGGATAGACGTGAAGCCGATCAGATCCACTCTTAGACGCCGATCCTCTCATCTCTGAATGCTTGGTTCGAGGTAGAGGGGGAACGAGGAGTTTCCTCCGTTCCTGGTCCCGGGCCCTCAACGTCCCAGAGTTCCACTGACGGGTCTCCAGCAATCCTGTTCGTGACGCCAAATTGTTGTGGAAAAGAGCGAAGATGCCGATGCAGGAATACTGGGATAATAAGTAATTTAATGAACAAACAATAAAAAAAGGGATCGGAGCTCCGAGGCACAAAACACAGTAAAATGGGAGTGCGAGTGCGAGGTGGGAAGGAGGAAGAAGGTCTCTTATACACAGGACTGGGAGGGGATAAGATAAGGAAAGAACAGGGAGGAGAACAGAGAGAGACAAACCAACGACTATACGATAGTTGACCGATTTCACAGCTCATATCCTGTACAGGGAGAGGACGAGCACATCAGTGGCAGGCCATAAAACAAAGTGAAATACGATGCGTATATGTTAGCCTAGGATTCTAACAGTTTACACGTGCTACTAGTGATCATACAATATAAACCAAGGTAAAGAATAACACAAGAATACTCTATCATGTTCGACCCATCTTAATAACCGAGATTTTTTTTCCAGGTGCGCTTTGCTCATCTCTTTGTACCAAATATTTTGGGGAGTTTTTATAACATCACATAGGTTATTAGAGTATATAGTCTTGAAAGCTTTGTCACCCAGCAGAGATTGAAGTGGGATATCTAGTTGGTCAAATTCTAGCTCCTTCCATTTTGCATCGTAACCCGCCCTGCACCAGTAGACTATATACTGCAGTTGTGCTGCTTTATAGTAGTCCTCCAAGCATGGGAGTGACATCCCTCCCTGTTAAGTGTAATGTTTTGTAGCATACCCTTGGTTTCTTGTTCTGCCATATGAATCTAGAAATTATCCGATTCCATTCACTGAATTTCTTATTGGGTATTTCTACAGGTAGCGATTGGAGTAGAAATAACAATTGTGGTAAAATAACCATTTTTTAAGTATCTATTCGGTTGTAAAAATCAAGTACTAGGGGGGTCCAACTATCCAGATCATTTTTAATTTTGGTTGTGATGCTACCGTAGTTTACACTATATAAATCTTTGGGGGTCTTGGGAATATGAAGACCTAGGTATTTGAAAATTCTGGTTTTCCATTTAAATTTAAAGGACTTACGTATGTTTTCTTGAGGTATGTAATTAAAAGTAAGAGTTTGAGTTTTCTCTGTGTTCAATTTGTATCCCGAATATGAACCACATTGGTCGAAGGAGGGCATTCATTTAGGGAGACTGGTATCCGGGTCGGATAAAGTCACCAGGATGTCATCTGCATATAAACATGTCTTATATTCTTTCCCCTTGAATAGTATTCCCATGATTTCTGGGTCTTCCCTAATCTTTTGAACAAGTAGCTCTATAAATAGAGCAAACAAGATGGGGCTCAGTGGGCAGCCCTGTCAGCAACCCCTCTCCAAACGGATTGTACCTGAAAGACTGCCATTTATTCTGATCCGGGCCACAGGTGAATTTGAAACATTTTATAACTGTATTGTTAAAGCCAAAACATTGCAGGACCAGGTATAAAAATTCCCATAGAACAGAGTCAAAAGCTTTTTCTGTGTCAAAGCTAATTGCTAAGGACATTGTGTTTCCTTTGCTCATTATATGTAACAGATGTATAGCTCGCCTAACATTGTCTTGTGTTTGTCTATTTTTAACAAAACCTGTCTGGTCCGTGTTAATTAGGTTAGGGATAATATTTTCTAGTGTGTTGACAATAATTGAAGTGAAACTTTTATAATCAGTGTTTAAAACTGAGATAGGTCTGTATGAGCTGCAATCTGTCCTATCTTTCCCTGGTTTCAGTATTACAGATAATATGGCCTGTTTCCAAGATGGTGGGGTCTCGCCACCTTTTAAGACATAGTTAAAACAATTTAATAAATAGCAGTGGGGTCACAGAGTCCCTAAAAGTCTTATAACATTCTGCTGGTAGTCCATCTCCCCCGGCTGCTTTGCTTGTTTTCAGTTTAGAAATTGCCTTGTCGACCTCTGCATTTGTAATCTCTGTAGTTAAGCACTTATTTTGTTCTGTGACAACAGATGGCAGGTCTAGGGATTTCAAAAAATTGATTGACTGTTACTGCTTCTGCTAATTCGGGTTGAGTGTATAAATTCCTGTAGTATGATTCAGAAGACTTATGTATTGCTTCTGGCTTATAACACATCTGGTTGGTGACCGGGTCCTTTGCTTTATATATGGATCTTCCAGACTGTTGTTTTTTAAGTCTCCAGGCTAAGAGTTTTTTAGCACGGGGTCCATTTTCATAGTGGGTTTGTTTGATATACTTAAGTGTAAGTTCCTCCTGGTCGTTCAGTTTCTTATTTAGTTCTGATTTTACTACGGTTATTTGTTACAATAAGGTGGGGTCGTTAGTCTCTACATGCTTCCGTTCCAGTGAGTCTAATTTACTTGTCAAGTCGTTAAGGTGTTTAAGTTTTTCTTTTTTCCTTTGTGATGCCCAACTTATAATCTTCCCACGCAATACTGCTTTTCCAGCATCCCATAAAATACTCTGTGACGTCACTGTGCTACCGTTAAGGTCTGTATATTCCTTAATTTCTTTCCTAATGTAATCTTCAAATCAGGTGTAATTTAATAGGGAGGTGTTGAGTCTCCAAATAGTGTTTTTGTGTGGGACACCTACATTTATTTTCACATATACACCTGAGTGATCTGATATGTCGCTAACACCAATTCTACAATCTAAAACCCTGTGTCTGTCTGTTCTGAACATAAAGAAATAATCGATCCTCGAGTAAACTGAATGAGGGTGAGAGTAAAAAGTCAATTGTTTAGTGGATGGATGAAAATCCCTCCATACATCAAACATACCAATCCTTTTAATCATCTTCTTAATATTTAGTGACTCAGGATTTGTTTTCTTTGTCGGGTTTGATGAGTCTAGAGTGGGATGCAGCTGTACATTCCAAGGGGATTCGTGCCACGCAAAGCCTATTCCGACCTGGCGATCCTGTTTGAATCCATTAGCAACCAGCTACATTACCCCGGGCAGCTTCACGGGTACAGGTGGATGTATGCTAAATGCAGAGAAAATGGACTGCGTGTGAGAAAAGAGTCTGGTAGCGTTTGGTTTTGAAGGAGCTGGATCCAAGAGGAGTGTCATTAAGGCAAGCGGGGCGTCTCAGACGGAGGAATTACTTCTCAAACTTCTCAACTTCATCTGGCACCTGGACTCATATGATGAACTGAAGCCATATGGTATTTGTGTGAATGGATGTATCGATGGCTTTTCAAGAAAAATAATCTGGCTCAATGCTTACACAACAAGTAGTGACCCAAAAGTAATTGGAGGGTGCTACATAGAAGCGGTACAGCGTTTTGGGGGGTGCCCTAGAGTTGTTCGAGGCGACCTTGGAACCGAAAATGGCCATGTTAGAGGCTTCCAGCGTTTCCTCGTCCCTGTTCAACCAGACGACACCCTCGATAGTTACTTGGAGGGGGCCAGCACCGCCAATCAAAGAGTGTACATGGAGTTCTGGTTAGCCTTGTTATCAGACCTCAGAGACAACGGGCATTTTGATGGCGAGTTTCTGGACAAAAGTCTCCTGCAGTTTTGTTGTATGGGCCTCCATACAGGTGAGTTCATGAATAATGTTTTATTTTCATTTTGTGCGCATGTGTATGTGAGTGAGAGAGAGGGGAGGGAGGACAGAAACGGGAAAGGGGGTGTTGGGAAGACAGACAGACAGAGACGGGAGGAAAGGAAAAAGAATGCTAAAGAGAAGGGGTAGAAAAGGGAAAGGAACAGAGACGGGAGGGGAGAGAGATGGAACAGAAGGGTAGAAATAGAGAGGATAAGAGATGGGGAGAAAGGGGGGGGGGAGGGATGAACAGAGACAGGGAGGGAGGGAGAGGGTGGGGTTGCTCATGTGTGAATGCTGTAATTTAGTGTTTTATTTATGTTCTGCTGGCACAGCTCTTCCTAAATGTATACATTTTCTACAGGATGAGTTGGATGACACTGCACAGGTGTGGAATGCACACAACATCAGGCCATCAAGAAACCTGAACGTCCCCAGCGGTCGGCCTAATGTGACGCATGCTGTTCCTGAACTTGACCGAACAACAGATTTTCTCTCCCCTGTTGAAGATGAACACATTCAACTGTGCAAAAATGAATGTGTCTTTCGGCTGGCTGTACCATGTAATCCAGATATTTATGAACTCTGTATCATCTTTATGGCTGAGTCCCATCTTGCTCCACCAACAGATCCGTATCAGGCTGTGAACTTGTATTTGCACCTAAGAGAGGCCATCACTGCATCTCTCTAAACCACCCGACCCTCTCCACAGGATGGACACTTATTCCACTGCAGTGCGCCTCCCCCTGACCCTATCCAGAGAATGGACACTAAATTGTTGTGAACCTCCTGTTATTTTGTGTCTTGTTAAATCTCGAGTGTTCCTTTTAAAAATACACAGGGATATTGGTTATTTACTGCACTCCTTTGTTTCTGTTATTACGCAATCCTTATGGTGATGCTATTTACTGAATTTACTTTTTGACCTGAAGGTCGTGTGTGCAAAGAGCTGTTAAATAAAAGTAGCCATGTGAAAGAACTTAACTATGTTGTTGAAACATTGAGAAACACAGAAGCACAAGGTTACTTTAAGATTTACTTTAATTATTCTTCACTTCCATGAATTAATGAACATTAACGTGATTCTTTAAAGTCAACAATTCCTGAAAAATTAAACCGGTGTTGGACACCTCGTTCTGAATGCTTGGTTAGAGTAAACAGATGGACCTGTAAGCAGTCATTTTCAAAACAACATTTTCACTTTCAACAACAAAAAAAAACACCCTCATAAAACTCTGCTGAAGCATTTACTATTCTGTAACACAAGTGTAACTATGGAAGCAGATAGTTACCATAATCCAAATAAAAATGCAATAGCAGAAATGCTTTTAAATTTTAAGAACGAAGCTGCATTATTTGACTCATAATTAAAATGGTTAATAAGTCATTCAATCTGCATTTTCATTTTCTTCTGCAAGACTGCTCATTCTTGTACTTAATTCAAATGAAAAAGGAAAACACATTTGAGTTTTAATTTTCAAAACATGCACCAGCAAAGAGTTACCAAAATTCAATATGAAATGTAAAATTCAAAAATGAAAAAGCAATAGCAGAATGCTTTTTCATTTTAAGAACGAAACTGCATTATTTGACTCATAATTAAAATCATTAATAAATATTCCTATATGCATTTTCATTTTCTTATTCGTGTCGCACCTTTTATGCCACAATCAAAAAGAAAACTGAGGGCATTGCTTTTTAATTTTCGTGGTCCTGCCCTGCACAAGAGTTACCACAACTCGAAAATGAAATCACAATCTCAAAGTAAGCGCGCGGCGCAGGAAAGTGACATCAGCAGCTCTCCACCTGTGGGTATGGTGGCATGACGCCAAGTGTCATTTGCCTCCTGTTATGTGTAAATTCTAATGTTTGTGAAAAAGAGAAAGATATATATATATATATATATATATATATTTTTTTTTTTTTATTTAAAAAGAAAAGAAAAGAAAAAAAAGGTATGGCGGTATGACACCACTTTGCCATCGTTACTTCTTTCACGTCATTGAAGTTGCCGGAAATCGAGATTTAAATCGGCGAAAAACGTGGACCACTGACAGATCTCGCACCAGCATCTGCCACCAGTCGACGGATTGATCTGTTGCTTCGCATCCTTCGTCGGATGGACTGGTGGCCGACGCCAAACGGAAGCAATGATCCGTTGCATCGCATCCTTCGTCGGATGGACTGGTGGCCGACGCCGAACAGCTGTTACTCCACCCATGTAACAAATAGCTTTAGCTTTGATGTTGTGCTGGTGCATCACGGTGTTCCATAACTGACAACAGGTTGGCTAGGGCAACCTTGTTTGCGTCCGTATCTGGGACGGCAGAATACCTGCTCAACTCGGTCCCGAGCATCAGATTCAGATACACTATTCAACTCCACCTGGGAAGCTAAATCCAGCAGGGTTTGAACAATTGTGTCAATGTGCGCCATGTTCAAATCTGTCCGACCAACGAGATCCGTCAGTGGTCCACGTTTTTCGGCGATTTAAATCTCGTTTACCGGCAACTTCAATGACGTGAAAAGTAACGATGGCAAAGTGGTGTCAGACCGCTATACCATTTTTTTGTTTTGTTTTGTTTTTTTAAATATACAGTATATATATACATTTATTAAATTCACAAACATTAGAATTTACACATAACAGGAGGCAAATGACACTTGGCGTCATACCGCCATACCCACAGCGGAGGTGGAGAGCTGCTGACGTCACTTTCCTGCGCCGCGCGCTTACTTTGAGATTGCGATTTCATTTTCGAGTTGTGGTAACTCTTGTGCAGGGCAGGACCACGAAAATTAAAAAGCAATGCTCTCAGTTTTCTTTTTGATTGTGTCATAAAAGGTGCGACACGAATAAGAAAATGAAAATGCATATAGCAATATTTATTAATGATTTTAATTATGAGTCAAATAATGCAGCTTTGTTCTTAAAATGAAAAAGCATTCTGCTATTGCTTTTTCATTTTTGAATTTTACATTTCATATTGAATTTTGGGAACTCTTTGCTGGTGCATGTTTTGAAAATTAAATCTCAAATGTGTTTTCCTTCATTTGAATTAAGTACAAGAATGAGCAGTCTTGAAGAAGAAAATGAAAATGCAGATTGAATGACTTATTAACCATTTTAATTATGAGTCAAATAATGCAGCTTCGTTCTTAAAATGAAAAAGCATTTCTGTTATTATATTCTTATTTTAATTTGGATTATGGTAACTGCTTCCATATAAAACAAATACATCCATAAATATATACAATGTGAGAATTGTTTCTTGCAAGAGCTGTACTTCAACCCATGACCATCGATAAAAGTGTACACATCTAATCGTAAACAATCTGCTGCAACCTGAATTTCCACTTCTGTGTCTATAAACCAGTCACAGCTTGACTGATGGCTCTGAAGAAGCAGTTTCCATCAGCCTCTACATTCTCATTTGTACACGGCGAACCTAATGGGCCATTGCAATCAGAAATTGGAAAACTTGCAAGGTCCAAATGAATCTTCAAGTTTTTGCAAAGGTCTAAACAAACATCAACATCAAGGGGAGAGAAGTTACACTCTTCATTGGTCACAGCACTGACAAACTCTACGTCAGAATTATCCATGTCAAAGTGAGGAGTTTTGCTCTTCTGAAGTGACTCACTGTTGCCAGCTGGTGCTGGAATTTTACACCGTGACCATGCAGAACCTTGGCTAATCTAATACCAGTGCCATGATCTGCCACTGCATCTTCACTAGTACTAACTGATGATGGTGATCACAAATCACATGTGCGAGGTGTAGAACGAGCGGAGCAGTCAGAGGCAACAGAAGAAGAAAGAAAAGCCTCCTTAGCTTAGTTGATCTTCTGTGTTGCCTCCTGGACGGTGCTGGCCTCCTCTGGCTTGGTGCTGGCAACCACGGGAGCCACAGGAACCACGGGCACAGCTCTGGTCATCTGCGGCGTCGCCTCCACCTGATTAAAATGAGAAAGATGTGATTTTATGCCAATAAACATAGAAAGGAAAACACTAGGCTTTACACGATCACGATTTTTGTGCCAATCACCGATCCAACGTCCTCCGTGTGTATCTTTTCCAAGTGCCTGATTAAATTTGTGGTGTTGAAATTTTTTGCCAAAGTTCCCCCGCGAGGTACTATAGCGTTGCATATATTGCAGATTCAAAGAAACTTTATTGTCCGTCACATAGCGACAGTACTCAAAACAGGAAGAGGCACGAAGACGAAAATGAAGGTTTTTGAATCATGAATCATTAGCTCTCGGTGTTATGCCCCGGCCTAGGGGGAACCAGGACACAACAGAAAGCCCCCCCCCCTTCTCCCAGCTCTCAAATTAGACAAAGGTGCTTCGTCCACAGGATGGTTTTTATTAAACGTCACCATCATTGCACTGGCGTCAGGGAGGGCATGGCCAAAACAACAAACAAAATGGCTCTCTTATGGATCTTACCTATGAAGAAAACAATCAAATAAATGACAGTCAAACTAACCTCCTTAACTAAAACACAGGAGAAAAGGGGCACAACACAAATGGCTTCCCTCCCCTACGGGCTACGTGGACACAAAGGGAACTGAAATAGATTACAAAACAGAATTGATGGCTGAACACAGAATGCTGCTGCTGCGGCACATGGCCTCTGGTTGGGAGCTGGGAGAAGGACAAAGAGACCGAGGTGTTGAAGTCCTCCTCCTTAAATATTGGCACCAGCCAATCACCTTTCCGCACCTGGAACAAGCAAAAAAAAAGGGAACACAGGATCTACTGCGCCATCTAGTGCCCAAACGGACACACAGCAGACAAAAGGAACTGACAACAATGTAAACCCAAATCTATACATTTACATAACACTCGGATACAAACAAATAAACATGTCGATGCTGTGAAACTACTTTGGAGGAAATGAGACAGATTAAAAAAGTTTCATCACGACCATGATGTCATTGATCGGTGATTCATGACATGACGCCCGATCATGAACGTTTCAAAAAATGCCAAATATCGGCCGATCCGATACAGCCGATAAGATCGGTGTAAAGCCTAGAAAACACACACAGGTGATGAAGTGGAAATGAATAAGTACAAACCTGCTGCACTGCTGTGACATTGCTGGAGGCAGACTCAGTCATGTGGACAGTTGAACGTGTTGCCCACACCTGCAAATACAAGGACACAAAGTAACGTTTAAAGAACTGCATTTATTGTCCTATCACAAAGATGCACACAATGAAATACACATATCCCAAATACCAACATGTCACTGGTTTGTTTTGGTTTTTGAGGCAACGCGTGCTGATCGACGTCTCAGGCTGGACATCTGGAAGAACATAAAGAAATTAATTCATAAACAAAGTAACACACTAATTAAACTGTACATGTACTGTACATATGTGATCTTGTGTTGATAATAGGGGTGGGGCGATACGGCTAACCCACGATTCGATACTGTGACGATATTTGGCCCACGATAATGACAACATCACGACACACGATATCTTCGATATCTTCGAAATTTTGCCGACGATATGTGACTGAAAAAGAAAAGAATACCCATAAAAAGGAAAATGCCTGTGATCTTGCATTTATTCCAAAACTTTGTATAATGTACAAACAAACGTACACTGCACAAGCAAACATATTAAAGTGCATGAACATTAATAACTTTCTTATAAAATGTGTTTACAAGAGTAAGAGTTTACAGTGCTTTCTGGTAATGTAAAGTCAGTAGCAACTTGTTTTATCTCAACTTGGGGACTTGGGATATACAAACCGACGGGAAGATGAAAGAGGGAAAAAAATCCTTTCACTGCCCCGATTCTGAAAATCAATAAAAGAAATGATGCAGACAAAATAAATAAATAAATAAACGCGTCCCCAAAATATACGGGACAAAGTGAAGTGCGTCCCCCATCAGTTCATTACGGGACAGGCTTTTTAGTTGCCAAATATGGGACAATCGCGTATTTTACGGGAGGGTTGGCAGCCCTATCTAGACCACAGACGGAAATTAAATGAGGTTTTGTCATTTTCCATAAAAAACGGGACAAATTGTGTCCTGGGAGAGATTTTATCTTTCCCGGGACAGGTGGTGAAAAAAGAGAACAATTCTGGGAAAACCGGGACGGGTGATAGCGAACGAGGCAGCTCTGCAGATTCGTAGTGTTGCCATTGTATTTTACCTTCGCAAAACAGTTGTTGCAGATTGCATATTCTTTATGAAGTTTCCTCCCGTCATCCGTCTCGTAAAAGCCAAAGTGGGTCCACACTTTAGAGTGGTAACTTGCGGGTGGGTCTTTGATTTGTTTTCGGTTGTTGGTATTTTCCGCCGTTCTTGCATGTGCTCTTCCGTTGTTAACTCGTCTTATTCACCGGCCGCTGCTTACGCCTACTTGACTCTTACGGGATTAGCGCCCCCACAAACAGGACAGGAGAGATTAATAGTTGACGGTGACAACGGGGTAAATCCATAATGTGTGTTGAAATAAAATATTGATATTTGCCGTCAGTGTATCAATTATTTATTGCGACAGAAAGCACAACAATATTAGTTGATAAGTGTATGAATAATTGTGTGAATGTTACCGTGGCAGCTGGGGAAACCCTGCCAGATGACTCCACGACGGTCTCCATGTGGTCCAGCAGCACAGCCTCACTGAACCACACGGGATTGGACGGGATGTCTGTGTGAAATGCAGTCTCAACAACTGTTGGTACTGTCTATAAAAAAAAGAGGAGAGGAAATCAGAGTCAACTTAGGATAAGTGTTCATTTTTAAAATAAAAAGTTGCACAGTTTGACAAATACACGATTGGGGGGAGAAAAAAAAAGAGGGATGAACAGGTTACCTCAACCTCCTGTCCAACAAGAGTCCATTACAGGTCCATACACTGGCATGTAGACAGGACCTGTCACAACCACTCTGGGAGACACCCTGGGCGATGATTGGTTGTGGCACAACACCCCTGGCCTAGGTGAAGGGGGTGCAAGCTGATGGAGCATGCAGCATGCAGACGCTCCACCAAAATCAGTCCTGAGGTGCACCTAAACAGAAAACAACATGTTAACACATATTTGTCATATCAAATGAAGAGCAAAAAAAATTCATGAATATTCTTGTTATTGAACTATGGATCATGGAATTACTTGATATTGATAAAACAAAGTGGTGATGACATTCATGTGTTCAAATTTGTTTGTCACAGCAGATAAACAAACCTTGGGCCAGCGGTCCAACACAGTTGCCAGTAGCGCAGCAAAATCCTGGGCGGAGTCTGTTACAAGCCCGTGTTCAAGGTTGTTGCCCAGGGCGAGAACACAAAACCATCCACAAGTGGACAGAGATGTGAGTCTCCCACCACCAGAACAAAAACATAAAGAAACTCGTGGCTTGACAAAATCACGACCCATACCTTCTTGTCTGGTTGCTGGGCCTTAAGAACGAACTTGCACTGTTTTGTCAGTCAGGAGCAAAACGGGCCATCTTCGCACCCAGGTCGCTGACCAGTACCGCGCCCTGTGTAAATTGACAAAAAAGAAAAATCTAAATATGTTTTTGTAAGATTTATTTGGAATACAACATAACAACACAGGCAGAACATGAAATCATGAACGTGGAAGTACTCACGACGTTCAAAGTCCTTCCGAGGTGGAAAAGGTGTACAATCCCGTTTTTGCTCCAGGCGTCGTTTCATGGCCAGAGAGCGACGGAATGCCTTGGTGTTCGGCATCTGAACAATGAAATGAAAGATTGTGTCATTTTCAATGAAGGACAATGATAACACAAGTTTACAGAAAGGTTTCTGTACCTTTGCAGCTGGAGACGATGAGCTTAAATCAATAAAGCAAAAGAAAATGTGTATGTGTACTCTTGGACCCTAACCCTAATGCCATACAAGTCTATGGGGTGAAATTTCAACTTTGTCCTACAGATATGGGGCTACTTGCTTTTTCATCAGGAGCCCCCAAGAAGCACCCACGCCAAATTTGGGGCTTCTAGTACTTGAGGAACCCCGAAACCCTAACCCTAATTTCAGCTAACCCTAACCCTAACCCTAGTTTCAGCCTTATTGTTAACCCTAATTCAATGCAAGTCTATGGGGTGAATTTTCAACTTTGTCCTAGAGACATGGGGCCACTTGCTTTTTCATCAGGAGCCCCCAAGAAGCGCCCACGCCAAATTTGGGGCTTCTAGTACTTGAGGAACCCCGAAACCCTAACCCTAATTTCAGCTAACCCTAACCCTAACCCTAGTTTCAGCCTTATTGTTAACCCTAATTCAATGCAAGTCTATGGGGTGAATTTTCAACTTTGTCCTAGAGACATGGGGCCACTTGCTTTTTCATCAGGAGCCCCCAAGAAGCGCCCACGCCAAATTTGGGGCTTCTAGTACTTGAGGAACCCCGAAACCCTAACCCTAATTTCAGCTAACCCTAACCCTAACCCTAACCCTAGTTTCAGCCTTATTGTTAACCCTAATTCAATGCAAGTCTATGGGGTGAATTTTCAACTTTGTCCTAGAGACATGGGGCCACTTGCTTTTTCATCAGGAGCCCCCAAGAAGCGCCCAAGCGAAATTTGGGGCTTCTAGTACTTGAGGAACCCCGAAACCCTAACCCTAATTTCAGCTAACCCTAACCCTAACCCTAACCCTAGTTTCAGCCTTATTGTTAACCCTAATTCAATGCAAGTCTATGGGGTGAATTTTCAACTTTGTCCTAGAGACATGGGGCCACTTGCTTTTTCATCAGGAGCCCCCAAGAAGCGCCCACGCCAAATTTGGGGCTTCTAGTACTTGAGGAACCCCGAAACCCTAACCCTAATTTCAGCTAACCCTAACCCTAACCCTAGTTTCAGCCTTATTGTTAACCCTAATTCAATGCAAGTCTATGGGGTGAATTTTCAACTTTGTCCTAGAGACATGGGGCCACTTGCTTTTTCATCAGGAGCCCCCAAGAAGCGCCCACGCCAAATTTGGGGCTTCTAGTACTTGAGGAACCCCGAAACCCTAACCCTAATTTCAGCTAACCCTAACCCTAACCCTAACCCTAGTTTCAGCCTTATTGTTAACCCTAATTCAATGCAAGTCTATGGGGTGAATTTTCAACTTTGTCCTAGAGACATGGGGCCACTTGCTTTTTCATCAGGAGCCCCCAAGAAGCGCCCACGCCAAATTTGGGGCTTCTAGTACTTGAGGAACCCCGAAACCCTAACCCTAATTTCAGCTAACCCTAACCCTAACCCTAACCCTAGTTTCAGCCTTATTGTTAACCCTAATTCAATGCAAGTCTATGGGGTGAATTTTCAACTTTGTCCTAGAGACATGGGGCCACTTGCTTTTTCATCAGGAGCCCCCAAGAAGCGCCCACGCCAAATTTGGGGCTTCTAGTCCTTGAGGAACCCTGAAATCCTAACCCTAATTTCAGCTAACCCTAACCCTAACCCTAGTTTCAGCCTTATTGTTAACCCTAATTCAATGCAAGTCTATGGGGTGAATTTTCAACTTTGTTCTAGAGACATGGGGCCACTTGCTTTTTCATCAGGAGCCCCCAAGAAGCGCCCACGCTAGATTTGGGGCTTCTAGCCAATGAGGAAAAATTTGGAGCAGACACGACAGGGTTACAGCTGAGAAGGCACTTAAGATCCTCAAAGGACTGTTGCCACTAACTAGACCAAACAAATGGTTTCAATGGACTGGTTAATTCTTCTCTCGTGGCCGGCAGCTCCACTGCCTTAGTGCTGGAGATGCCCGCTCAGGGGCGCCGCCAGGAATTTTGGGCCCCCTGAAAAAAAACAAAAACAAATGGGCCTCCTTTGCGCAGTGCTTGTCAAAAGCTTCACATCACTCTAAAAATACAGTATAGTTCAATAATAGTGCTTGAGTCCATCTTGACAGTGTCAATGTATTTTTATTGTGAATTCTCCACTAAGCAAACTCTTAACATTGATGAATGATTCATGAAAAAAACACTTGATGTCTCTCGGACAAAGTTGAGCTTTGACCTTCATAGACTTGCACTGCATTAGGGTTTAGCGATAAGGCTGGAATTAGAGTGAGGGTTTTGGGGTTCCTCAAGAACTAGAAGCCCCAAATTTGGCGTGTGCGCTTTTTGGGGGCTCCTGATGAAAAAGGAAGTGGCCCCATGTCTCTAGGACAAAGTTGACTTTTGACCCTCATAGACTTGTATGGCATTAGGGTTAGCGATAAGGCTGGAATTAGAGTGAGGGTTTCGGGGTTCCTCATGGGCTAGAAGCCCCAAATTTGGTGTGGGTATGTCCAGGAGGATCCTGATGAACCTGAAAGTGGCCCCATGTCCCTAGGACAAAGTTGACCTTTGACCCTCATAGACTTGTATGGCATTAGGGTTATCGATAAGCGATACAAACCTGGTGAGTTTAAGACTTAGTGACTCTACGTACATGAATGTATGGGGTACCCCGTCCTTACCTTGTTCCAACCTTCCCTCCACAAACCTGGCTGTCCAGTGCCGAAGTCAAAGTGAGAGAGAGAACAAAGAAGGAGGAGGGCCTGTGACGCCGCTGCTGATTGGCTTGTTGGTCGGTTGAATGAGCCAATTCTAGAGCTCCCCTCGGTGTCCACACACTGCAAAATATATCTAAGAAATAAACACTTAAATTGAGAAAGAACAGGCTAGAAACAAGTCAAATTATCTGCCAATGCAGTAAGATATTTAGACTTGGTAAGATTTCTTAAAATAAGACGATATATCTAGGCATTTGAAGAATGGAAAAACTCTTGAAATAAACAGTAAAGCACTCATTCCAAGGACTGTACTCTGTACTGTAAGTCAAATAAATTTGATACTAGCTTGTCAATTCTTTTTTCACGTTTGCTTCTTTCTTAATTTGAATGAAAAGATCTTAAAACCAGACCTACTAACAGTGCAATTCTTCTTAATTTAAGTGTTCACAATATTAGCTTTTTTTTCTCAAAATGAGACAAAGCATCCACCCCCCCTACGCCCATTCCCCCCCCCAAAAAAAATAATTAAGCAAACAGAATTAATATTGTCAACAACTATTTATTCACTTAAATTGCTGACAGTGCCTTCACTGCCTTGTAATAAAAACGTCACTAAGGCATTGCATCTTAAAACAACCTCAAGCAATCATTTCTAGAACGCAAGTAACAATTGTTACAATATTCACCGTCATCATTATTGAATATTGATTCAGATTCCCTGACACTCAGTTACACACAAAAAAAAAAAAACAGTATGGGGACAGCATATCGTGTTCCTATCACCACTGATAACATGTTTGTTCCAACAGACTCCCACCCACCCTCAAGTTACAACTACCAAGGGAGTGTATCGCTACCTATGCCTAGTACACAGCTATACTCCCCAATTTCCATTCTGCCATGGTCTTTTTTGTATGAGGCTGTGGTGTCTCACTCATGGATAGTGTCCTGTAGCACTTCTATCTGAATGACAGAGAGAAGGGTTGCCACACACTTTTGGATATGTGAGGTGCAGGGCATAGTCGTAACTCATCAGATGAAGCAGACCGTCACTCAAGTCTTCCTTGGCAAGCGTGGTGGCGGGAGTGGCTCCAAGACAGATGAGACAGCGGGTCCCATCAAACAGCAACACAGGAAAGACCTCTTCTGCGAGTACATTATGGGATCTTCTGTTGGCTAAAGAAAAAGAAGAAGGAAACGCCACATCCATGCATGGAACTATGAAGTGTTGAATGTGAGAAAATGCGCACACCTGAATGACATGAAGCAGTGCCTCACTGGCATGTCCCAGCTTCTTCGGTGGTGGACTTGGTGAAGGAAAGAGTGTGGGGAGTGCCCTGAGCAGCGCGATGGAATATTCCACTGGAAGAGAACAAATCAACTTTGAGTTCAAAGTTAGTCTTCCTAAAAATGAGTCTTATTAGGTTTGTGTTGATCACAAAAAAATCTTATTTTTTCAGCATGAAGAGTATTACCATTCTGCATCTATTCATTCAGCGCAACATAAACCATCCTATGTCCAAGGAAACAGCTACACAGTCAATTAGAGACACAGCAAAATGACTCGACTGAACTACGTCCAGCATTATGCGTGGCATCATCACTTGATTTTTTTCCCAAACACCATAAAATTACACAATGGTGCAGAAGTCTTCTCATCTCATTTTTTAGTTCATCAATGAATTTTCTGTTGCCCTTATCCAGAATGCGCCACAGCTCATTCATCGCCTATTAATGCAAGTCAGTGTTAAAATCTGCAAAAATGCTTGCTTAAATGGACATGAATGGACATCCGGTTTGGATGTCCATTTAATTTCTCCTCAATCTGGCAGGGAAAAAAAATCATCATATTAAGGTCACAATTAGGACAAGCTAGCCTTCCGACTCAAGGTCCGTTTTTTTACAATGCCCATCTGCCATGGATCCCAAAGTTCCCATGCAATTAAAAGTTGTGACACCTTATCTGAATGATAACCTTAGACAGCTCAACGGATTGCTAGTCATACAGACAACAATCAAAATTGGAGTGAAACTTGTAACCACAATGCCTGCAACATGGTGGTACTTATGGTAATAATCATCAAATACCAGTGTTCTTCGTGACCAAATGACAACATCTGATAGGATTGTGCCACCTTGAACTGCAATCAACTTAAATTTTGATAAAAACAAGCAAATTGTACCTAAACTACATCTTCAATCAATCCAATTTGAGCACCCTCTACCCCATAATCTGAAGATACTGCAATACAAACTTGGTAGTACAGTATTTCGTCATGCCACATATAACTAGGAATGCTAATTGCTTGTTCATATGACTAGAATTGCAGTACATCAATCCAATACAAAATACACACTTGTGACACTTGTCATCAAGCTCATAAATCCATCGAGTCGAGATGAGCACGTGCACGGAGTCGGACTCCGTGAGTTCACATAAACAGAGCATTGCGTTTGCATAAATTATGCACGGCTATCGAGCTAGAAGCCGAGACCGATTTGAGTTACTCACGGGACCAGCAGTGAAGTCACAACCGTCGCCCCATATGAAATGTCGCAGCAGGAGCCTGAGGATTTTCTGAGTCAACATGCTGATCAACAGGTAACGTAATGTTGGCTTCCTTGACGACATTAGACAACTCCCTGTTTATATTTTATCCATATTTTAGTACAAAGCCTCCTTGTTTTATGATCTGCTCCTGTTTGACTTGTTCGGTTTTTGTTTTGACATTATGCTGTTAGTGTTTATTTCAAATTAACAAGAAGTACCGGTACAGATAGTAGGAACTTAATATAACACTTGCGTCAAACAAAGAATAACTAACTGTACATATCATGTCTACAGGAAGGAGCTGGTACATTAAGTGAGAATATTCATGAATATTAAGAGAAGATATATTCAAGGTTGTCCTGAGGTCAACTGTACCAACCATTGCCAGACCTTATGGAGCAATTTGATGTTATTGTACAGTAAAAATGGAATATTGGAGCTGTCGCAAAAAAAAAAAAAGAAAAAGCCAACTTTAAGGCTTAATATCTCCAAAATGATACTGTACATATGCTTGATAATGACTGAGGATATAGTCAGGGTGTTCCTCAGGTCAACTGTACCAACCACTGACAGAAATTATGGAGCAAAGCAATGTTACTGTACAGTAAAAAATTGAGTACTGGGCCCTTTTTGCCTGTTTGAAAAGCTAAAAAAAAAAGGAAAACAACAACTTTGAGGCTTAATATCTCCAAAATGGTACATTAAATATGCCTTATAATGATTGAAGATATATTCAAGGTTGTCCTGAGGTCAACTGTACCAACCATTGACAGAGCTTATGGAGCAATTTGATCTTATTGTACAGTAAAAATGGAATATTGGAGCTGTCGCAAAACAAAACAAAAAGCCAACTTTAAGGCTTATTATCTCCAAAATGATACAGTAATCAATCACATTTAGAAATCAAATGTTTCTAAATGTCAAGTCAGTAATGTCAAGTCAGTGCTTGATGTGTCATCAGCAGGCGTCGGCGTCAGTAATGGGGCATCGGCGGGTTTCGGGCGGAATCGCCAGGCGTTGGGAAGCGTTGGCGGGTGTCGGGGGCTCGTGGCCAGGTGGCGGACGTCACGGCAGGCAGTGGCCAGGTGGGCTCAGTCCCGCAAACGCTGCTTACAGCTTTAATTTTGTATTGCTTTGATAACATTGTTTAAGTTGAGTTTAAATTTACACTATTTTTTTTTCTTAGCTGCTAATTGTTCAAAAATGCTGATCTTAATAGTGTGTTTGCACAGTAAATGTTATGGCACTTTAATTCATATGGCAGTACATTTAAAATAACTGGCCGTCAAGTTCCAGGAACTGACAAACTGCACTGAGTTGAGTGAGATTCTCCAAAGGAACTCCAGTATAAATGTGGACTTTACATTCTAGTCCCCTGTGAAGAAAAACCCAAAAGTGAACGTTTTTGTGCCTCACCCTTTCTAACTGGGACATTTGCAAGGGAACGCAGACTGGTTATGCTGCTCCCTGATAAAAGAAAAATGTTTCTGCTGTTACCTCAGAAATTGCCTGTTATTACTGTGGCTCAGGATTTTGTAGGTAGATTTTTTTTATTTTTCATAAGGAACAGGATAACAGTAATGCCCTGGCATTGGCAATAAGCTTTAATTTTGTATTTGCATTTTTTTTAACTTTAGATTTACATTAAAAATGTTTCTGTGTAAAGTGCTGATGTTAAGTGTTTGCACGATAAATGTTATGGTGCTTTCGTTTATATGGCAGAACATTTAAATTAAAGTGTATGAAAGACTTCTTTTAAATTCATTATTGGCTTTTGCGTATACGACGTGATTAATCGTGATTGATCAGGTAAATCATGCGATTAATTGTGATTAAAATTTTTAATCGTTGTGAAGATTTTAAAGACTCTTTGCCAGAGAAGGTGGTAATGTTCTTGAATGAACAGAAAGTGTCGTCATTGTCCAAGGCTGCTGTCCTCGCAGATGAGTTTGTGTTGACCCACAAAAATGTCATCTCATCTTCCCCCCCGATCGGACAGGCCTTCTGCTTCTCGTCCCACAAGAGCCGAGTCTAGCCACCTCCCCCTTGAAAAGGCTAGAGGGAAGGGACTTCTGGTTTGGCCATAAAGCGGTAGACTGCGCGACACCAGGGCTCTCGACCGTCCAGGGTAAAAACTCCCCGAAAACTTGAATAACTATTGGCAGATATCATATTAACTACAAAGTGATCAGGGGAACGTTGGAATGGGAAGGAAAACTCGATTCAACCAAAACAGAAACACGGTAACAGACAATATGGCGGAACTACCAGCTTGCTCTGAAACAGAGGGAGATGGCGAAATGAACTCCTCGTGACTAACGACGCGAAAAAGGGCTCGGACATAGAAATTATTAGCAAGGAGATACGGGATTTAAAAATGGAATCAAAAGAAGTCCTTTGAACGTTTGGAGAAACACTGAGGAACGACGTGGAAAAAGACTTGGACGACTTCAAACACGAAATAAATCAACAACTTGCGAAAGTCGTCACCGAACAGGAGCTCCAGACCGGCAAGATCAACGAGGCTGAGTCGCGGATTGAAAAGCTAGAACGTTGGGCACAGGAAGCTAATGACGCTCTGGTCATATCACTGAGAGAACAAAAAGCTCTTCAGGACAAGTTAACTGACCTGGAGTCCAGGCCGAGGAGAAACAACCTACGTATCTATGGAGTCACTGAAGGAGAGGAGGGAGAATCTGTGGCCAAGTTTGTGGAAGACCTGCTGAAAAGCGAACTGCACCTGTCAGCACATTTTAATTTCCAAATTCAGAGAGCACACCGCTCACTTGCACAGAAGCCAGCGGACGGTGCCCAACCGAGACCCATCATTGTTAACTTTCTGGAATTTACTACCAAAGAGAGGGTCCTGAGAGAGCTATGGACAAAGAAAATAGAACTGGGGAATAAAGTACCGTCATTCCATCACGATTACGTGACAGAGATGGTCCAAAAGAGAAAGGAGTACAACACTGCTAAAAGAATCCTGAAGGAGAAGGGCATCCGCTTCCAGACGCCATTCACCAAGATGAGGACCCACTGGGATACGGGAACTCGAACCTACGACAGCGTAGAGGAGGTAAAGGAGGAATTGGCGAGACGCGGCCTGGCGGAGAAGACGGCGGTGACGACGGGTGCGGACGGGCCTGCGGCACTCGGTGCCCCGCACTACGACGGAGTGGCAGTGCAAGGAGGGATCCTGGAGGGGCTACGCATCAGCAGCGACACGAGCCAGAGAAAAGCTACAAGAGTTTCAAAGATTCTTTGATTAAATTCAGAGAATAAAGGGAAGAAAGCTGGTAGGGATGTTCTAGTATGACCGGTGTTTTTAGTTGACAAATTATTCAAATTGAATTCCCATGTTAATAGAAAAGAGACTGTGGGAAGTCCGGGTCGCTCCTTTTTTTCTAACGTTGGACTCATTTAGAACGACTAAAATCCTCATTGCAGGTTCAAGTGTCATTTCTAAGTTAGGTTAGATTTTTGACTGCCTTCACGCTGGGCCAGACAGAGACACGCCGTAGTTTGGCCATGCCTGATCTACAGGAAACACATCTCTCTCAGCAAGAGCTAAATCAACATGATTTAAAAGCTAAACTCGACACAACTAATGGCAACAGAAGTCAGACCCGCCTGTCGAAACTTGTCAACGTCTCTCTAGCCGAACTCGGGATGTTTGATGTTTGGAGGGACCTCCACCCGTTACAGAGGACTATTTTTTTTATTAACATTACAGACAGATACAGAATAGAGGAATGTAAAATAGGAACGACTGACTTGTACTGACACAGTATTAATTACCTTATTATTTGTCTGAATAAGAGGAAGAAAAACACACTTTGGAGATTAAATGTGGGTATGCTAAATAATCCAAAAACACTGGAGGAGGTTAAGAAAGAGATTAAATGCTCTATGGAGGAGAACATAGATAGTCCAGTAGACACTACCATACTGTGGGACACAATTAAAGCTGTGATGAGAGGGAGGTTAATAGCGAGGGCAGCCTATCAAAAAAAGACGAGATGTGGCGAGGGGGAGGGTCTGGCGGAGGTGGAGGCAATTCAGATGCTGGGTATAAAGGAAAATTGGGGGGGGGGTTGCCTGACAATGCCACCTGGGGAGTTGCAGGAAGAGCTTAATCGGACTAAGCAATAATTTGGTTTTCTCGTCCAATCGGAGTTCTCACCTTCTCCCTATACATGCAGCTGAGAAATTTGAATTACTAACGGGAACGTGTCCTCCTCCCAACAGTAGGGGGTGGAGTGAGCCTTTTCAGCTGGTCAGCTGCTTTCGGTTGACATATTACATCATTATGATATAGAATGACAGTTCATATTGTACGTGTTACTTACTTTGCAGATAAGCTGTACCCTATTTCTTGTGCTCATGGTTATCTTAAAAGATAAGATAACCATGAGACAAGAACGTTGTTTGCTGTTGGAGGGCTACAACAACACAATGTCTTCGATGCTACGCTTTGTGCTGTTGCCACGGACCCGAAACTCGTTCTTGTTGGATGTGGGTTCGGAGCAGACTGGTGGGAGAGTTTGTGTACAGGTTTTGCAAAGGAACGGTGTCTTCAGTTATACACACGCTCATTAAAGTGCCGACCGTGGAGGAAGCTTGTGCCGCTGCACGCCGTTTCCAGCAGAATAACAGCGAAATTATCGAAATAAAAACAAATCAGAAAAACATCTCTTTGCTGTGCTTTTATTTACAAAGTTGAAATTCTTCTAACTTACAAAAAATGTGAACGAAAAGGTAGAAATATAAATACGAAGGAATACGTATTTGTTCAGGGCTGCGCAAAGCCGGAGCCCTGCATTTGCTGCGCTACCCTTTTTAAAAAGGTCTCTGTTGTGTGTTATTTTAATATGTCCATCTCTTTTAGAAGAGAAAGCATCGCCCCGGTCTCATCCTCTCTCCAAATGTCAACATTCTTATTCGCGTTTGCTGGTTGTTTCACGCCGTCTGTTTTGTTAGACGACGTAGTTGTGCGGTGGCGCGTGCGCACTTGCGTTGTCCAGTTAATAGTCCGACTAAGGTGTATACATGGCCGAGAAATTAGAATTCCAATCGCATTATCTGGGTGTCTCAATCGGAGTTCTCAAACTCCGATCATAATCGGACTAAAGCAATAATTCAAATTTCTCTAGTACCATGTAAACGCACTGAGGGACGCAAAGATTGCACTCCGGCGCAGGTGTGATTGATGACGTGAAGGTGGGGGCAAACCCACCTGCCACATCGTTAATTAATTCAATTAATTAATTAAAGTGCTTTTTGAACCTTTGGCCGCTCCGTAGATTGTGGAAACGGGAAATGAATTGACTCACAGCACACAGTCACACGCTTGCAGCCGGCTTGTAAGCACAACAAACAAAAGAAAAAGACACTGAGCGTAGATGAGCACTAGGAAGGACTAACATGGATAAGGCGTCAATTGTAAATGGAAAGTTCCACTTCAAAACCCTGCCAGATGGCAGTCTTGACAGGACAAAAGTGATATGCATTTACTGTAAAGCTGTATTTAGTTTCCACCGGAGTACGAGCAGTCCAACCACGTTGGATGGTGTGGCACGGAGACCACTGGCCGCGTCCACCACACGCCAACTTTCAACAGCGGGGGCTAAATGGGTGTGGCTACGGCTTGCAGGCCAATTAATGTGGTGGAGGACGAGGGTCTGCGCGATATCATATATATTATACTGACTATGGATGAATATGACACTGACTGGATGATTATGGCACTGACTGTGGATTACTATGGATGCTGAACAGCTGTTATAGGCTATACTGCCTAACTGCACTATATCAGTTGAGTCCTGTACTGTATTGCACTGCCCCCTGTTTAATGCACACTTTATTTATTGTTTTGATTTAATTTAATTTAGTTTGTGCATCACAGTTTGATGCAATGCATAAGTGTCATCCTTTTGTCTTAATGGCTGCTGAAAAAAGGGGATGAATAGTTCAAGTTGGAGTTGAAAAGTAAAATAGAGAAATTTTGGTAGTACTAGTAATCATTACTATGTAATGTTACAGTTATGCCCATCTGTTATCTTTGTTGGGCTTGACTTTATGATTATTTTTTTCTTACCCTGTGCATCTTTTGTTTTGTTAGTCGTACTTGTCATTGCTCCAACACGAATAAACATGCTGCATCCCACTAGATGGCGCATTTGCCTTATTTACAAGCACCATGGTCATCAGAGCTGATCTCTGCCACTCTCAGCAGCGTGCATCTACTAAGGTCTACTAAGATTCCACAATCTATTACACCTCGTGAGCAAAACAGGCTACAGGTAAAATTAAACATCTTCAGTTGAGCAACTCAGGCAAGTTAAACTGATTTAAAAACAAACAAACACTATAATACTAGGAAAACAATCCTCTATATGTCAATAAATACAACAGATTGAGTATTCATAAAAAAAAAATGCTTACTTTAAATAAGAAAATCCAACAAACCAACAAGTGCAACACTAAAAAGCAAACCAACAATCAAAATAATGCTTAATTGCCTTAGTTTTGTCCCACACTTATCAGCTTAGCTACTAAGAATAACACACATTATTCACCTGGACAGAAGGAGGTTCTGAGGAACGTGTTGGTCCTGGAGCTTCCTGGTCAGGATGTTCGGGAGATCCCTCTGGCTCAATGTCTGGAGCGCCAACATATTTTAGAATTGCTCCTGCAGAGACAAAGCTCATTAGATCATCAAGCAAAACAGATCAGAAGCGCATTTTCCTATTTTATTATTACAGTGATGTTGCAGTAATATAGGAAAATTAAAAATTCATTTGTTTTTAAATTAAACATTATGGTTGCAGTGTCCCTTTAAAGCTTTTACACAATTACAAAACTGTCATTTTTAAGAGTTTTTGGCATTACTTTACACACTGTACTAGTTAAAGTAATAAAACTAAGATAAATGACCCACTGCCACAACAGTCTAAAATAGTCAACACCATGCCAAATAAAGTATTTCCATAAAATATTTCTTTGAATTATAAAACAGTAGCACATTTCTAATGAAGGGCCTACAAAATACAAACTAAGCTTAGTAAATTCATCCTAAGTTAAGGCTAAAATAACATTAAGAGTCAAATATGTGAACTGAACAATAACAGGGGACTGACTACAACAACAACTACAACATGCCCTCCGTCCCGCCCTCCCTGTTAGAATCACTCATTCCCATGGCAGGATAGGCCAACATGGCAGGATATGGTCAACTTTCATAAAACAAACAAAAACGCTGATTCATGACGAACAAATATTAGCCAGCCAGCTAACATTTATCCGACGCTAGCTAGCTAGCTAGCTAGCTGGCTAGCAGGACAAATAAACAAACTTGGGGGGGGGGACAACAGCGTTTCACCTCCACCTCTCCAGCCCACATCACAAACAAATAACTTACCTTTCCCCTTTGCAAGTTTTTCTTGATCAGTTTTCTTTTCCTTCCGTTTCTCCGCACCGCTGGGATAAGTCCTTTTTGATGCCATTATGGTGTCTGTTTGTTTTTAATCCTCTCGCTAACAGGAACGAATGGTAGCTGTCAATCATTCACATCATACCTGTCGGCGTCGCCGGCCCGCTACGTCACAACCTGCGTGACAGTGCGGCAAGCCCCCAGATGGCCTCCCATTCCTTTCAATGAAGTTGCTCACCCAGGGCATGGCTCCCAAAAACTTTTTGACTTCCGCATTGATGGGATAATAGAGCATGCGCAGTTGTGTCAGTGTGGAGACCGTCACTGACAGACATGCGCGCTCACGGACCGTACAAAATTCAACATGGAAATCAATGTATTTTTGTACGGAACAACTGACGATTGTCGTTTGGAAATTTTAGAAATAATAATAATAATAATAATAATAATAATAATAATAATAATAATAATTATTATTATTATTATTATTATTATTATTATTATTATTATTATTATTATTATATGAATAAAATAGTATTATTATAATAATATACTATTATTTGTGTATTAAACAAGTGAGCAATGTGCCACTGAATAATAAATGATAATTCTTTGAAGCAACTCTCTTTGGAAAGCAGACAAAGTAATGAAATGATTGGTCTATTTATTTCATCAGAACTAAAAAAAAATAAAAAACAAAAACTCAACGATCTTGAAAGTTCCTCCCTGAAAGTTCCTCCCTTTCTCTTGCACCTGTCGATGTGTGTAGCTAACACAAATTTGTCAATATTTTGTCGTCCTCATGGAATTAAACAGCACACCATGTTAATTTATCAGCGAGTGCTCTCTCTTTTCATGCAATTCATCATGCTTAACATGTAATGCTGAATCATGAAAGCTATGGAGCAAAAAATAATAATTACATAAACCACGAGTGAAATAAAATGTGTCATTCATTCAATAAAGATTTCATTCATTCATCTTCTATACCCGCTTATTCCTATTCAGGGTCACGGGGGTCTGCTGGAGCCTATCCCAGCTGTCTTAGGGCGAAGGCAGGGTGACACCCTGGACAAGTCGCCAGTTCATCGTTGAAAATGCCATTTTATTTCATTTAACAAAGCATATCATTATTTCATCATGCATTTAATTGTTTTGTGGTCCTGTGTTTTAGTGCTTCATAATTGTATTCTGTTGTCAAATTTGCCCATCAAAGTCAGATTAGTAATCCTGTACATCACTTTAAGGAAAACCAATTCTAGGTAATGGATTGCAGATCTTGTAGTGACATGTTACAATGGAAAGAAATGTATACATAATAAGTACGTCTGTGTGCCCGATATTTTAGCTAACACTAAACTTTCTGCACAACTGTCTGCATTGTGCTTTTTCTTCGGCCACAGAGAACAGAAACGTCTGTAGTTCTTTGTTCACCCATGGTACAGTTTCATAAGCTTTTCAGTTTTTAATACGTGTTAATGTAAAAATCCACACGCGAGGCATTTAAAAATGGCGGTTTTGGTCTTTCGTGAAAGACGGCCTTTGGCCAATCAGTGTCCTGAACGTTGCTACGTCACCCTTATGGTCTCAGCTCTGCTCGCTTCAAAACCCCAACGAGGCAGGTACCAAAATCCTAACCCCTGGAACGTGACAATTGTTTTTTTCAATTGAAGTTTTCGTTATTTTGTTCGTTTTCGTTAACTATTATAACTGTGGTCAGGACCTCTAGTGAGAAGATCCACTGGAGGACATTTAGAGCAAACAGTCAGACAACAGCAGCTTCACCACATCAGCTGAAAAATGGAGTTTGGATGCTTTCAGCTTCAAGTCGTGGACAGAAAATGATGCTCACACTGTCACACTGATGTTTTCTTCTCCAACCTTCTCTCAGCTCCAGAGGTTGGTGGTCTGCAGGAGTTTCTACAGCAGCAGAAGATCAGTCTGGAGAGGAGATGTGAACGTGTGACTGAAGGTGAAGAAGCAGGAAGTCAAACTCTCCTCAACAGCATCTACACTGAGCTCTACATCACTGAGGGACTGAGTGAGGAGGTCAACAGAGAGCATGAGGTCAAACAGCTGGAGACCAAGAAGACCAAGAAGACCAAGGAGATCCTCCACGACCGTCCAATCAGGTGCAGCCAGATCTTTGAAGCCTCACCTGAGCAGCAGGGACTCAGGGAGTCACAGTGGTGCTGACCAGGTCTCTGGGCTGGACTGGGAAGCCTTGGGGTCCCACTGGAGGAGCTGGGGGAGGTGACTGGGTCCAGGGAAGTCTGGGGGTCTCTGCTGAGGCTGCTGCCCCCGAGACCTGACTCCGGATACGGCAGTAGAAGATGGATGGATGGATGGATGGATGGATGGATGCCAGGTGATAGAACATTTCATAAAAACAGACTCTGCATTATAACTTCTATTACACTCTAAATAACTCACTCCAATATAACTGCACTCGTCCTTCTCTCACATTACATTGGATCACAATGACCAAACGACACAACAAACACAATGATCCAACTGCACTGCCACGTCCAGACTCAGTTTGTGCAATTCATTGCACAAACTGTCAGGCTAAGTATAAGAGCTATAGTCTACTACAATCAGTCGTGCCAAAAAAGAGACATTGTCTTTATTTTTCATTTTTATTTTATTGTGTCAGCATTGAACCATACAAGCATGTAGTGTTGTCCAACAAGAATGCATGGCGAATCAAATCCCAAACAACCTATGAAACAATGAACACGTTTCCATTGCACTTCATTTTATTGAGCACTAGATGACCTCCTCGAGCACTGTGTCATTGAAGCCTCGAGTAATGAACCATTTTTTGAAACAAGTGTCGAAGCTTCAACAAAGCCTCGATCGGCCATCACTACCTACGGCTGCGTGCTCTAACACAATTTCAGAAGTGACTAACTGCAGAGTTGGGAGCGGAGGAGGGATGACCGTCAGGCTGGCTCGACTGCTCCTCCTTCTCAGCCGTGGCGCGTCCAATCAGCAGCCGACATCTAGGACCGCACCTGCAAGGCGTCATCCACTCTCTCACACACACACACACACACACACACACACACACACAGACACAAAGATAGAGGCACCTAGACCCACCCGTGGGTCATAACACTCCGTGTGGATCTTTTCACTCTGGCATTGAAAGGGGGTACTAGCGCTAGCCGTTTGCTAAGCTATGTACAGACAGCACCACCGCTTGCCGAACCACATAGTCACACCGTTTATATGCAACAATTCGTCATCAATATCTCTAAAGTAGAAGTCAAGAACTTTTTTCAAAAACGATAACTAACTCAAACTTTTTTGTGTGTTTATAAAAACAAACTAAAACAAACTTAAATTGAAGTCATATTTCACTTCGTTTACGTCTGTCAAATGAATACTTGCCCAGGATAATGTTTGCGTTTTACGCAGCAGCACCTAAATGCACCTCGCGTTCTGTGACGTCACCCCTCTTTCACAGCAGTATGTTGACGCGCGACTCGCGGCGGGAAAGTCCGATATGCCACAGTAGTGAACATGTTTATTGAGACTGGGAAGTAGACACGACAGTTTGACTCAGTTGACTCAAATATCCTGTGGCGATGAGAGTGGTTATGGCTATCTGATAAAGCAAGATTTAATATTGGGAATTTAACAAAATGAAAAGGAACCGACAACGCCACCCTGGGAATTTCACCCAGGGAGTTCTACTAAACACAAAAGTAATAATTAGGCACACAGGTAAGTTCTACGAGGAAGGAGTAGGAGATGTGGTTCAGAATGTTTAAAATATCAAACCAACTTTTATTCAACATTTAAAAATAAAAGGAACAAACAGACCAACACTTAAAACGGAGCTACTGAGCTCCTTATTCTTGGTGTAGAAACTGAGGCTTACCGATGAGGGGGCCAAACGGGGGAGGAACCAAAGAAAACAAGGAACACCCCACTTACACGTGACACACCTGCAAAGAAAGTGAAGTGCAAAAAAAAAGAAGAAAACAACCACAATCCCGGGTCACAGCACGCGAAGGGGCCCACCACCCGGGACACCGCCACAACCAGCAGCTCTCAGCAACTACAAAAGAAAAGATAAACAGTTGGTTACTAAAAGTTCCCTAAAATCTGTCACATGTACTGAAATAGCAAGAAAAACAAACAAACAATGCAATTACACACACACACACACACACACACACACACACACACACACACACACACACACACACACACACACACACACACACACACACACACACACACACACACACACACACACCACTGTGGCTGGACCGGCGACTTGATAGTGTAACGTCTGCTGTCTGAGGGTCAGCAGTGGCGACGTAAGCAAACGAAGAAAAACACAACGAGAACGGAAAAACAACAAGTAAAACCAAGGTGGGACGGAAGCAACATGCACCGTCCACCGTCTGTACGGGGCGGCTAGCACAATCAAGTGCGGGCGAAGCGGCAGTGTTCCTGCACTTATCTTATAGGACCGAGTTTTGGGCCACAGGTCTTGATCACCAAGCGTCCTCCAGGTGAGGAGAACAACGAGGAGGCTCTGCGCAGCTTTGTGCTCGCAGGCGGCTGTAGTGTGCCGGTGAGGTGTTCAGGAAGCACTGTAAAAAGAACGGACAGGTGAGGTACTACGTACCTATGCTAATAAGCCATAATAATTTAAATGCTAAAATGTCCGCACCTGATCCTCTTACAACTCGGGCACACAAAGCGGATGTTCAGTGTCCCATTGACCACAATGGACCACTAAATGAAGCTTTTAAGAAAAATGCGAAATGAAGCCACTGAGAGCTAAAACAACATGCAAACAATGCCACAGTGCAGCTTTTCTCAAACGGGTCAATTTTGAAATCATTTTAATCAACTCTGTCTTCATTGATCAGAAGCTGTTTGCAGATTTGGAATTAAAACATTTTAACTGCAGGAATCATAAAATCGTCTCATCAGTGACGTTTATAGAGCCATTAAAAAATTGAATATGTGCTGAACAGACAAACGGAGGTGTAAGAGGCCTGTGTGACCAGCAGGGGGCAGCAGAGGACCGACAGCCGCAAGTTCCTCCTCAGAGAGGCCTGAGAAGGTTCTGCACCTTCAGCTCCTCCAGGAGGTCCTCAGCAAAGTGTCAGAGTTTGTTGGGTTTTTTTTACCTCGGTCGGCAGAGTCAAAGTATTAAACTTGTAGCCAGGGGGCGCTGCAGCTCACTCAACACCTACAAGGTTTGAAAAGGAAATTGAGTGGAATTCATCTGGAATGAAAAGAAAAGCACAACTACAGTAGAAAAACTGAACACAAAGACGCACAAAGTTTGAACTACACACTGATTTTCTTCTTCTGTTGATTCAAATGAATTTGACAGAAATAATATCTGAAAAAATAGAAACCAAATGTTAAATTTCGACATTTAAAAAATGGACAGATTCATTTACACCCAGTAAGATAAGAAGATATTTAGCTCTCAGCCAATTAGAGCTGCTGCTCCTGTGTGTGTGTGTGTGTGTGTGTGTGTGTGTGTGTGTGTGTGTGTGTGTGTGTGTGTGTGTGTGTGTGTGTGTGTGTGGATGTGGTGGTGTGTGTACCTGAATGTGGGAGTGGGTGTGTTTAAGTACGTCACTGGAAGTAGGCTGCCAATTAGTGCGGCCTCCGAGGCCGCAACCGCCCCACGCCAGCGACAAGCCCAGGGAGGGGGGGGGGCCCGGACACGGCACACCCGCCGCAATGCCGGCCAGGAAGAGGCCCGAAGCAGCAGGCCCCCGGACCGGAGGGCACCCGCCCCACGAGCCAGGGCAAGATGACAGGGAGGCAGATACCCCAAGGAGAAGGGACACCACCCAGGGCGAACAGACAGCAGAGCCCGGCCCCCGGACGGGGGCCCCCCAGGGCAAGCGAGACCAGACTCATCCCCATGACAGGACCCAGCCCCTTCACCCACCAGGAGGATTGGTACCCAAGGCAGGCCCGGGCACCCAGAGGCCCCCCCCCTACGGACCCAGTATGGCGCATCGCCGCAAGTGGCGAGGTCCCCATAGGCCCAGCCGGTCTCGCACCCCAGGGGCACCGGACTGCACAGGGCCCATCCAGAGTGGGAAAGATGCCGGATCCCGCCCCCGCTAGCAGGCCGACCCCACTGTGTGTAGGGGTGTCAATGTGTGTATATGTGCACTTGCTGGTGTGATGAACTATGGTGCGTTTAAAATGGAGGGGTGGTAAGGCCCTGGGGCAACCACACTGCTGCTGAGCAGGGCGGCGGCCGCAGTGCACGAACCACCCCCCCAGGCCCTAAGTGTCTATAATGCTATTAAGATTGGAGAGGGTCTTAAGGCCAGAAGGCCGGGCAGCGACCACCCAAGACACAAATCCCCCGAAACAGAAGAAAATAAATAAATTAATTAAAAATTTAGTGAAAAAAAAAAAAAAAAACACCTATTATGTGACCAGGGGGGACTCCCGGTCAGGGCGCCCCCTGAGCGACATCGGGGCCGGGGACACCACAGGGATCCAGGAGCCAAAGGGGGCCCGCCCCTCACCGCACCGCACCACCCGGGCACACAGGAGCGGTAGCCGGCGAACGCGCAGCCCCACCCCAGGCATGCGACCCCACCGCGTACGATCCAGCGCCAGTCCCCAGACACAGGGACGGACCAGCCCTCCCACCAACAAGGGGGCCCCCAGACCAGAGCCAGGGACCCCCTCCCCCCCGGAGCACCACCCCCGGAGCACCACCCACCAACCACCAGGCCCAGCCCCCCGCGTGGTAGACATCCCCCGCCGGGGCACCCAACCCCCGACCCCCCACCAACCCGCAAAGCAGCCGAACCCCCCCCCCCCCCCCCCCCCCAGACCGCACCTGGCCCGCGGCAGCACGACCACCGCTGCCCACATCAACCAGCAGCCTCAGCTATTGGTTGATTACTAGTTAGTTATAGGATGAAGCAGACATTCCTACCAAGGAGGTGTGGTCTAACAGTAAGTTCCTATATTGTGCAATGTGCAGGTGTTGTTTTGTTTTCCAGTTTGTGAGGATTGTTTTCTTAGCGATAGATAAGGAGGTGATCAGCATGCGAGATTCTGCCTTATCTGATGTGATATCACTGAGGTCCCCTAAGAGACAAAAAGAAGGAGTGGCTGTGATGTTGTAACCAACCTGTGCTGATAGATCATTGCATACTACGTGCCAGAATTTATTTACTGGTGGGCAATGCCATACAGCGTGTAGGTAATTATCTGGGACATTAACTGTGCAGTGTGAGCAGGTCTGAGAGGCGGTCATGCCCATCTGAAACATCCGCTGTCCAGTGTAGTGGATCCTGTGGAGTACTTTAAAATGTATTAATTGTAGAATAGGTTGTTTTATCAGTGAAAAGGTGTTCAGGCAGATTGTTCTCCAGAAATTAGAGTGAGGCTGGAGAGACAGGTCTCTTTCCCACTTAACAATTGGGATAGAAATTGTGCAATCTGTATTTGTAAGCAACTCACTCCAATAGAACTGCACTCGTCCTTCTCTCACATTACATTGGATCACAATGACCAAACAACACAACAAAGACAATGATGCCACTGTGCTGCCACATCCAGACTCTGTGTAGGTCTGTAGGCCTCTTGGACCTTCATGTGAACCACTGCGTGTTGACTGGAGGTGAAACATGACTGACTGCTGTCCTCCTCCTTGGACAATGCAATCTCACTTTCAATCTCACAGCCACTAAAAAACCTGATTGTGATTGAGAGGTCCTCAGCAGCCAATCACTGTTGGGAGTCCAGCCTTCAAACACTCCTCCTGAATCCACAGTCACATCTGTCAGCATCTGGAACTTTGGCCCCGATCCTCCACACCACACAACTTGGGATGACAGCGCCACCTACCTGTATACTTTCAGCAGCCAGTCCCATGTTCTGACCCGTTTCCACTGTGGCCTGTTGGCTCATCTGGTCCAAAGTCTGGATCATCAGTGTCCAGGTTCATGGAATGAGTCAGTGTGCCGCCGTCCTGTGATGTCATGATAGAGAATCACTCTATTTATAGTGTATAGAGTGTGGAAGCAGACAGTTACCATAATCCAAATGAAAAAGCAACAGCAGAAATGCTTTTTCATTTTAAGAACGTGGCTGCATTATTTGACTCATAATTAAAATCATTAATAAATATTGCTATATGCATTTTCATTTTCTTATTCGTGTCGCACCTTTTATGACACAATCAAAAAGAAAACTGAGAGCATTGCTTTTTAATTTTCGTGGTCCTGCCCTGCACAAGAGTTACCACAACTCGAAAACGAAATCGCAATCTCAAAGTAAGCGCGCGGCGCAGGAAAGTGACGTCAGCAGCTCTCCACCTGTGGCTAATCTAATACCAGTGCCATGATCTGCCACTGCATCTTCACTAGTACTAACTGATGATGGATCACAAATCACATGTGCGAGGCGTAGAACGAGCGGAGCAGTCAGAGGCAACAGAAGAAGAAAGAAAAGCCTCCTTAGCTTAGTTGATCTTCTGTGTTGCCTCCTGGACGGTGCTGGCCTCCTCTGGCTTGGTGCTGGCAACCACGGGAGCCACAGGAACCACGGGCACAGCTCTGGTCATCTGCGGCGTCGCCTCCACCTGATTAAAATAAGAAAGATGTGATTTTATGCCAATAAACATAGAAAGGAAAACACTAGGCTTTACACGGTCACGATTTTTGTGCCAATCACCGATCCAATCACGTTAGAGGCAATAAATACTTGTTTCTGTACACCCCTTGCCTTCTCACGAGCACCGTCGAAAGTTGTTTGCTTTAGCATCCGTTTCAGAGATTGCTTTTCTTTTTCTTTCTCCGCGCTGCGTTTCTTGAACTCGACATGCTCCTCCGTGTGTATCTTTTCCAAGTGCCTGATTAAATTTGTGGTGTTGAATTTTTTTACCAAAGTTCCCCCGCGAGGTACTGTAGCGTTGCATATATTGCAGATTCAAAGAAACTTTATTGTCCGTCACATAGCGACAGTACTCAAAACAGGAAGAGGCACGAAGACGAAAATGAAGGTTTTTGAATCATGAATCATTAGCTCTCGGTGTTATGCCCCGGCCTAGGGGGAACCAGGACACAACATAAAGGCTCCCCCCCTTCTCCCAGCTCTCAAATTAGACAAAGGTGCTTCGTCCACAGGATGGTTTTTATTAAACGTCACCATCATTGCACTGGCGTCAGGGAGGGCATGGCCAAAACAACAAACAAAATGGCTCTCTTATGGATCTTACCTATGAAGAAAACATTCAAATAAATGACAGTCAAACTAACCTCCTTAACTAAAACAAAGGAGAAAAGGGTCACAACACAAATGGCTTCCCTCCCCTACGGGCTACGTGGACACAAAGGGAACTGAAATAGATTACAAAACAGAATTGATGGCTGAACACAGAATGCTGCTGCTGCGGCACATGGCCTCTGGTTGGGAGCTGGGAGAAGGACAAAGAGACCGAGGTGTTGAAGTCCTCCTCCTTAAATATTGGCACCAGCCAATCACCTTTCCGCACCTGGAACAAGCAAAAAAAAGGGAACACAGGATCTACTGCGCCATCTAGTGCCCAAACGGACACACAGCAGACAAAAGGAACTGACAACAATGTAAACCCAAATCTATACATTTACATAACACTCGGATACAAACAAATAAACATGTCGATGCTGTGAAACTACTTTGGAGGAAATGAGACAGATTAAAAAAGTTTCAACACGACCATGACCTCATTGATCGGTGATTCATGACATGACGCCCGATCACGAACGTTTCAAAAAATGCCAAATATCGGCCGATCCGATACAGCCGATAAGATCGGTGTAAAGCCTAGAAAACACACACAGGTGATGAAGTGGAAATGAATACGTACAAACCTGCTGCACTGCTGTGACATTGCTGGAGGCAGACTCAGTCATGTGGACAGTTGAACGTGTTGCCCACACCTGCAAATACAAGGACACAAAGTAACATTTAAAGAACTGCATTTATTGTCCTATCACAAAGATGCACACAATGAAATACACATATCCCAAATACCAACATGTCACTGGTTTGTTTTGGTTTTTGAGGCAACGCGTGCTGATCGACGTCTCAGGCTGCACATCTGGAAGAACATAAAGAAATTAATTCATAAACAAAGTAACACACTAATTAAACTGTACATGTACTGTACATATGTGATCTTGTGTTGATAATAGGGGTGGGGCGATACGGCTAACCCACGATTCCATACTGTGACGATATTTGGCCCACGATAATGACAACATCACGACACACGATATCTTCCGACGGGAAGATGAGAGAGGGAAAAAAATCCTTTTACTGCCCCGATTCTGAAAATCAATAAAAAAATGATGCAGACAAAATAAATAAATAAATAACCGCGTCCCCGAAATATACGGGACAAAGTGAAGTGCGTCCCCCATCAGTTCATTACGGGACAGGCTTTTTTATTTGCAAATATGGGACAATCGCGTATTTTATGGGAGGGTTGGCAACCCTATCTAGACCACAGACGGAAATTAAATGAGGTTTTGTCATTTTCCATAAAAAACGGGACAAATTGTGTCCTGGGAGAGATTTTATCTTTCCCGGGACAGGTGGACAGGTGGTGTTTGGAAAAAAATATTGATATTTGCCGTCAGTGTATCGATTATTTATTGCGACAGAAAGCACAACAATATATTGCAATATTGATTTTTTTTTTCACCCACCCCTAGTTGATAAGTGTATGAATAATTGTGTGAATGTTACCGTGGCAGCTGGGGAAACCCTGCCAGATGACTCCACGACGGTCTCCATGTGGTCCAACAGCACAGCCTCACTGAACCACACGGGATTGGACGGGATGTATGTCTGAAATGCAGTCTCAACAGCTGTTGGTACTGTCTATAAAAAAAAGAGGAGAGGAAATCAGAGTCAACTTAGGATAAGTGTTCATTTTTAAAATAAAAAGTTGCACAGTTTGACAAATACACGATTGGGGGGGGAAAAAAAGAGGGATGAACAGGTTACCTCAACCTCCTGTCCAACAAGAGTCCATTCAGGAGCAGGTCCATACACTGGCATGTGGACAGGACCTGTCACAACCACTCTGGGAGACACCCTGGGCGATGATTGGTTGTGGCACAACACCCCTGGCCTAGGTGAAGGGGGTGCGAGCTGATGGAGCATGCAGCATGCAGACGCTCCACCAAAATCAGTCCTGAGGTGCACCTAAACAGAAAACAACATGTTAACACATATTTGTCATATCAAATGAAGAGCAAGTAAGGCTGAAGAAGGCAAAACTTACACCATCATAACACCACCATGTACAGCTGACGAAGGGGGAGGTGATCGGCCATATACACAAATGTTAAACCTGGAAGAAGTGTCACATAATCAATTGTGTAATCACACAATTCTAAGAAATATCTGTTAGCACAGTGTCACTGAAGAGAAAAAAATACAACAAAAATATGTATTTTACACACCCATGCGTGCAGCAACACGATGATATACTTGACGTAGCGCTGTTTGTAGTTCTGGCTTGACAGTCAGGCGAGATGGAAAGTCAAGCACAAACACCTACAAAAAACCCCAAACAAACATAAAAATGCAAAATAAATTCATGAATATTCTTGTTATTGAACTATGGATCATGGAATTACTTGATATTGATAAAACAAAGTGGCGATGACATTCATGTGTTCAAATTTGTTTGTCACAGCAGATAAACAAACCTTGGGCCAGCGGTCCAACACAGTTGCCAGTAGCGCAGCAAAATCCTGGGCGGAGTCTGTTACAAGCCCGTGTTCAAGGTTGTTGCCCGGGCCGAGAACACAAAACCATCCACAAGTGGACAGAGATGTGAGTCTCCCACCACCAGAACAAAAACATAAAGAAACTCGTGGCTTGACAAAATCACGACCCATACCTTCTTGTCTGGTTGCTGGGCCTTAAGAACGAACTTGCACTGTTTTGTCAGTCAGGAGCAAAACGGGCCATCTTCGCACCCAGGTCGCTGACCAGTACCGCGCCCTGTGTAAATTGACAAAAAAGAAAAATCGAAATATGTTTTTGTAAGATTTATTTGGAATACAACATAACAACACAGGCAGAACATGAAATCATGAACGTGGAAGTACTCACGACGTTCAAAGTCCTTCCAAGGTGGAAAAGGTGTCCAATCCCGTTTTTGCTCCAGGCGTCGTTTCATGGCCAGAGAGCGACGGAATGCCTTGGTGTTCGGCATCTGAACAATGAAATGAAAGATTGTGTCATTTTCAATGAAGGACAATGATAACACAAGTTTACAGAAAAAAGTGATGTTTTCTCACACACGACATCAAAACACAGAAAGCTTTCTGTACCTTTGCAGCTGGAGACGATGAGCTTAAATCAATAAAGCAAAAGAAAATGTGTATGTGTACTCTTGGACCCTAACCCTAATGCCATACAAGTCTATGGGGTGAAATTTCAACTTTGTCCTAGAGACATGGGGCCACTTGCTTTTTCATCAGGAGCCCCCAAGAAGCGCCCACGCCAAATTTGGGGCTTCTAGTACTTGAGGAACCCCGAAACCCTAACCCTAATTTCAGCTAACCCTAACCCTAACCCTAGTTTCAGCCTTATTGTTAACCCTAATTCAATGCAAGTCTATGGGGTGAATTTTCAACTTTGTCCTAGAGACATGGGGCCACTTGCTTTTTCATCAGGAGCCCCCAAGAAGCGCCCACGCTAGATTTGGGGCTTCTAGCCAATGAGGAAAAATTTGGAGCAGACAGGACAGGGTTACAGCTGAGAAGGCACTTAAGATCCTCAAAGGACTGTTGCCACTCACTAGACCAAACAAATGGTTTCAATGGACTGGTTAATTCTTCTCTTGTGGCCGGCAGCTCCACTGCCTTGGTGCTGGAGATGCCCGCTCAGGGGCGCCGCCAGGAATTTTGGGCCCCCTTCAAAAAAACAAAAACAAATGGGCCTCCTGTGCGCAGCGCTTGTCAAAAGCACATCACTCAAAAAATACAGTATAGTTCAATAATAGTGCTTGAGTCCATCTTTGACAGTGTCAATGTATTTTTATTGTGAATTCGCCACAAAGCAAACTCTTAACATTTATGAATGATTCATGAAAAAAACACTTGATGTCTCTCGGACAAAGTTGAGCTTTGACCTTCATAGACTTGCACTGCATTAGGGTTTAGCGATAAGGCTGGAATTAGAGTGAGGGTATCGGGGTTCCTCATGGGCTAGAAGCCCCAAATTTGGCATGGGTGTGTCCTGGAGGATCCTGATGAACCTGAAAGTGGCCCCATGTCTCTGTGACAAATTTGACCTTTGACCTCCATGGACTTGCATTGAATTAGGGTTAACGATAAGGCTGAAACTAGGGTTAGGGTTTTGGGGTTCCTCAAGAACTAGAAGCCCCAAATTTGGCGTGTGCGCTTCTTGGGGGCTGCTGATGAAAAAGCAAGTGGCCCCATGTCTCTAGGACAAAGTTGACCTTTGACCCTCAGACTTGTCATTAGGGTTAGCGATAAGGCTGGAATTAGAGTGAGGGTTTTGGGGTTCCTCATGGGCTAGAAGCCCCAAATTTGGCGTGGGTGTGTCCTGAAGGATCCTGATGAACCTGAAAGTGGCCCCATGTCTCTCGGACAAAGTTGACCTTGGACCCTCATAGACTTGTGTGGCATTAGGGCTATCGATATGCGATACAAACCTGGTGAGTTTAAGACTTAGTGACTCTACGTACATGAATGTATGGGGTACCCCGTCCTTACTTTGTTCCAACCTTCCCTCCACAAACCTGGCTGTCCAGTGCAGAAGTCAAAGTGAGAGAGAGAACAAAGAAGGAGGAGGGCCTGTGACGCCACTGCTGATTGGCTCGTTGGTTGGTTGAATGAGCCAATTCTAGAGCTCCCCTCGGTGTCCACACACTGCAAAATATATCTAAGAAACAAACACTTAAATTGAGAAAGAACAGGCTAGAAACAAGTCAAATTATCTGCCAATGCAGTAAGATATTTAGACTTGGTAAGATTTCTTAAAATAAGACGATATATCTAGGCATTTGAAGAATGAAAAAACTCTTGAAATAAACAGTAAAGCACTCATTCCAAGGACTGTACTAAGTCAAATAAACTTGATACTAGCTTCTCAATTCTTTTTTCACGTTTGCTTCTTTCTTAATTTGAATGAAAAGATCTTAAAACCAGACCTACTAACAGTGCAATTCTTCTTAATTTAAGTGTTCACAATATGAGCTTTTTTTTCTCAAAATGAGACAAAGCATGCACCCCCCTTACGCCCACTCCCCCCCCCAAAAAAAAAATTAATCAAACAGAATTAATATTGTCAACAACTATTTATTCACTTAAATTGCTGACAGTGCCTTCACTGCCTTGTAATAAAAACGTCACAAAGGCATTGCATCTTAAAACAATCTCAAGCAATCATTTCTAGAACGCAAGTAACAATTGTTACAATATTCACCGTCATCATTATTGAATATTGATTCAGATTCCCTGACACTCAGTTACACAAAAAAAACAAAAACAGTATGGGGACAGCATATAGTGTTGTGTTCCTATCACCGCTGATAACATGTTTAGGGGAGTGTATCACTACCTATGCCTAGTACACAGCTCTACTCCCCAATAAAATCTTTCCATTCTGCCATGGTCTTTTTTGTATGAGGCTGTGGTGTCTCACTCATGGATAGTGTCCTGTAGCACTTCTGTCTGAATGACAGAGAGAAGGGTTGCCACACACTTTTGGATATGTGAGGTGCAGGGCATAGTAGTAATCCATCAGATGAAGCAGACCGTCACTCAAGTCTTCCTTGGCAAGCGTGGTGGCGGGAGTGGCTCCAAGACAGATGAGACAGCGGGTCCCATCAAACAGCAACACAGGGATGCAGAAAGACCTCTTCTGCGAGTACATTGTGGGATCTTCTGTTGGCTAAAGAAAAAGAAGAAGGAAACGCCACATCCATTCATGGAACTATGAAGTGTTGTGCATACTATGAAGTATGCAGTGCCTCACTGGCATGTCCCAGCTTCTTCGGTGGTGGACTTGGTGAAGGAAAGAGTGTGGGGAGTGCCCTGAGCAGCGCGATGGAATATTCCACTGGAATAGAACAAATCAACTTTGAGTTCAAAGTTAGTCTTCCTAAAAATGAGTCTTATTAGGTTTGTGTTGATCACAAAAAAATCTTATTTTTTCAGCATGAAGAGTATTACCATTCTGCATCTATTCATTCAGCGCAACATAAACCACCATGTCCAAGGAAACAGCTACACAGTCAATTAGAGACACAGCAAAATGACTCTACTGAACTACAACCAGCGTTATGCGTGGCATCATCACTTCATTTCTTTCCCAAACACCATAAAATTACACATTGGTGCAGAAGTCTTCTCATCTCTTTTTTTAGTTCATCAATGAATTTTCTGTTGCCCTTATCCAGAATGCGCCGCAGCTCATTCATCGCCTATTAATGCAAGTCAATGTTAAAATCTGCAAAAATGCTTGCTTAAATGGACATGAATGGACATCCGGTTTGGATGTCCATTTAATTTCTCCTCAATCTGGCAGGGAAAAAAAATCATCATATTAAGGTTACAATTAGGACAAGCTAGCCTTCCGACTCAAGATCCGTTTTTTTACAATGCCCATCTGCCATGGATCCCAAAGTTCCCATGCAATTAAAAGTTGTGACACCTTATCTGAATGATAACCCTAGACAGCTCAACGGATTGCTAGTCATACAGACAACAATCAAAATTGGAGTGAAACTTGTAACCACAATGCCTGCAACATGGTGGTACTTATGGTAATAATCATCAAATACCAGTGTTCTTTGTGACAAAATGACAACATCTGATAGGATTGTGCCACCTTGAACTGCAATCAACTTAAATTTTGATAAAAACAAACAAATTGTACCTAAACTACATCTTCAATCAATCCAATTTGAGCACCCTCTACCCCATAAACTGAAGATACTGCAATACAAACTTGGTAGTACAGTATTTCGTCATGCCACATATAACTAGGAATGATAATTGCTTGTTCACATGACTAGAATTGCAGTACATCAATCCAATACAAAATACACACTTGTGACACTTGTCATCAAGCTCATAAATCCATCGAGTCGAGATGAGCACGTGCAAGGAGTCGGACTCCGTGAGTTCACATAAACAGAGCATTGCGTTTGCATAAATTATGCACGGCTATCGAGCTAGAAGCCGAGTCCGATTTGGTGCACATAACCACACTATAATGCCTCTCAATGTCCTAACCCATGCCACGCAACACAAACGTGAGGGACCGATTTGAGTTTCTCACGGGACCAGCAGTGAAGTCACAACCGTCGCCCCAAATGAAATGTCGCAGCAGGAGCCTGAGGATTTTCTGAGTCAACATGCTGATCATCAGGTAACGTAATGTTGGCTTCCTTGACGACATTAGACAACTCCCTGTTTATATTTTATCCATATTTTAGTACAAAGCCTCCTTGTTTTCTGATCTGCTCCTGTTTGACTTGTTCGGTTTTTGTTTTGACATTATGCTGTTAGTGTTTATTTCAAATTAACAAGAAGTACCGGTACAGATAGTAGGAACTTAATATAACACTTGCGTCAAACAAAGAATAACTAACTGTACATATCATGTCTACAGGAAGGAGCTGGTACATTAAGTGAGAATATTCATGAATATTAAGAGAAGATATATTCAAGGTTGTCCTGAGGTCAACTGTACCAACCATTGCCAGACCTTATGGAGCAATTTGATGTTATTGTACAGTAAAAATGGAATATTGGAGCTGTCGCAAAAAAAAAAAAAAAAAAAAGCCAGCTTTAAGGCTTAATATCTCCAAAATGATACTGTACATATGCTTGATAATGACTGAGGATATAGTCAGGGTATTCCTCAGGTCAACTGTACCAACCACTGACAGAAATTATGGAGCAAAGCAATGTTACTGTACAGTAAAAAATTGAGTACTGGGCCCTTTTTGCCTGTTTGAAAAGCTAAAAAAAAAAAAGGAAAACAACAACTTTGAGGCTTAATATCTCCAAAATGGTACATTAAATATGCCTTATAATGATTGAAGATATATTCAAGGTTGTCCTGAGGTCAACTGTACCAACCATTGACAGAGCTTATGGAGCAATTTGATCTTATTGTACAGTAAAAATGGAATATTGGAGCTGTCGCAAAACAAAACAAAAAGCCAACTTTAAGGCTTATTATCTCCAAAATGATACAGTAATCAATCACATTTAGAAATCAAATGTTTCTAAATGTCAAGTCAGTAATGTCAAGTCAGTGCTTGATGTGTCATCAGCAGGCGTCGGCGTCAGTAATGGGGCATCGGCGGGTTTCAGGGCGGAATCGCCAGGCGTTGGGAAGCGTTGGCGGGTGTCAGGGGCTCGTGGCCAGGTGGCGGACGTCACGGCAGGCAGTGGCCAGGTGGGCTCAGTCCCGCAAACGCTGCTTACAGCTTTAATTTTGTATTGCTTTGATAACATTGTTTAAGTTGTGTTTAAATTTACACTATTTTTTTTTCTTAGCTGCTAATTGTTCAAAAATGCTGATCTTAATAGTGTGTTTGCACAGTAAATGTTATGGCACTTTAATTCATATGGCAGTACATTTAAAATAACTGGCCGTCAAGTTCCAGGAACTGACAAACTGCACTGAGTTGAATGAGATTCTCCAAAGGAACTCCAGTATAAATGTGGACTTTACATTCTAGTCCCCTGTGAAGAAAAACCCAAAAGTGAACGTTTTTGTGCCTCACCCTTTATAACTGGGACATTTGCAAGGGAACGCAGACTGGTTATGCTGCTCCCTGATAAAAGAAAAATGTTTCTGCTGTTACCTCAGAAATTGCCCGTTATTATTGTGGCTCAGGATTTTGTAGGTAGATTTTTTTTATTTTTCATAAGGAACAGGATAACAGTAATGCCCTGGCATTGGCAATAAGCTTTAATTTTGTATTTGCATTTTTTTTAACTTTAGATTTACATTAAAAATGTTTCTGTGTAAAGTGCTGATGTTAAGTGTTTGCACGATAAATGTTATGGTGCTTTTGTTTATATGGCAGAACATTTCAATTAAAGTGTATGAAAGACTTCTTTTAAATTCATTATTGGCTTTTGCGTATACGACGTGATTAATCGTGATTGATCAGGTAAATCATGCAATTAATTGCGATTAAAATTTTTAATCGTTGCCCAGCCCCAGTAAAAACATTTTTCTGGTGCCAGCATTTCGTGAGGCAGAAGTTGATTCATACTTCAGTGCCTTGGAGCGAATAGCTTCGCCACTCAACTGGCCAAGAGACATGTGGCCTGTCCTTCTCCAATGCAAGCGGGTGGGAAAAGCACAGGAGTTGGTGTCTGCTCTTTTCTTAGAAGACAGCCTGCAATATGATGGTGGAAAGGAAGCAATTTTTCCTGCTTATGAGCTTGTTCCTGAGCCCTACTGGCAAAAATTTAGGAACCATAGAAAATCTAGTGGTCAAACCTTTGTCGAGTTTGCATGGGAGAAAAGCAACCTCTTTGATAAATGGTGTGCAGCTAATGATGTCAAAAATGACTTTGAGTCACTCCGTGAGGTCGTTCTTTTAGAAGATTTTAAAGACTCTTTGCCAGAGAAGGTGGTAATGTTCTTGAATGAACAGAAAGTGTCGTCATTGTCCAAGGCTGCTGTCCTCGCAGATGAGTTTGTGTTGACCCACAAAAATGTCATCTCATCTTCCCCCCCGATCGGAAAGGCCTTCTGCTTCTCGTCCCACAAAAGCCGAGTCTAGCCACCTCCCCCTTGAAAAGGCTAGAGGGAAGAGACTTCTGGTTTGGCCATAAAGCGGTAGACTGCGCGACACCAGGGCTCTCGACCGTCCAGGGTAAAAACTCCCCGAAAACTTGAATAACCATTGTCAGATATCATATTAACTACAAAGTGATCAGGGGAACGTTGGAATGGGAAGGAAAACTCGATTCAACCAAAACAGAAACACGGTAACAGACAATATGGCGGAACTACCAGCTTGCTCTGAAACAGAGGGAGATGGCGAAACGAACTCGTCGTGACTAACGACGCGGAAAAGGGCTCGGACATAAAAATTATTAGCAAGGAGATACGGGATTTAAAAACGGAATCAAAAGAAGTCCTTCGCACGTTTGGAGAAACACTGTGGAACGACGTGGAAAAAGACTTGGACGACTTCAAACACGAAATAAATCAACAACTTGCGAAAGTCATCACCGAACAGGAGCTCCAGACCGGCAAGATCAACGAGGCTGAGTTGCGGATTGAAAAGCTAGAACGTTGGGCACAGGAAGCTAATGACGCTCTGGTCATATCACTGAGAGAACAAAAAGCTCTTCAGGACAAGTTAACTGACCTGGAGTCCAGGCCGAGGAGAAACAACCTACGTATCTACTATAGACCTGCTGAAAAGCAAACTGCACCTGCCAGCAGGTTTTAATTTCCAAATTCAGAGAGCACACCGCTCACTTGCACAGAAGCCAGCGGACGGTGCCCAACCGAGACCCATCATTGTTAACTTTCTGGAATTTACTACCAAAGAGAGGGTCCTGAGAGAGCTATGGACAAAGAAAATAGAACTGGGGAATAAAGTACCGTCATTCCATCACGATTACACGACAGAGATGGTCCAAAAGAGAAAGGAGTACAACACTGCAAAAAGAATCCTGAAGGAGAAGGGCATCCGGTTCCAGATGCCATTCACCAAGATGAGGACCCACTGGGATACGGGAACTCGAACCTACAGCAGCGCAGAGGAGGTAAAGGAGGAATTGGCGAGACGCGGCCTGGCGGAGAAGACGGCGGTGGGGACGGGTGCGGAGGGGCCTGCGGCACTCGGTGCCCCGCACTACGACGGAGTGGCAGTGCAAGGAGGGATCCTGGAGGGGCTACGCATCAGCAGCGACACGAGCCAGAGAAAAGCTACAAGAGTTTCAAAGATTCTTTGATTAAATTCAGAGAATAAAGGGAAGAAAGCTGGTAAAAGTTAGATTTTTGACTGCCTTCACGCGGGCCGGAGAGAGACACGCCGTAGTTTGGCCATGCCTGATCTACAGGAAACACATCTCTCTCAGCAAGAGCTAAATCAACATGATTTAAAAGCTAAACTCAACACAACTAATGGCAACAGAAGTCAGACCCGCCTGTCGAAACTTGTCAACGTCTCTCTAGCCGAACTTGGGATGTTTGATGTTTGGAGGGACCTCCACCCGTTACAGAGGACTATTTTTTTAATTAACATTACAGACAGATACAGAATAGAGGAATGTAAAATAGGAACGACTGACTTGTACTGACACAGTATTAATTACCTTATTATTTGTCTAAATAAGAGGAAGAAAAACACACTTTGGAGATTAAATGTGGGTATGCTAAATAATCCAAAAACACTGGAGGAGGTTAAGAAAGAGATTAAATGCTCTATGGAGGAGAACATAGATAGTCCAGTAGACACTACCATACTGTGGGACACAATTAAAGCTGTGATGAGAGGGAGGTTAATCGCGAGGGCAGCCTATCAAAAAAAGACTAGATGTGGCGAGGGGGAGGGTCTGGCGGAGGTGGAGACAATTCAGATGCTGGGTATAAAGGAAAATTGGGGGGGGGGGGGGGTTGCCTGAAAATGCCACCTGGGGAGTTGCAGGAAGAGCTTAATCGGACTTTGCAATAATTCGGTTTTCTCGTCCAATCGGAGTTCTCACCTTGTCCCCCTATACATGCAGCTGAGAAATTTGAATTACTGACGGGAACGTGTCCTCCTCCCAACAGTAGGGGGTGGAGTGAGCCTTTTCAGCTGGTCAGCTGCTTTCGGTTGACATATTACATCATTATGATATAGAATGATAGTTCATAATGTACGTGTTACTTACTTTGCAGAAAAGCTGTACCCTATTTCTTGTGCTCATGGTTATCTGAAAAGATAACCATGAGACAAGAACGTTGTTTGCTGTTGGAGGGCTACAACAACACAATGTCTTCGATGCTACGCTTTGTGCCGTCGCTACGGACCCCAAACTCTCGTTCTTGTTGGATGCGGGTTCTGCGCAGACTGGTGGGAGAGTTTGTGTACAGGTTTTGCAAAGGAACGGTGTCTTCAGTTATACACACGCTCATTAAAGTGCCAACCGTAGAGGAAGCTTGTGCCACTGCACGCCGTTTCCAGCAGAATAACAGCGAAATTATCGAAATAAAAACAAATCAGAAAAACATCTCTTTGCTGTGCTTTTATTTACAAAGTTGAAATTCTTCTAACTGACAAAAAATGTGAACGAAAAGGTAGAAATATAAATACGAAGGAATACGTATTTGTTCAGGGCTGCGCAAAGCCGGAGCCCTGCATTTGCTGCGCTACCCTTTTAAAAAAGGTCTCTGTTGTGTGTTATTTTAATATGTCCATCTCTTTTAGAAGAGAAAGCATCGCCCCGGTCTCATCCTCTCTCCAAATGTCAACATTCTTATTCGTGTTTGCTGGTTGTTTCGCGCCGTCTGTTTTGTTAGACGACGTAGTTGTGCGGTGGCGCGTGCGCACTTACGTTGTCCAGTTAATAGTCCGACTAAGGCGTATACATGGCCGAGAAATTCGAATTCCAATTGCATTATCTGGGTGTCTCAATCGGAGTTCTCCGATTCCAATCGGAGTTCTCAAACTCCGATCAGAATCGGACTAAGGCAATAATTCAAATTTCTCTAGTACCATGTAAACGCACTGAGGGACGCAAAGATTGCACTCCGGCGCAGGTGTGATTGATGACGCGAAGGTGGGGGCAAACCCACCTGCCACATAGTTAATTAATTCAATTAATTAATTAAAGTGCTTTTTGAACCTTTGGCCGCTCCGTAGATTGTGGAAACGGGAAATTAATTGACTCACAGTACACAGTCACACGCTTGCAGCCGGCTTGTAAACACAACAAAAAAAAGAAAAAGACACTGAGCGTAGATGAGCACTAGGAAGGACTAACATGGATAAGGCGTCAATTGTAAATGGAAAGTTCCACTTCAAAACCCTGCCAGATGGCAGTCTTGACAGGACAAAAGTGATATGCATTTACTGTAAAGCTGTATTTAGTTTCCACTGGAGTACGAGCAGTCTTACGTTTCACTTGTCTGCGAAGCATACAGCTGACGCGGAGAGCCCTCCGCCCCCTTCTGAGGTAAAGCAAACCACGTTGGATGGTGTGGCACGGAGACCACTGGCCGCGTCCACCACACGCCAACTTTCAACAGCGGGGGCTAAATGGGTGTGGCTACGGCTTGCAGGCCAATTAATGTGGTGGAGGACGAGGGTCTGCGCGATATCATATATATTATACTGACTATGGATGAATATGACACTGACTGGATGATTATGGCACTGACTGTGGATTACTATGGATGCTGAACAGCTGTTATAGGCTATACTGCCTAACTGCACTATATCAGTTGAGTCCTGTACTGTATTGCACTGCCCCCTGTTTAATGCACACTTTATTTATTGTTTTGATTTAATTTAATTTATTTTGTGCATCACAGTTTGATGCAATGCATAAGTGTCATCCTTTTGTCTTAATGGCTGCTGAAAAAAGGGGATGAATAGTTCAAGTTCGAGTTGAAAAGTAAAATAGAGAAATTTTGGTAGTACTAGTAATCATTACTATGTAATGTTACAGTTATGCCCATCTGTTATCTTTGTTGGGCTTGAGTTTATGATTATTTTTTTTACCCTGTGCATCTTTTGTTTTGTTAGTAGTACTTGCCATTGCTCCAACACGAATAAACATGCTGCATCCCACTAGATGGCGCATTTGCCTTATTTACAAGCACCACGGTCATCGGAGCTGGTTGCTGCCACTCTCAGCAGCGTGCGTTTACTAAGGTCTACTAAGATTCCACAATCTATTACACCTCGTGAGCAAAACAGGCTACAGGTAAAATTAATCATTCATCTCAATCATTTATCTTCAGTTGAGCAACTCAGGCAAGTTAAACTGATTTAAAAACAAACAAACACTATAATACTAGGAAAAGAATCCTCTATATTTTCAATAAATACAACAGATTGAGTATTCATAAAAAAAAAGCTTACTTTAAATAAGAAAATCCAACAAACCAACAAGTGCAACACTAAAAAGCAAACCAACAATCAAAATAATGCTGAATTGCCTTAGTTTCGTCCCACACTTATCAGCTTAGCTACTAAGAAT
>NW_027466098.1:2135000-2190000 GCF_046127955.1 Nelusetta ayraudi
GGTACAGATGTATTGCTTGTTCCACCGTGCTGACAGCCTTTAGAATATCATCCACGTAGAAATTTTGACCAACAGTGTTTATAACCTCGGCTGGGAAGTCATGCTGATTGTTGTCGAATGAAGCACAGCTTGGGGATGACACTGCCCCAAAGATGTGGACCAGCATCCTGTGCTCTTGTAGGTCCTTTGTAATGTCCCCATCTGGCCACCAGAGGAAGCGTAAGAAGTTTACATCCTGGTTGGAAACTCTTACTTGATGAAACGTTCCCTCAATGTCAGTCATGAATGCTACAGGGCCTTGGCGAAAACGAAGCAGCAAACCTAGCAGTGTACTTGTCAAATTGGGACCCTGCAGGAGCTCTTTATTTAATGATGTTCACTCACTTTCAATCTCAGAGCCACTAAAAAACCTGATTGTGATTGAGAGGTCCTCAGCAGCCAATCACTGTTGGGAGTCCAGCCTTCAAACAATCCTCCTGAATCCAGACTCACATCTGTGAGCATCTGGAACTTTGGCCCCGATCCTCCACACCACACAACTTGGGATGACAGCGCCACCTACCTGTATCCTTTCAGCAGCCAGTCCATGCTCTGACCCGTTTCCACTGTGGCCTGTTGTGTCATCTGGACCGGAGTCTGGATCATCAGTGTCCAGGTTCATGGAATCTGTCAGAGTGCCGCCGTCCTGTGATGTAATGATAGAGAATCACTCTATTTATACTAATGTGCAGAAACACTAGAGTGTCATTTCTTCACTGCTGTCAGCAACAAGCATTTGGTGTCACACTGGTGTACAACACTTATGGGCTAATTAATAAGAAATGACATATTTATGAATCACCCGTAATGCCCAGATTGTTGCTGCTTATCTGCTGATATGAGCCGTCAAATGTTGCAATATAGAACCACGGGCAGGAAATTACAATTAGTGTAGAGTGTATTATAATTTAAAAGTTTACTTACGGTAGTTATTTAAAGAATTTAGCAGGGATGGAACAGGCTAATGTGACGACGTCACCTGTAACACGGTAGGAGCTCAACCTGCTGTCACGGCGAAAACTCTGTGTTACGTCCCGTCGAGGGGGACCGAGACGCAACGTGTGGGACACCTTCCCCCACTCCCAAGCCTCATTAATTTTTCACTGCAGTTGGCAGTTTCAACAAAAAACATTTTATTAATCAGTAAATGAAATAAACAAAACAACTTAACCGGTGGGCAGCAAAGGCTTCAGGGTGGGCCCAGGCCAAAATAATAAACCAAACTCCAACTAGCTCGCCTTAAGAACTAACTAAAGAAAGAAAGAGAACCCAAATACAGAAAGGCTAACCTCCCTACATACTTAATAAACAGGAGAAAAGAGGGGACCAAAGAAAATGGCAGCCCACCCCTACGGCTGTGTGCTCTAACACCATTTCAGAAGTGACTAACTGCAGAGTTGGGAGCGGAGGAGGGATGACCGTCAGGCTGGCTCGACTGCTCCTCCTTCTCAGCCGTGGCGCGTCCAATCAGCAGCCGACATCCAGGACCGCACCTGCAAGGCGTCAGCCAATCTCTCACACACAGACACACACACACACACACACAGACACAAACATAGAGGCACCTAGACCCACCTGTGGGTCATAACACCCCCTCCCTTTTTTTCAATGAGCCCTCCCTCCGCCAATGGGCACGGAGGGGGCAGAGGCTCAGGCGACCCATTTTTCCGAGTAACGTAACGCCCTGTTCACACTGGACGGGGAAGCACCACGAAGCGCCGAGCGCTTCCATTCGGCGCCCATGTTAATCAATGTAGTAGTTCACACCAGACGCGAACAGGCGCGCGGCTCCCCTCGCGGATCGCGCCATGCATTTAACGTCAGTTCACTGGACGTGGAAGCGAAGCGCCGCCGAGCGCTTCCATTCTGCGCCCACGTTAATCAATGTGGTGGTTCACAGTAGACGCGAACAGGCACGCGGCTCGCGGCATGCATTTGTTGTTTCGGCGTCTGCTCTATTTCGTGCGTGAACCGCGAGCGATCCTCGTCTACGGTACAGGAAGTCGCTCAATAAAAACGAGAAAATCCGGTGAATTTTCAAAATAAACTAATTTCGAAATAAAAACCGAATGACAAATTCGAGCATATATCATATTTGTATGTTATATTTGTCAGTACATTGTATCAGAGTGCGAGGGAGATTAAACACACACACACACACACACACACACACACACACACACACACACACACACACAGGAAGACTTGATCAAAATACGTCTGTTTGAGCCTAGAGATGCCAGTCAATGATCATTATGAAAGAGGTCTTGTCTTGAGATGGACACCTGAGTGCGTGTTTCTATTTATATACACACACACACACACACACACACACACACACACACACGCACACACACACACACACACACACACACACGAAGACTTGATCAAAATACGTCTGTTTGATCCTAGAGATGCCGGTCAATGATCATTATGAAAGAGGTCTTGTCTTGAGATGGACACCTGAGTGCGTGTTTCTATTTATTTACACACACACACACACACACACACACACACACACACACACACACACACACACACACAAAAGTAAGCTACGGGCTGGCTACGGGGCGAGGGGGGGCGATGATGAAAATTATTTTTTTTATTTATTTATTTTTTAAAGAAAAAAAAAGAAGCTCAAGTGGGAGTGAAAAGAAGACTGCAGCTGAGCAGAAGCGCTTGTCGACCGTCGCGGAGCTGTTCGCGTCTGGTGTGAACCACTACATTCAGTGCCTTTACATGGCACGAGAGAAAATCGAATTATTGCCTTAGTCCGATTATGATCGGAGAACTCACGTGCGTGTAAACACCTTACTCCGATTATGATTGGAGTTTGAGAACTCCGATTGGAATCGGAGAACTCTGATTGAGACACCCAGATAATGCGATTGGAATTCAAATTTCTCTGCCATGTATACGCCTTAATCGGACTATTAACTGGACAATGCGAGTGCGCATGCGCCACGCCTCGCTCTCGCAACTCATGACCGCACAACTAAGTCGTCTAACAAAACAGACGGCGCGAAACAACCTGGCAAACGCGAAAAAGAATGTTGACATTTGGAGAGAGGATGAGACCGGGGCGATGCTTTCTCTTCTAAAAGAGATGGACATATTAAAATAACGCGCAACGGAGACCTTTTTAAAAAGGGTAGCGCAGCAAATGCAGGGCTCCGGCTTTGCGCAGCCCTGAACAAATACGTATTCCTTCGTATTTATATTTCTACCTTTTCGTTCACATTTTTTGTAAGTTAGAAGAATTTTAACTTTGTAAATAAAAGCACAGCAAAGACATGTTTTTCTGATTTGTTTTTATTTTGGTAATTTCGCTGTTATTCTGCTGGAAACGGCGTGCAGCGGCACCAGCTTCCTCCACGGTCAGCACTTTAATGAGCGTGTGTATAACTGAAGACACCGTTCCTTTGCAAAACCTGTACACAAACTCTCCCACCAGTCTGCGCAGAACCCGCATCCAACAAGAACGAGAGTTTGGGGTCCGTAGCGACGGCACAAAGCGTAGCATCGAAGTGTTGTTGTAGCCCTCCAACAGCAAACAACGTTCTTGTCTGCCTTTTAAAATAACCATGAGCACAAGAAATAGGGTACACCTTATCTGCAAAGCAAGTAACACGTACATTATGAACTATCGTTCCATATCACAATAGATTTAATATGTCAACCGAAAGCAGCTGACTATATATATACATATATATATATTTATATATGTATATATATATATATATACATATATATATATATTAATTAACCTCTGTCATTGAACTCCATATTATTAGTATGTTGTTGTTTTTTTTTTTAAATGCTCATACAAAAAAAAAAGTGTGACATCCACATGTAGTGCATTATTTTCGCCAGCAAGCTTCTCATGTTACAACTGACTACATTGATCCATATTTTCCATATACTCACCTGAATCACATGCCCTGCAGATCCGCTGCAAGGGCCACGAGGGGTGCCGCACAACCAGCACGTGACCTCTACCATGTGCTTCCACCCACGGAAGTGCCATAGGAAGACACGGATTAAATAGTATGGCTTGTTCACCAGAAGGCTGTATTATGGTGTACATAATATAAAACTTCGGCCCAGTTCTGCTTGTATTGCAATGGTTGCTGTTCCTGAAGTTTCATTTTTCCCTTTTTCCCTTTTTATTTTTTACATCCATGTTTGTGATGAAATAGTATTGTGACTCGCTAGCTCGTATTGCATGCTGGGAAACAGCGTCACTCAAGGAAGTTTTGGCTTCGCTGACACGGTCCTGAAGGGAAGTAGGTTTTAGTGCACTGGAACGGGATGAATGTGTTCAATCAAGCAGTACAAACCTGATTAATTGTCTTAATACTTGACTTCGAATGGCCATATTGTTTAGGATTAGAATTAGATGACAACTTCTTCACAATATTTGCAATGATTCAATTTGACCATCAGGTGTCAGTAGAGGACGAAATTTCATGTTGACTATTTCCTAATGGAAGTGCTCTCTTTACGTTGGATTTTTCTCATAATTATTTGAAGTGTAGGCCTGTAGTTGATGAGGAATCACGGTGTGCTAACGCTACTCAAACAGCTTAGATGAAAAAAAGGGAGTGTGATTTGGGTTTGTGGTACATTATGACAATCTTGGACTTGCAAGACTGAGGCGATGGTTCCATTCCCATCAATGTGTATTATATATGTGTTATTTAGCTCATCTATTCTACATTTTAAATAGATCACATTTGACATCTGACCCACTGAACACTTACTATTGAACATATTTTTAAACTATGGGCTATTTAGTCTTGTTTTAGGATATAATATAATTCATTGCACAAACTGTCAGGCTAAGTATAAGAGCTATAGTCTACTACAATCAGTCGTGCCAAAAAAGAGACATTGTCTTTATTTTTCATTTTTATTTTATTGTGTCAGCATTGAACCATACAAGCATGTAGTGTTGTCCAACAAAAATGCATGGCGAATCAAATCCCAAACAATCTATGAAACAATGAACACGTTTCCATTGCACTTCATTTTATTGAGCAGTAGATGACCTCCTCCAGCACTGTGTCATTGAAGCCTCGAGTAATGAACCATTTTTTGAAACAAGTGTCGAAGCTTCAACAAAGCCTCGATTGGCCATCACTACCTACGGCTGCGTGCTCTAACACCATTTCAGAAGTGACTAACTGCAGAGTTGGGAGCGGAGGAGGGATGACCTTCAGGCTGGCTCGACTGCTCCTCCTTCTCAGCCGTGGCGCGTCCAATCAGCAGCTGACATCCAGGACCGCACCTGCAAGGCGTCATCCACTGTCAGACACACACACAGACACAAAGATAGAGGCACCTAGACCCACCTGTGGGTCATAACACTCCGTGTGGATCTTTTCACTCTGGCATTGAAAGGGGGTGCTAGCGCTAGCCATTTGCCAAGCTATGTACAGACAGCACCACCGCTTGCCGAACCACATAGTCACACCGTTTATATACAACAACTCGTCATCAATATCTCTAAAGTAGAAGTCAAGAACTTTTTTCAAAAACGATAACTAACTCAAACTTTTTTGTGTGTTTATAAAAACAAACTAAAACAAACTTAAATTGAAGTCATATTTCACTTCGTTTAAGTCTGTCAAATGAATATTTGCCCAGGAAAATCTTTTAGTTTTACGCAGCAGCACCGAAATGCACGTCGCGTTCTGTGACGTCACCCCTCTTTCACAGCAGTATGTTGACGCGCGACTCGCGGCGGGAAAGTCCGATATGCCACAGTAGTGAACATGTTTATTGAGACTGGGAAGTAGACACGACAGTTTGACTCAGTTGACTCAAATATCCTGTGGCGATGAGAGTGGTTATGGCTATCTGATAAAGCAAGATTTAATATTGGGAATTTAACAAAATGAAAAGGAACCGACAACGCCACCCTGGGAATTTCACCCAGGGAGTTCTACTAAACACAAAAGTAATAATTAGGCACACAGGTAAGTTCTACGAGGAAGGAGTAGGAGACGTGGTTCAGAATGTTTAAAATATCAAACTCAACAGACTTTTATTCAACATTTAAAAATAAAAGGAACAAACAGACCAACACTTAAAACGGAGCTACTGAGCTCCTTATTCTTGGTGTAGAAACTGAGGCTTACCGATGAGGGGGCCAAACGGGGGAGGAACCAAAGAAAACAAGGAACACCCCACTCACACGTGACACACCTGCAAAGAAAGTGAAGTGCAAAAAAAAAGAAGAAAACAACCACAATCCCGGGTCACAGCACGCGAAGGGGCCCACCACCCGGGACACCGCCACCACCAGCAGCTCTCAGCGACTACAAAAGAAAAGATAAACAGTTGGTTCCTAAAAGTTCCCTAAAATCTGTCAAATGTACTGAAATAGCAAGAAAAACAAACAAACAATGCAATTACACACACACACACACACACACACACACACACACACACACACACACACACACACACACACACACACACACACACACACACACACACACACACGTTCCCACCAACCACGCACACGCATACACGCACACACACCACTGTGGCTGGACCGGCGACTTGATAGTGTAACGTCTGCTGTCTGAGGGTCAGCAGTGGCGACGTAAGCAAACGAAGAAAAACACAACGAGAACGGAAAAACAACAAGTAAAACCAAGGCGGGACGGAAGCAACATGCACCGTCCACCGTCTGTGCGGGGCGGCTAGCACAATCAAGTGCGGGCGAAGCGGCAGTGTTCCTGCACTTATCTTATAGGACCGAGTTTTGGGCCACAGGTCTTGATCACCAAGCGTCCTCCAGGTGAGGAGAACAACGAGGAGGCTCTGCGCAGCTTTGTGCTCGCAGGCGGCTGTAGTGTGCCGGTGAGGTGTTCAGGAAGCACTGTAAAAAGAACGGACAGGTGAGGTACTACGTACCTATGCTAATAAGCCATAATAATTTAAATGCTAAAATGTCCGCACCTGATCCTCTTACAACTCGGGCACACAAAGCGGATGTTCAGTGTCCCATTGACCACAATGGACCACTAAACGAAGCTTTTAAGAAAAATGCGAAATGAAGCCACTGAGAGCTAAAACAACATGCAAACAATGCCACAGTGCAGCTTTTCTCAAACGGGTCAATTTTGAAATCATTTTAATCAACTCTGTCTTCATTGATCAGAAGCTGTTTGCAGATTTGGAATTAAAACATTTTAACTGCAGGAATCATAAAATCGTCTCATCAGTGACGTTTATAGAGCCATTAAAAAATTGAATATGTGCTGAACAGACAAACGGAGGTGTAAGAGGCCTGTGTGACCAGCAGGGGGCAGCAGAGGACCGACAGCCGCAAGTTCCTCCTCAGAGAGGCCTGAGAAGGTTCTGCACCTTCAGCTCCTCCAGGAGGACCTCAGCAAAGTGTCAGAGTTTGTTGGTTTTTTACCTCAGTCGGCAGAGTCACAGTATGAAACTTGTAGCCAGGGGGCGCTGCAGCTCACTCAACACCTACAAGGTTTGAAAAGGAAATTGAGTGGAATTCATCTGGAATGAAAAGAAAAGCACAACTACAGTAGAAAAACTGAACACAAAGACGCACAAAGTTTGAACTACACACTGATTTTCTTCTTCTGTTGATTCAAATGAATTTGACAGAACTAATATCTGAAAAAATAGAAACCAAATGTTAAATTTCGACATTTAAAAAATGGACAGATTCATTTACACCCAGTAAGATAAGAAGATATTTAGCACCCCAGGGGCACCGGACTGCACAGGTCCCATCCAGAGTGGGAAAGATGCCGGATCCCGCCCCTGCTAGCAGGCCGACCCCACTGTGTGCAGGGGTGTCAGTGTGTGTATATGTGCACTTGCTGGTGTGTTGAACTATGGTGCGTTTAAAATGGAGGGGTGGTAAGGCCCTGGGGCAACCACACTGCTGCTGAGCAGGGCGGCGGCCGCAGTGCACGAACCACCCCCCCAGGCCCTAAGTGTCTATAATGCTATTAAGATTGGAGAGGGTCTTAAGGCCAGAAGGCCGGGCAGCGACCACCCAAGACACAAATCCCCCGAAACAGAAGAAAATAAATAAATTAATTAAAAATTTAGGGAAAAAAAATAAATAAAAAAAAAACAAAAAAAACACCTATTACGTGACCAGGGGGGACTCCCGGTCAGGGCGCCCCCTGAGCGACATCGGGGCCGGGGACACCACAGGGATCCAGGAGCCAAAGGGGGCCCGCCCCTCACCGCACCGCACCACCCGGGCACACAGGAGCGGTAGCCGGCGAACGCGCAGCCCCACCCCAGGCATGCGACCCCACCGCGTACGATCCAGCGCCAGTCCCCAGACACAGGGACGGACCAGCCCTCCCACCAACAAGGGGGCCCCCAGACCAGAGCCAGGGACCAGCCCCCCCCCCGGAGCACCACCCCCAGAGCACCACCCACCAACCACCAGGCCCAGCCCCCCGCGTGGTAGACATCCCCCGCCGGGGCACCCAACCCCCGACCCCCCACAAACCCGCAAAGCAGCCCAACCCCCCACGCCCAACCCCCCCCCAGACCGCACCCGGCCCGCGGCAGCACGACCACCGCTGCCCACATCAACCAGCAGCCTCAGCTATTGATTGATTACTAGTTAGTTATAGGATAAAGCAGACATTCCTACCAAGGAGGTGTGGTCTAACAGTAAGTTCCTATATTGTGCAATGTGCAGGTGTTGTTTTGTTTTCCAGTTTGTGAGGATTGTTTTCTTAGCGATAGATAAGGAGGTGATCAGCATGCGAGATTCTGCCTTATCTGATGTGATATCACTGAGGTCCCCTATGAGACAAAAAGAAGGAGTGGCTGTGATGTTTTAACCAACCTGTGCTGATAGATCATTGCATACTACGTGCCAGAATTTATTTACTGGTGGGCAATGCCATACAGCGTGTAGGTAATTATCTGGGACATTAACTGTGCAGTGTGAGCAGGTCTGAGAGGCGGTCATGCCCATCTGAAACATCCGCTGTCCAGTGTAGTGGATCCTGTGGAGTACTTTAAAATGTATTAATTGTAAAATAGGTTGTTTTATCAGTGAAAAGGTGTTCAGGCAAATTGTTCTCCAGAAATTAGAGTGAGGCTGGAGAGACAGGTCTCTTTCCCACTTAACAATTGGGATAGAAATTGTGCAATCTGTATTTGTAAGAAACTCACTCCAATAGAACTGCACTCGTCCTTCTCTCACATAACATTGGATCACAATGACCAAACAACACAACAAAGACAATGATGCCACTGTGCTGCCACATCCAGACTCTGTGTAGGTCTGTAGGCCTCTTGGACCTTCATGTGAACCACTGCGTGTTGACTGGAGGTGAAACATGACTGACTGCTGTCCTCCTCCCTGGACAATGCAATCTCACTTTCAATCTCACAGCCACTAAAAAACCTGATTGTGATTGAGAGGTCCTCAGCAGCCAATCACTGTTGGGAGTCCAGCCTTCAAACACTCCTCCTGAATCCACAGTCACATCTGTGAGCATCTGGAACTTTGGCCCCGATCCTCCACACCACACAACTTGGGATGACAGCGCCACCTACCTGTATACTTTCAGCAGCCAGTCCCATGTTCTGACCCGTTTCCACTGTGGCCTGTTGGCTCATCTGGTCCAAAGTCTGGATCATCAGTGTCCAGGTTCATGGAATGAGTCAGTGTGCCGCCGTCCTGTGATGTCATGATAGAGAATCACTCTATTTATACTAATGTGCAGAACCACTGGAGTGTGGAAGCAGACAGTTACCATAATCCAAATGAAAAAGCAACAGCAGAAATGCTTTTTCATTTTAAGAACGTGGCTGCATTAGTTGACTCATAATTAAAATGGTTAATAAATCATCCAAACTGCATTTTCATTTTCTTATTCATGACTGCTCATTCTTGTACTTAATTCAAATGAAGGAAAACACATTTGAGATTTAATTTTCAAAACATGCACCAGCAAAGAGTTACCAAAATTCAATATGAAATGTAAAATTCAAAAATGAAAAAGCAATAGCAGAATGCTTTTTCATTTTAAGAACGAAGCTGCATTATTTGACTCATAATTAAAATCATTAATAAATATTGCTATATGCATTTTCATTTTCTTATTCGTGTCGCACCTTTTATGACACAATCAAAAAGAAAACTGAGAGCATTGCTTTTTAATTTTCGTGGTCCTGCCCTGCACAAGAGTTACCATAACTCGAAAACGAAATCGCAATCTCAAAGTAAGCGCGCGGCGCAGGAAAGTGACGTCAGCAGCTCTCCACCTGTGGCTAATCTAATACCAGTGCCATGATCTGCCACTGCATCTTCACTAGTACTAACTGATGATGGATCACAAATCACATGTGCGAGGCGTAGAACGAGCGGAGCAGTCAGAGGCAACAGAAGAAGAAAGAAAAGCCTCCTTAGCTTAGTTGATCTTCTGTGTTGCCTCCTGGACGGTGCTGGCCTCCTCTGGCTTGGTGCTGGCAACCACGGGAGCCACAGGAACCACGAGCACAGCTCTGGTCATCTGTGGCGTCGCCTCCACCTGATTAAAATAAGAAAGATGTGATTTTATGCCAATAAACATAGAAAGGAAAACACTAGGCTTTACACGATCACGATTTTTGTGCCAATCACCGATCCAATCACGTTAGAGGCAATAAATACTTGTTTCTGTACACCCCTTGCCTTCTCACGAGCACCGTCTAAAGTTGTTTGCTTTAGCATCCGTTTCAGAGTTTGCTTTTCTTTTTCTTTCTCCGCACTGCGTTTCTTAAACTCGACATGCTCCTCCGTGTGTATCTTTTCCAAGTGCCTGATTAAATTTGTGGTGTTGAAATTTTTTGCCAAAGTTCCCCCGCGAGGTACTGTAGCGTTGCATATATTGCAGATTCAAAGAAACTTTATTGTCCGTCACATAGCGACAGTACTCAAAACAGGAAGAGGCACGAAGACGAAAATGAAGGTTTTTGAATCATGAATCATTAGCTCTCGGTGTTATGCCCCGGCCTAGGGGGAACCAGGACACAACATAAAGGCTCCCCCCCTTCTCCCAGCTCTCAAATTAGACAAAGGTGCTTCGTCCACAGGATGGTTTTTATTAAACGTCACCATCATTGTACTGGCGTCAGGGAGGGCATGGCCAAAACAACAAACAAAATGGCTCTCTTATGGATCTTACCTATGAAGAAAACAATCAAATAAATGACAGTCAAACTAACCTCCTTAACCAAAACACAGGAGAAAAGGGTCACAACACAAATGGCTTCCCTCCCCTACGGGCTACGTGGACACAAAGGGAACTGAAATAGATTACAAAACAGAATTGATGGCTGAACACAGAATGCTGCTGCTGCGGCACATGGCCTCTGGTTGGGAGCTGGGAGAAGGACAAAGAGACCGAGGTGTTGAAGTCCTCCTCCTTAAATATTGGCACCAGCCAATCACCTTTCCGCACCTGGAACAAGCAAAAAAAAAGGGAACACAGGATCTACTGCGCCATCTAGTGCCCAAATGGACACACAGCAGACAAAAGGAACTGACAACAATGTAAACCCAAATCTATACATTTACATAACACTCGGATACAAACAAATAAACATGTTGATGCTGTGAAACTACTTTGGAGGAAATGAGACAGATAAAAAAAGTTTCAACACGACCATGACGTCATTGATCGGTGATTCATGACATGACGCCCGATCATGAACGTTTCAAAAAATGCCAAATATCGGCCGATCCGATACAGCCGATAAGATCGGTGTAAAGCCTAGAAAACACACACAGGTGATGAAGTGGAAATGAATAAGTACAAACCTGCTGCACTGCTGTGACATTGCTGGAGGCAGACTCAGTCATGTGGACAGTTGAACGTGTTGCCCACACCTGCAAATACAAGGACACAAAGTAACGTTTAAAGAACTGCATTTATTGTCCAATCACAAAGATGCACACAATGAAATACACATATCCCAAATACCAACATGTCACTTGTTTGTTTTGGTTTTTGAGGCAACGCGTGCTGATCGACGTCTCAGGCTAGACATCTGGAAGAACATAAAGAAATTAATTCATAAACAAAGTAACACACTAATTAAACTGTACATGTACTGTACATATGTGATCTTGTGTTGATAATAGGGGTGGGGCGATACGGCTAACCCACGATTCGATACTGTGACGATATTTGGCCCATGATAATGACAACATCACGACACACGATATCTTCGATATCTTCGAAATTTTGCCGATGATATGTGACTGAAAAAGAAAAGAATACCCATAAAAAGGAAAATGCCTGTGATCTTGCATTTATTCCAAAACTTTGTATAATGTACAAACAAACGTGCACTGCACAAGCAAACATATTAAAGTGCATGAACATTAATAACTTTCATGTAAACAAGGACAGTGCTTTCTGGTAATGTAAAGTCAGTAGCAACTTGTCTTATCTCAACTTGGGGACTTGGGATATACAAACCGACGGGAAGATGAGAGAGGGAAAAAAATCCTTTCACTGCCCCGATTCTGAAAATCAATAAAAAAAAAATGATGCAGACAAAATAAATAAATAAATAAACGCGTCCCCAAAATATACGGGACAAAGTGAAATGCGTCCCCCATCAGTTCATTACGGGACAGGCTTTTTAGTTGCCAAATATGGGACAATCGCGTATTTTACGGGAGGGTTGGCAGCCCTATCTAGACCACAGACGGAAATTAAATGAGGTTTTGTCATTTTCCATAAAAAACGGGACAAATTGTGTCCTGGGAGAGATTTTGTCTTTCCCGGGACAGGTGGTGAAAAAAGAGAACAATTCTGGGAAAAACGGGACGGGTGATAGCGAACGAGGCAGCTCTGCAGATTCGTAGTGTTGCCATTGTATTTTACCTTCGCAAAACAGTTGTTGCAGATTGCATATTCTTTATGAAGTTTCCTCCCGTCATCCGTCTCGTAAAAGCCAAAGTGGGTCCACACTTTAGAGTGGTAACTTGCGGGTGGGTCTTTGATTTGTTTTCCGTTGTTGGTATTTTCCGCCGTTCTTGCATGTGCTCTTCCGTTGTTAACTCGTCTTATTCACCGGCCGCTGCTTACGCCTACTTGACTCTTACGGGATTAGCGCCCCCACAAACAGGACAGGAGAGATTAAGCCTTAGCCTCACTGAACCACACGGGATTGGACGGGATGTCTGTGTGAAATGCAGTCTCAACAACTGTTGGTACTGTCTATAAAAAAAAGAGGAGAGGAAATCAGAGTCAACTTAGGATAAGTGTTCATTTTTAAAATAAAAAGTTGCACAGTTTGACAAATACATGATTGGGGGGGGGGGGAAAAAGAGGGATGAACAGGTTACCTCAACCTCCTGTCCAACAAGAGTCCATTACAGGTCCATACACTGGCATGTAGACAGGACCTGTCACAACCACTCTGGGAGACACCCTGGGCGATGATTGGTTGTGGCACAACACCCCTGGCCTAGGTGAAGGGGGTGCGAGCTGATGGAGCATGCAGCATGCAGACACTCCACCAAAATCAGTCCTGAGGTGCACCTAAACAGAAAACAACATGTTAACACATATTTGTCATATCAAATGAAGAGCAAGTAAGGCTGAAGAAGGCAAAACTTACACCATCATAACACCACCATGTACAGCTGACGAAGGGGGAGGTGATCGGCCATATACACAAATGTTAAACCTGGAAGAAGTGTCACATAATCAATTTTGTAATCACACAATTCTAAGAAATATCTGTTAGCACAGTGTCACTGAAGAGAAAAAAATACAACAAAAATATATGTATTTTACACACCCATGCGTGCAGCAACACGATGATATACTTGACATAGCGCTGTTTGTAGTTCTGGCTTGACAGTCAGGCGAGGTGGAAAGTCAAGCACAAACACCTACAAAATAGTTGTATAGAAAAAAAAACCCAAACAAACATAAAAATGCAAAATAAATTCATGAATATTCTTGTTATTGAACTATGGATCATGGAATTACTTGATATTGATAAAACAAAGTGGCGATGACATTCATGTGTTCAAATTTGTTTGTCACAGCAGATAAACAAACCTTGGGCCAGCGGTCCAACACAGTTGCCAGTAGCGCAGCAAAATCCTGGGCGGAGTCTGTTACAAGCCCGTGTTCAAGGTTGTTGCCCGGGCCGAGAACACAAAACCATCCACAAGTGGACAGAGATGTGAGTCTCCCACCACCAGAACAAAAACATAAAGAAACTCGTGGCTTGACAAAATCACGACCCATACCTTCTTGTCTGGTTGCTGGGCCTTAAGAACGAACTTGCACTGTTTTGTCAGTCAGGAGCAAAACGGGCCATCTTCGCACCCAGGTCGCTGACCAGTACCGCGCCCTGTGTAAATTGACAAAAAAGAAAAATCTAAATATGTTTTTGTAAGATTTATTTGGAATACAACATAACAACACAGGCAGAACATGAAATCATGAACGTGGAAGTACTCACGACGTTCAAAGTCCTTCCAAGGTGGAAAAGGTGTCCAATCCCGTTTTTGCTCCAGGCGTCGTTTCATGGCCAGAGAGCGACGGAATGCCTTGGTGTTCGGCATCTGAACAATGAAATGAAAGATTGTGTCATTTTCAATGAAGGACAATGATAACACAAGTTTACAGAAAAGTTTCTGTACCTTTGCAGCTGGAGACGATGAGCTTAAATCAATAAAGCAAAAGAAAATGTGTATGTGTACTCTTGGACCCTAACCCTAATGCCATACAAGTCTATGGGGTGAAATTTCAACTTTGTCCTACAGATATGGGGCTACTTGCTTTTTCATCAGGAGCCCCCAAGAAGCACCCACGCCAAATTTGGGGCTTCTAGTACTTGAGGAACCCCGAAACCCTAACCCTAATTTCAGCTAACCCTAACCCTAACCCTAGTTTCAGCCTTATTGTTAACCCTAATTCAATGCAAGTCTATGGGGTGAATTTTCAACTTTGTCCTAGAGACATGGGGCCACTTGCTTTTTCATCAGGAGCCCCCAAGAAGCGCCCACGCCAAATTTGGGGCTTCTAGTCCTTGAGGAACCCCGAAACCCTAACCCTAATTTCAGCTAACCCTAACCCTAACCCTAGTTTCAGCCTTATTGTTAACCCTAATTCAATGCAAGTCTATGGGGTGAATTTTCAACTTTGTCCTAGAGACATGGGGCCACTTGCTTTTTCATCAGGAGCCCCCAAGAAGCGCCCACGCTAGATTTGGGGCTTCAAGCCAATGAGGAAAAATTTGGAGCAGACACGACAGGGTTACAGCTGAGAAGGCACTTAAGATCCTCAAAGGACTGTTGCCACTCACTAGACCAAACAAATGGTTTCAATGGACTGGTTAATTCTTCTCTCGTGGCCGGCAGCTCCACTGCCTTAGTGCTGGAGATGCCCGCTCAGGTGCGCCGCCAGGAATTTTGGGCCCCCTGAAAAAAAACAAAAACAAATGGGCCTCCTTTGCGCAGCGCTTGTCAAAAGCTTCACATCACTCTAAAAATACAGTATAGTTCAATAATAGTGCTTGAGTCCATCTTGACAGTGTCAATGTATTTTTATTGTGAATTCTCCACTAAGCAAACTCTTAACATTGATGAATGATTCATGAAAAAAACACTTGATGTCTCTCGGACAAAGTTGAGCTTTGACCTTCATAGACTTGCACTGCATTAGGGTTTAGAGATAAGGCTGGAATTAGAGTGAGGGTTTCGGGGTTCCTCAAGAACTAGAAGCCCCAAATTTGGCGTGTGCGCTTCTTGGGGGCTCCTGATGAAAAAGGAAGTGGCCCCATGTCTCTAGGACAAAGTTGACTTTTGACCCTCATAGACTTGTATGGCATTAGGGTTAGCGACAAGGCTGGAATTAGAGTGAGGGTTTCGGGGTTCCTCATGGGCTAGAAGCCCCAAATTTGGTGTGGGTATGTCCAGGAGGATCCTGATGAACCTGAAAGTGGCCCCATGTCCCTAGGACAAAGTTGACCTTTGACCCTCATAGACTTGTATGGCATTAGGGTTATCGATAAGCGATACAAACCTGGTGAGTTTAAGACTTAGTGACTCTACGTACATGAATGTATGGGGTACCCCGTCCTTACCTTGTTCCAACCTTCCCTCCACAAACCTGGCTGTCCAGTGCCGAAGTCAAAGTGAGAGAGAGAACAAAGAAGGAGGAGGGCCTGTGACGCCGCTGCTGATTGGATCCTTGGTCGGTTGAATGAGCCAATTCTAGAGCTCCCCTCGGTGTCCACACACTGCAAAATATATCTAAGAAATAAACACTTAAATTGAGAAAGAACAGGCTAGAAACAAGTCAAATTATCTGCCAATGCAGTAAGATATTTAGACTTGGTAAGATTTCTTAAAATAAGACGATATATCTAGGCATTTGAAGAATGGAAAAACTCTTGAAATAAACAGTAAAGCACTCATTCCAAGGACTGTACTCTGTACTGTAAGTCAAATAAACTTGATACTAGCTTCTCAATTCTTTTTTCACGTTTGCTTCTTTCTTAATTTGAATGAAAAGATCTTAAAACCAGACCTACTAACAGTGCAATTCTTCTTAATTTAAGTGTTCACAATATTAGCTTTTTTCTCTCAAAATGAGACAAAGCATCCACCCCCCTACGCCCACTCCAACCCAAAAAAAAAAATTAAGCAAACAGAATTAATATTGTCAACAACTATTTATTCACTTAAATTGCTGACAGTGCCTTCACTGCCTTGTAATAAAAACGTCACTAAGGCATTGCATCTTAAAACAACCTCAAGCAATCATTTCTAGAACGCAAGTAACAATTGTTACACTATTCACCGTCATCATTATTGAATATTGATTCAGATTCCCTGACACTCAGTTACACAAAAAAAAAAAAAAAACAGTATGGGGACAGCATATAGTGTTTCTATCACCACTGATAACATGTTTGTTCCAACAGACTCCCACCCACCCTCAAGTTACAACTACCAGGGGAGTGTATCGCTACCTATGCCTAGTACACAGCTATACTCCCCAATTTCCATTCTGCCATGGTCTTTTTTGTATGAGGCTGTGGTGTCTCACTCATGGATAGTGTCCTGTAGCACTTCTGTCTGAATGACAGAGAGAAGGGTTGCCACACACTTTTGGATATGTGAGGTGCAGGGCATAGTCGTAACTCATCAGATGAAGCAGACGGTCACTCAAGTCTTCCTTGGCAAGCGTGGTGGCGGGAGTGGCTCCAAGACAGATGAGACAGCGGGTCCTATCAAACAGCAACACAGGAAAGACCTCTTCTGCGAGTACATTATGGGATCTTCTGTTGGCTAAAGAAAAAGAAGAAGGAAATGCCACATCCATGCATGGAACTATGAAGTGTTGAATGTGAGAAAATGCGAACACCAGAATGACATGAAGCAGTGCCTCACTGGCATGTCCCAGCTTCTTCGGTGGTGGACTTGGTGAAGGAAAGAGTGTGGGGAGTGCCCTGAGCAGCGCGATGGAATATTCCACTGGAATAGAACAAATCAACTTTGAGTTCAAAGTTAGTCTTCCTAAAAATGAGTCTTATTAGGTTTGTGTTGATCACAAAAAAAATCTTATTTTTTCAGCATGAAGAGTATTACCATTCTGCATCTATTCATTCAGCGCAACATAAACCATCCTATGTCCAAGGAAACAGCTACACAGTCAATTAGAGACACAGCAAAATGACTTGACTGAACTACATCCAGCGTTATGCGTGGCTTCATCACTTCATTTTTTTTCCAAACACCATAAAATTACACAATGGTGCAGAAATCTTCTCATCTCATTTTTTAGTTCATCAATGAATTTTCTGTTGCCCTTATCCAGAATGCGCCACAGCTCATTCATCGCCTATTAATGCAAGTCAGTGTTAAAATCTGCAAAAATGCTTGCTTAAATGGACATGAATGGACATCCGGTTTGGATGTCCATTTAATTTCTCCTCAATCTGGCAGGGAAAAAAAAATCATCATATTAAGGTCACAATTAGGACAAGCTAGCCTTCCGACTCAAGATCCGTTTTTTTACAATGCCCATCTGCCATGGATCCCAAAGTTCCCATGCAATTAAAAGTTGTGACACCTTATCTGAATGATAACCCTAGACAGCTCAACGGATTGCTAGTCATACAGACAACAATCAAAATTGGAGTGAAACTTGTAACCACAATGCCTGCAACATGGTGGTACTTATGGTAATAATCAACAAATACCAGTGTTCTTCGTGACAAAATGACATCTGATAGGATTGTGCCACCTTGAACTGCAATCAACTTAAATTTTGATAAAAACAAGCAAATTGTACCTAAACTACATCTTCAATCAATCCAATTTGAGCACCCTCTACCCCATAAACTGAAGATACTGCAATACAAACTTGGTAGTACAGTATTTTGTCATGCCACATATAACTAGGAATGCTAATTGCTTGTTCATATGACTAGAATTGCAGTACATCAATCCAATACAAAATACATACTTGTGACACTTGTCATCAAGCTCATAAATCCATCGAGTCGAGATGAGCACGTGCAAGGAGTCGGACTCCGTGAGTTCACGTAAACAGAGCATTGCGTTTGCATAAATTATGCACGGCTATCGAGCTAGAAGCCGAGTCCGATTTGGTGCACACAACCACACTATAATGCCTCTCAATGTCCTAACCCATGCCACGCAACACAAACGTGAGGGACCGATTTGAGTTTCTCACGGGACCAGCAGTGAAGTCACAACCGTCGCCCCATATGAAATGTCGCAGCAGGAGCCTGAGGATTTTCTGAGTCAACATGCTGATCAACAGGTAACGTAATGTTGGCTTCCTTGACGACATTAGACAACTCCCTGTTTATATTTTATCCATATTTTAGTACAAAGCCTCCTTGTTTTCTGATCTGCTCCTGTCTGACTTGTTCGGTTTTTGTTTTGACATTATGCTGTTAGTGTTTATTTCAAATTAACAAGAAGTACCGGTACAGATAGTAGGAACTTAATATAACACTTGCGTCAAACAAAGAATAACTAACTGTACATATCATGTCTACAGGAAGGAGCTGGTACATTAAGTGAGAATATTCATGAATATTAAGAGAAGATATATTCAAGGTTGTCCTGAGGTCAACTGTACCAACCATTGCCAGACCTTATGGAGCAATTTGATGTTATTGTACAGTAAAAATGGAATATTGGAGCTGTCGCAAAAAAAAAAAAAAAAAGCCAACTTTAAGGCTTAATATCTCCAAAATGATACTGTACATATGCTTGATAATGACTGAGGATATAGTCAGGGTTTTCCTCAGGTCAACTGTACCAACCACTGACAGAAATTATGGAGCAAAGCAATGTTACTGTACAGTAAAAAATTGAGTACTGGGCCCTTTTTGCCTGTTTGAAAAGCTAAAAAAAAAAGGAAAACAACAACTTTGAGGCTTAATATCTCCAAAATGGTACATTAAATATGCCTTATAATGATTGAAGATATATTCAAGGTTGTCCTGAGGTCAACTGTACCAACCATTGACAGAGCTTATGGAGCAATTTGATCTTATTGTACAGTAAAAATGGAATATTGGAGCTGTCGCAAAACAAAACAAAAAGCCAACTTTAAGGCTTATTATCTCCAAAATGATACAGTAATCAATCACATTTAGAAATCAAATGTTTCTAAATGTCAAGTCAGTAATGTCAAGTCAGTGCTTGATGTGTCATCAGCAGGCGTCGGCGTCAGTAATGGGGCATCGGCGGGTTTCGGGTGGAATCGCCAGGCGTTGGGAAGCGTTGGCGGGTGTCGGGGGCTCGTGGCCAGGTGGCGGACGTCACGGCAGGCAGTGGCCAGGTGGGCTCAGTCCCGCAAACGCTGCTTACAGCTTTAATTTTGTATTGCTTTGATAACATTGTTTAAGTTGAGTTTAAATTTACACTATTTTTTTTTCTTAGCTGCTAATTGTTCAAAAATGCTGATCTTAATAGTGTGTTTGCACAGTAAATGTTATGGCACTTTAATTCATATGGCAGTACATTTAAAATAACTGGCCGTCAAGTTCCAGGAACTGACAAACTGCACTGAGTTTAGTGAGATTCTCCAAAGGAACTCCAGTATAAATGTGGACTTTACATTCTAGTCCCCTGTAAAGAAAAACCCAAAAGTGAACGTTTTTGTGCCTCACCCATTCTAACTGGGACATTTGCAAGGGAACGCAGACTGGTTATGCTGCTCCCTGATAAAAGAAAAATGTTTCTGCTGTTACCTCAGAAATTGCCTGTTATTACTGTGGCTCAGGATTTTGTAGGTAGATTTTTTTTATTTTGCATAAGGAACAGGATAACAGTAATGCCCTGGCATTGGCAATAAGCTTTAATTTTGTATTTGCATTTTTTTTAACTTTAGATTTACATTAAAAATGTTTCTGTGTAAAGTGCTGATATTAAGTGTTTGCACGATAAATGTTATGGTGCTTTCGTTCATATGGCAGAACATTTAAATTAAAGTGTATGAAAGACTTCTTTTAAATTCATTATTGGCTTTTGCGTATACGACATGATTAATCGTGATTGATCAGGTAAATCATGCGATTAATTGTGATTAAAATTTTTAATCGTTGCCCAGCCCCAGTAAAAACATTTTTCTGGTGCCAGCATTTCGTGAGGCAGAAGTTGATTCATACGTCAGTGCCTTGGAGCGAATAGCTTCGCCACTCAACTGGCCAAGAGACATGTGGCCTGTCCTTCTCCAATGCAAGCGGGTGGGAAAAGCACAGGAGTTGGTGTCTGCTCTTTTCTTAGGAGACAGCCTGCAATATGATGTTGGAAAGGAAGCAATTTTTCCTGCTTATGAGCTTGTTCCTGAGCCCTACCGGCAAAAATTTAGGACCATAGAAAATCTAGTGGTCAAACCTTTGTCGAGTTTGCATGGGAGAAAAGCAACCTCTTTGATAAATGGTGTGCAGCTAATGATGTCAAAAATGACTTTGAGTCACTCCGTGAGCTCGTTCTTTTAGAAGATTTTAAAGACTCTTTGCCAGAGAAGGTGGTAATGTTCTTGAATGAACAGAAAGTGTCGTCATTGTCCAAGGCTGCTGTCCTCGCAGATGAGTTTGTGTTGACCCACAAAAATGTCATCTCATCTTCCCCCCCGATCGGACACGCCTTCTGCTTCTCGTCCCACAAGAGCCGAGTCTAGCCACCTCCCCCTTGAAAAGGCTAGAGGGATGGGACTTCTGGTTTGGCCATAAAGCGGTAGACTGCGCGACACCAGGGCTCTCGACCGTCCAGGGTAAAAACTCCCCGAAAACTTGAATAACTATTGGCAGATATCATATTAACTACAAAGTGATCAGGGGAACGTTGGAATAGGAAGGAACAGAAACACGGTAACAGACAATATGGCGGAACTACCAGCTTGCTCTGAAACAGAGGGAGATGGCGAAATGAACTCCTCGTGACTAACGACGCGAAAAAGGGCTCGGACATAGAAATTATTAGCAAGGAGATACAGGATTTAAAAATGGAATCAAAAGAAGTCCTTTGCACGTTTGGAGAAACACTGAGGAACGACGTGGAAAAAGACTTGGACGACTTCAAACACGAAATAAATCAACAACTTGCGAAAGTCGTCACCGAACAGGAGCTCCAGACCGGCAAGATCAACGAGGCTGAGTCGCGGATTGAAAAGCTAGAACGTTGGGCACAGGAAGCTAATGACGCTCTGGTCATATCACTGAGAGAACAAAAAGCTCTTCAGGACAAGTTAACTGACCTGGAGTCCAGGCCGAGGAGAAACAACCTACGTATCTATGGAGTCACTGAAGGAGAGGAGGGAGAATCTGTGGCCAAGTTTGTGGAAGACCTGCTGAAAAGCGAACTGCACCTGCCAGCACATTTTAATTTCCAAATTCAGAGAGCACACCGCTCATTTGCACAGAAGCCAGCGGACGGTGCCCTACCGAGACCCATCATTGTTAACTTTCTGGAATTTACTACCAAAGAGAGGGTCCTGAGAGAGCTATGGACAAAGAAAATAGAACTGGGGAATAAAGTACCGTCATTCCATCACGATTACGCGACAGAGATGGTCCAAAAGAGAAAGGAGTACAACACTGCTAAAAGAATCCTGAAGGAGAAGGGCATCCGCTTCCAGATGCCATTCACCAAGATGAGGACCCACTGGGATACGGGAACTCGAACCTACAACAGCGCAGAGGAGGTAAAGGAGGAATTGGCGAGACGCGGCCTGGCGGAGAAGACGGCGGTGGGGACGGGTGCGGAGGGGCCTGCGGCACTCGGTGCCCCGCACTACGACGGAGTGGCAGTGCAAGGAGGGATCCTGGAGGGGCTACGCATCAGCAGCGACACGAGCCAGAGAAAAGCTACAAGAGTTTCAAAGATTCTTTGATTAAATTCAGAGAATACAGGGAAGAAAGCTGGTAGGGATGTTCTAGTATGACCGGTGTTTTTAGTTGACAAATTATTAAAATTGAATTCCCATGTTAATAGAAAAGAGACTGTGGGAAGTCCGGGTCGCTCCTTTTTTTCTAACGTTGGACTCATTTAGAACGACTAAAATACTCATTGCAGGTTCAAGTGTCATTTCTAAATTAGGTTAGATTTTTGACTGCCTTCACGCGGGCCGGACAGAGACACGCCGTAGTTTGGCCATGCCTGATCTACAGGAAACACATCTCTCTCAACAAGAGCTAAATCAACATGATTTAAAAGCTAAACTCGACACAACTAATGGCAACAGAAGTCAGACCCGCCTGTCGAAACTTGTCAACGTCTCTCTAGCCGAACTCGGGATGTTTGATGTTTGGAGGGACCTCCACCCGTTACAGAGGACTATTTTTTTTATTAACATTACAGACAGATACAGAACAGAGGAATGTAAAATAGGAACGACTGACTTGTACTGACACAGTATTAATTACCTAATTATTTGTCTAAATAAGAGGAAGAAAAACACACTTTGGAGATTAAATGTGGGTATGCTAAATAATCCAAAAACACTGGAGGAGGTTAAGAAAGAGATTAAATGCTCTATGGAGGAGAACATAGATAGTCCAGTAGACACTACCATACTGTGGGACACAATTAAAGCTGTGATGAGAGGGAGGTTAATAGCGAGGGCAGCCTATCAAAAAAAGACGAGATGTGGCGAGGGGGAGGGTCTGGCGGAGGTGGAGACAATTCAGATGGTGGGTATAAAGGAAAATTGGGGGGGGGAGGGAGGGGGGGGGGGGGTCTGACAATGCCACCTGGGGAGTTGCAGGAAGAGCTTAATCGGACTAAGCAATAATTTGGTTTTCTCGTCCAATCGGAGTTCTCACCTTGTCCCCCTATACATGCAGCTGAGAAATTTGAATTACTGACGGGAACGTGTCCTCCTCCCAACAGTAGGGGGTGGAGTGAGTCTTTTCAGCTGGTCAGCTGCTTTCGGTTGACATATTACATCATTATAATATAGAATGACAGTTCATAATGTACGTGTTACTTACTTTGCAGATAAGCTGTACCCTATTTCTTGTGCTCGACAAGAAAGCGAGCGACAAGAACGTTGTTTGCTATTGGAGGGCTACAACAACACAATGTCTTCGATGCTACGCTTTGTGCCGTCGCTACGGACCCCAAACTCTCGTTCTTGTTGGATGCGGGTTCTGCGCAGACTGGTGGGAGAGTTTGTGTACAGGTTTTGCAAAGGAACAGTGTCTTCAGTTATACACACGCTCATTAAAGTGCCGACTGTGGAGGAAGCTTGTGCCGCTGCACGCTGTTTCCAGCAGAATAACAGCGAAATTATCGAAATGAAAACAAATCAGAAAAACATCTCTTTGCTGTGCTTTTATTTACAAAGTTGAAATTCTTCTAACTTACAAAAAATGTGAACGAAAAGGTAGAAATATAAATACGAACGAATACGTATTTGTTCAGGGCTGCGCAAAGCCGTGCATTTGCTGCGCTACCCTTTTAAAAAAGGTCTCTGTTGTGAGTTATTTTAATATGTCCATCTCTTTTAGAAGAGAAAGCATCGCCCCGGTCTCATCCTCTCTCCAAATGTCAACATTCTTATTCGTGTTTGCTGGTTGTTTCGCGCCGTCTGTTTTGTTAGACGACGTAGTTGTGCGGTGGCGCGTGCGCACTTACGTTGTCCAGTTAATAGTCCGACTAAGGCGTATACATGGCCGAGAAATTAGAATTCCAATCGCATTATCTGGGTGTCTCAATCGGAGTTCTCCGATTCCAATTGGAGTTCTCAAACTCTGATCATAATCGGACTAAGGCAATAATTCAAATTTCTCTAGTACCATGTAAACGCACTGAGGGACGCAAAGATTGCACTCCGGCGCAGGTGTGATTGATGACGCGAAGGTGGGGGCAAACCCACCTGCCACATAGTTAATTAATTCAATTAATTAATTAAAGTGCTTTTTGAACCTTTGGCCGCTCCGTAGATTGTTGAAACGGGAAATGAATTGACTCACAGCACACAGTCACACGCTTGCAGCCGGCTTGTAAGCACAACAAAAAAAAGAAAAAGACACTGAGCGTAGATGAGCACTAAGAAGGACTAACATGGATAAGGCGTCAATTGTAAATGGAAAGTTCCACTTCAAAACCCTGCCAGATGGCAGTCTTGACAGGACAAAAGTAATGTGCATTTACTGTAAAGCTGTATTTAGTTTCCACCGGAGTACGAGCAGTCTTACGTTTCACTTGTCTGCGAAGCATACAGCTGACGCGGAGAGCCCTCCGCCCCCTTCTGAGGTAAAGCAAACCACGTTGGATGGTGTGGCACGGAGACCACTGGCCGCGTCCACCACACGCCAACTTTCAACAGCGGGGGCTAAATGGGTGTGGCTACGGCTTGCAGGCCAATTAATGTGGTGGAGGACGAGGGTCTGCGCGATATCATATATATTATACTGACTATGGATGAATATGACACTGACTGGATGATTATGGCACTGACTGTGGATTACTATGGATGCTGAACAGCTGTTATAGGCTATACTGCCTAACTGCACTATATCAGTTGAGTCCTGTACTGTATTGCACTGCCCCCTGTTTAATGCACACTTTATTTATTGTTTTGATTTAATTTAATTTAGTTTGTGCATCACAGTTTGATGCAATGCATAAGTGTCATCCTTTTGTCTTAATGGCTGCTGAAAAAAGGGGATGAATAGTTCAAGTTGAAAAGAAAAATAGAGAAATTTTGGTAGTACTAGTAATCATTACTATGTAATGTTACAGTTATGCCCATCTGTTATCTTTGTTGGGCTTGAGTTTATGATTATTTTTTTTACCCTGTGCATCTTTTGTTTTGTTAGTAGTACTTGTCATTGCTCCAACACGAATAAACATGCTGCATCCCACTAGATGGCGCATTTGCCTTATTTACAAGCACCACGGTCATCGGAGCTGATCGCTGACACTCTCAGCAGCGTGTGTCTACTAAGGTCTACTAAGATTCCACAATCTATTACACCTCGTGAGCAAAACAGGCTACAGGTAAAATTAAACATCTTCAGTTGAGCAACTCAGGCAAGTTAAACTGATTTAAAAACAAACAAACACTATAATAGTAGGAAAAGAATCCTCTATATGTCAATAAATACAACAGATTGAGTATTCATAAAAAAAAAGCTTACTTTAAATAAGAAAATCCAACAAACCAACAAGTGCAACACTAAAAAGCAAACCAACAATCAAAATAATGCTTAATTGCCTTAGTTTCGTCCCACACTTATCAGCTTAGCTACTAAGAATAACACACATTATTCACCTGGACAGAAGGAGGTTCTGAGGAACATGTTGGTCCTGGAGCTTCCTGGTCAGGATGTTCGGGAGATCCCTCTGGCTCAATGTCTGGAGCGCCAACATATTTTAGAATTGCTCCTGCAGAGACAAAGCTCATTAGATCATCAAGCAAAATAGATCAGAAGCGCATTTTCCTATTTTATTATTACAGTGATGTTGCAGTAATATAGGAAAATTAAAAATTCATTTGTTTTTAAATTAAACATTATGATTGCAGTGTCCCTTTAAAGCTTTTACCCAATTACAAAACTGTCATTTTTAAGAGTTTTTGGCATTACTTTACACACTGTACTAGTTAAAGTAATAAAACTAAGATAAATGACCCACTGCCACAACAGTCTAAAATAGTCAACACCATGCCAAATAAAGTATTTCCATAAAATATTTCTTTGAATTCTAAAACAGTAGCACATTTCTAATGAAGGGCCTACAAAATACAAACTCAGTAAATTCATCCTAAGTTAAGGCTAAAATAACATTATGAGTCAAATGTGTGAGAGACAACTTCCACTGAACAATAACAGGGGACTGACTACAACAACAACGACAACAACATGCCCTCCCTCCCTGTTAGAATGTGAATGAACGGGTGTGGAGTCAATCAGTCATTCCCATGGCAGGATAGGCCAACATGGCAGGATATGGTCAACTTTCATAAAACAAACAAAAACGCTGATTCATGACGAACAAATATTAGCCAGCCAGCTAACATTTATCCGACGCTAGCTAGCTAGCTGGCTAGCAGGACAAATAAACAAACTTGGGAGGGGGGGGGCGTTTCACCTCCACCTCTCCAGCCCACATCACAAACAAATAACTTACCTTTCTCCTTTGCAAGTTTTTCTTGATCGGTTTTCTTTTCCTTCCGTTTTTCCGCACCGCTGGGATAACTCCTTTTTGATGCCATTACGGTTTTTGTTTTTAATCCTCTTGCAAACGGGAACGAATGGTAGCTGTCAATCATTCACGTCATAACTGTCGGCGTCGCCAGCCCGCTACGTCACAACCTGCGTGACAGTGCGGCAAGCCCCCAGAGTCCAAGATGGCGTCCCATTCCTTTCAATGAAGTTGCTCACCCAGCGCATGGCTCCCAAAAACTTTTTGACTTCCGCATTGTTGGGATAATAGAGCATGCGCAGTTGTGTCAGTGTGGAGACCGTCACTGACAGACGTGCGCGCTCACGAACCGTACAAAATTCAACATGGAAATCAATGTATTTTTTACGGAACAACTGACGATTGTTGTTTGGAAATTTTAGAAATAATAATGATGATGATGATGATGATGATGATGATTATAATAATGATAATAATAATAATAATAATAATAATAATAATAATAATAATAATATAAAATAGTATTATTGTAATAATATACTATTATTTGTGTATTAAACAAGTGAGCAATGAACTGAATAATAAATAATAATTCTTTGAAGCAACTCTCTATGGACGATAACAGCACTGCCACACATATTTTTTAATTAATAACCTCTTTGGAAAGCAGACAAAGTAATGAAATGATTGGTCTATTTATTTCATCAGAACTAAAAAATAAAAAATAAAAACTGAACGATCTTGAAAGTTCCTCCCTTTCTCTTGCACCTGTCGACCGGTCAACTTTTGGCTTATCTGCAGTGGTCGAGAAAATGCCGACCTGTGCTGCAATTAACTGTGTCACCTGATCAACAGGCAAAGGGTGCAAATGACCCACGTTACTTCGGTAAGAATGATTAATGAAATGACTGTAAGGCACTTTTATGCCGCTGACGTTTTTACATCAGTACGTTTGTGTGTAACACAAATTTGCAAATATTTTGTCGTCCTCATGGAATTAAACAGCACACCATGTTAATTTATCAGCGAGTGCTCTCTCTTTTCATGCAATTCATCATGCTTAACATGTAATGCTGAATCATGAAAGCTATGGAGCAAAAAATAATAATTACATAAACCACGAGTGAAATAAAATGTGTCATTCATTCAATAAAGATTTCATTCATTCATCTCCTATACCCGCTTATTCCTATTCAGGGTCACGGGGGTCTGCTGGAGCCTATCCCAGCTGTCTTAGGGCGAAGGCAGGGTGACACCCTGGACAAGTCGCCAGTTCATCGCAGGGCCACATAGAGACAAACAACCATTCACACTCACATGCACACCTACGGACAATTTAGAACGTTCAATTGACCTCACGTGCATGTTTTTGGAGTGTGGGAGGAAGCCGGAGAGAACCCACGCAGACACAGGGAGAACATGCAAACTCCACACAGAAAGGTCCCAGGTCCAGGCCCCAGAATCGAACCCACGACCTTCTTGCTGTGAGGCGGCAGCGCTAACCACTGCACTACCGACTATTTTATTACTTAGTTGAAAATGCCATTTTATTTTATTTAACAAAGCATATCATTATTTCATCATGCATTTAATTGTTTTGTGGTCCTGTGTTTTAGTGCTTCATAATTGTATTCTGTTGTCAAATTTGCCCATCAAAGTCAGATTAGTAATCCTGTACATCAGTTTAAGGAAAACCAATTCTAGGTAATGGATTGCAGATCTTGTAGTGACCTGTTACAATGGAAAGAAATGTATACATAATAAGTACGTCTGTGTGCCCGATATTTTAGCTAACACTAAACTTTCTGCACAACTGTCTGCATTGTGCTTTTTCTTCGGCCACAGAGAACAGAAACGTCTGTAGTTCTTTGTTCACCCATGGTACAGTTTCATAAGCTTTTCAGTTTTTAATACGTGTTAATGTAAAAATCCACACGCAAGGCATTTAAAAATGGCGGTTTTGGACTTTCGTGAAAGACTGCCTTTGGCCAATCAGTGTCCTGAACGTTGCTACGTCACCCTTATGGTCTCAGCTCTGCTCGCTTCAAAACCCCAACGAGGCAGGTACCAAAATCCTAACCCCTGGGAACGTGACAATTGTTTTTTTCAATTGAAGTTTTTGTTATTTTGTTCGTTTTCGTTAACTATTATAACCGTGGTCAGGACCTCGAGTCAGAAGATCCACTGGAGGACATTTAGAGCAAACAGTCAGACAACAGCAGCTTCACCACATCAGCTGAAAAATGGAGTTTGGATGCTTTCAGCTTCAAGTCGTGGACAGAAAATGATGCTCACACTGTCACACTGATGTTTTCTTCTCCAACCTTCTCTCAGCTCCAGAGGTTGGTGGTCTGCAGGAGCTTCTACAGCAGCAGAAGATCAGTCTGGAGAGGAGATGTGAACGTGTGACTGAAGGTGAAGAAGCAGGAAGTCAAACTCTCCTCAACAGCATCTACACTGAGCTCTACATCACTGAGGGACTGAGTGAGGAGGTCAACAGAGAGCATGAGGTCAAACAGCTGGAGACCAAGAAGACCAAGGAGATCCTTCACGACCGTCCAATCAGGTGCAGCCAGATTTTTGAAGCCTCACCTGAGCAGCAGGGACTCAGGGAGTCAGAGTGGTGCTGACCAGGTCTCTGGGCTGGACTGGGAAGCCTTGGGGTCCCACTGGAGGAGCTGGAGGAGGTGACTGGGTCCAGGGAAGTCTGGGGGTCTCTGCTGAGGCTGCTGCCCCCGAGACCTGACTCCGGATACGGCAGTAGAAGATGGATGGATGGATGGATGGATGGATGGATGCCAGGTGATAGAACATTTCATAAAAACAGACTCTGCATTATAACTTCTATTACACTCTAAAAAACTCACTCCAATATAACTGCACTCGTCCTTCTCTCACATTACATTGGATCACAATGACCAAACAACACAACAAAGACAATGATCCAACTGTACTGCCACGTCCAGACTCAGTGTAGGTCTGTAGGCCTCTTGGACCTTCATGTGAACCACTGCGTGTTGACTGGAGGTGAAACATGTCTGACTGCTGTCCTCCTACCTGGACAATGCAATCTCACTTTCATTCTGCTGCAGATGGCCATTTTCATTTTACACCGTCCAAATTTACAGCTCAGGGCGCTGGGACGAATTCCAAATTGTGTGCAGATACAGGCCTACACTTCAAATAATTATGAGAAAAATCCAATGTAAAGAGAGCACTTCCATTAGGAAATAGTCAACATGAAATTTCTTCAAATCTTCTACTGACACCTGCTGGTCAAATTGAATAGTTGCAAATATTGTGAAGAAGTTGTCATCTAATTCTAATCCTAAACAATATGGCCATTCCAAGTCAAGTATTAAGACAATTAATCAGGTTTGTACTGCTTGATTGAACACATTCATCCCGTTTCAGTGCACTAAAACCCACTTCCCTTCAGGACCGTGTCAGCGAAGCAAAAACTTCCTTGAGTGACGCTGTTTCCCAGCATGCAATGCGAGCTAGCGATTCACAATACTATTCCATCACAAACATGGATGTAAAAAATAAACAGGGACGAAAAATTAAACTTCAGGAACACCAACCACTGCAATAAGAGCAGAACTGGGCCGAAGTTTTATATTATGTACACCATAATACAGCCTTCTGGTGGACAAGCCATACTATTTAATCCGTGTCTTCCTATGGCACTTCCGTGGGTAGAAGCTCATCGTAGAGGTCACGTGCTGGTTGTTCGTCACCCCACCAACCACCTCGGGGAAGGTCTAACAGTGATGATGCACTACAAGTGGATGTGACGCTCATGAGTGCGATGGATGAGGTAGAGCAATGCTCCAGAACCCGATTCAGACTACTCTCCCTCCACTTTTTTTGTTTTGTATGAGCAAAAAAACAACATAATGATAATCGAATACGCTTTAGTTTATTAATCAGAATTAAAACAAGTAGGTTTTGCCCTTACAAGGTTGTAGATTTGTTATAGATGAGTTCCTTTGTTGTAGTTTGGCGCTTGAAAAACTATATATGGGATGTACCATGACCTGAGGGATTTCCTCATCCCATCCCAGCTTGGTTCTGATGCTGAATGTGAATGTATCTTGCTGTACATCCCACTGAGCTCCAAGGGCCCTCTCCATAGGGAGCTGGTCTCTGATGATTGCTCACCCACTTATTGAGCTTAAATCCACCTCTACCGCACAGGTCTGTTAGCTGCTGGTACAGATGTATTGCTTGTTCCACCGTGCTGACGGCCTTTAGACAATCATCCACGTAGAAATTTTGACCAACAGTGTTTATAACCTCGGCTGGGAAGTCATGCTGATTGTCGTCGAATGAAGCACAGCTTGGGGATGACACTGCCCCAAAGATGTGGACCAGCATCCTGTGCTCTTGTAGGTCCTTTGTAATGTCCCCATCTGGCCACCAGAGGAAGCGTAAGAAGTTTACATCCTGGTTGGAAACTCTTACTTGATGAAACGTTCCCTCAATGTCAGTCATGAATGCTACAGGGCCTTGGCGAAAACGAAGCAGCACACCTAGCAGTGTACTTGTCAAATTGGGACCCTGCAGGAGCTCTTTATTTAATGATGTTCACTCACTTTCAGTCTCACAACCACTAAAAAACCTGATTGTGATTGAGAGGTCCTCAGCAGCCAATCACTGTTGGGAGTCCAGCCTTCAAACACTCCTCCTGAATCCACAGTCACATCTGTGAGCATCTGGAACTTTGGCCCTGATCCTCCACACCACACAACTTGGGATGACAGCGCCACCTACCTGTATCCTTTCAGCAGCCAGTCCATGCTCTGACCCGTTTCCACTGTGGCCTGTTGTGTCATCTGGACCGGAGTCTGGATCATCAGTGTCCAGGTTCATGGAATCTGTCAGAGTGCCGCCGTCCTGTGATGTAATGATAGAGAATCACTCTATTTATACTAATGTGCAGAACCACTAGAGTGTCATTTCTTCACTGCTGTCAGCAACAGGCATTTGGTGTCACACTGGTGTACAACACTTATGGGCTAATTAATAAGAAATGACATATTTATGAATCACCCGCAATGCCCAGATTGTTGCTGCTTAACTGCTGATATGAGCCGTCAACTGTTGCAATATAGAACCACGGGCAGGAAATTACAATTAGTGTAGAGCGTATTATAATTTAAAAGTTTACTTACGGTAGTTCTTTAAAGAATTTAGCAGGGATGGAACAGGCTAACGTGACGACGTCACCTCTAACACGGTAGGAGCTCAACCTTCTGTCACGGCGAAAACTCCGTGTTACGTCCCGTCGAGGGGGACCGAGACGCAACGTGTGGGACACCTTCCCCCACTCCCAAGCCTCATTAATTTTTCACTGCAGTTGGCAGTTTCAACAAAAAACATTTTATTAATCAGTAAATTAAATAAACAAAACAACTTAACCGGTGGGCAGCAAAGGCTTCAGGGTGGGCCCAGGCCAAAATAATAAACCAAACTCCAACTAGCTCGCCTTAAGAACTAACTAAAGAAAGAAAGAGAACCCAAATACAGAAAGGCTAACCTCCCTACATACTTATTAAACAGGAGAAAAGAGGGGACAAAGAAAATGGCAGCCCACCCCTACGGCTGTTTGCTCTAACGCCATTTCAGAAGTGACTAACTGCAGAGTTGGGAGCGGAGGAGGGATGACCGTCAGGCTGGCTCGACTGTTCCTCCTTCTCAGCCGTGACGCGTCCAATCAGCAGCCGACATCCAGGACCGCACCTGCAAGGCGTCATCCACTCTCACACACACACACACACACACAAACATAGAGGCATCTAGACCCACTTGTGGGTCATATCACCCCCTCCCTTAAGAACTAAACCCTATTAACATACCGACAAACAAAACTAAACAAGAAAAACAGCTCAGTTCCCCCAAAATAAGAATTCCGCAGCTAGTCCACATCGTAATGCATCTGCCAACACATTATCAACCCCCCTTCCTGTGGCAAATCTGGAGATTGAAGTCTTGCAGGGGCAGAGACCACCGCATCTACGAGGGCATTATGGTCTGTAAAAACCTGACCCCAAATTAACATCAAGATGAGCACTGTCAGAAGGAGAGCCAAAGCTTCTTTCTTAACTTCCAAATATTGACTCTGTCTGTGTGCTGCTGACTTGTGGCATGTCCCTCTACTTCTATGTCATGGTGCAAAACTGACGTACGGCGGGGGTGGTCAGAAAACAATAGTGGGTGGCTCTCAATTAATTTAACAATATCATGACGGGCTGATGCAGGCAAATGGGACAAAAACGAGCTTAAGTTATTCATAATTTCAGAGTTTCCCAGGCGTGCCGAAGGAACACCGATTTTTTATTTTTTTTTTCAATGAGCCCTCCCTCCGCCAATGGGCACGGAGGGGGCGGAGGCTCAGGCGACACATTTTTCCGAGCGACGTAACGCCCGGTTCACACTGGACGCGGAAGCGCCACAAAGCGCCGCGAAGCGCCGCCGAGCGCTTCCATTCGGCGCCCACGTTAATCAATGTGGTGGTTGCGCGGCTCGCGGCATGCATTTGTTGTTTCGGCGTCTGCTCTATTTCGTGCGCGAGCCGCGAGCGATCCTCGTCAATAGTACAGGAAGTCGCTCAATAAAAACGAGAAAATCCGGTGAATTTTCAAAATAAACTAATTTCAAAAATAAAAACCGAATGATAAATTCGATCATATATCATATTTGTATGTTATATTTGTCAGTACATTGTATCAGAGTGCGAGAGAGATTAAACACACACACACACACACACACACACACACACACACACACACACAGAGGAAGACTTGATCAAAATATGTCTGTTTGATCCTAGAGATGCCGGTCAATGATCATTATGAAAGAGGTCTTGTATTGAGATGGACACCTGAGTGCGTGTTTCTATTTATTTACACACACACACACACACACACACACACACACACACACACACACACACACACACACACACACAAAAGTAAGCTACGGAGCAGGCTGGCTACGGGGCGAGGGGGGGCGATGATGAAAATGATTTTTTTTATCTAATTTTTTTTAAAGAAAAAAAAAAGAAGCTCAAGTGGGAGTGAAAAAAAGACTGCAGCTGAGCAGAAGCGCTTGTCGACCGTCGCGGAGCTGTTCGCGTCTGGTGTGAACCAGTTGGAGCCTCGCTCGCGAAATTCGGCGGCGCTCGGCTTCCATTGAAATGAATGGCACGAGCCGCGCGCCTGTTCGCGTCTGGTCTGAACCACTACATTCAGTGCCTTTACATGGCACTAGAGAAAATCGAATTATTGCCTTAGTCCGATTATGATCGGAGAACTCACTTGCGTGTAAACACCTTACTCCGATTATGATTGGAGTTTGAGAACTCCGATTGGAATCGGACAACCCCGACTGAGACACCCAGATAATGCGATTGGAATTCAAATTTCTCTGCCATGCATACGCCTTAATCGGACTATTAACTGGACAATGCGAGTGCGCATGCGCCACGCCTCGCTCTCGCGACTCATGACCGCACAACTACGTCGTCTAACAAAACAGACGGCGCGAAACAACCTGGCAAACGCGAATAAGAATGTTGACATTTGGAGAGAGGATGAGACCGGGGCGATGCTTTCTCTTCTAAAAGAGATGGACATATTCAAATAACGCGCAACGGAGACCTTTTTAAAAAGGGTAGCGCAGCAAATGCAGGGCTCCGGCTTTGCGCACCCCTGAACAAATACGTATTCCTTCGTATTTATATTTCTACCTTTTCGTTCACATTTTTTATAAGTTAGAAGAATTTTAACTTTGTAAATAAAAGCACAGCAAAGACATGTTTTCCTGATTTGTTTTTATTTTGGTAATTTCGCTGTTATTCTGCTGGAAACGGCGTGCAGCGGCACCAGCTTCCTCCACGGTCGGCACTTTAATGAGCGTGTGTATAACTGAAGACACCGTTCCTTTGCAAAACCTGTACACAAACTCTACCACCAGTCTGCGCAGAATCCAACAAGAACGAGATTTCGGGGTCCGTAGCGACGGCACAAAGCGTAGCATCGAAGTGTTGTTGTAGCCCTCCAACAGCAAACAACGTTCTTGTCTGCCTTTTAAAATAACCAGGAGCACAAGAAATAGGATACACCTTATCTGCAAAGCAAGTAACACGTACATTATGAACTATCGTTCCATATCATAATAGATTTAATATGTCAACTGAAAGTAGCTGACTCTATATATATATATATATATATATATATATATATTAACCTCTTTCATTGAACTCCAAAACATACATGGTCAAAATCCATATTATTAGTATGTTGTTGTTTTTTTTAAATGCTCATACAAAACAAAAAAAAAAAGTGTGACATTCACTTATAGTACATTATTTCCGACAGCAAGCTTCTCATGTAGCAACTGACTACAATGACCCATATTTTCCATATACTCACATGAATCAGCTGCCCTGCAGATCCCCTTGATGAGCTTCCACCCACGGAAGTGCCATAGGAGGACACGGCTTAAATAGTATGGCTTGTCCACCAGAAGGCTGTATTATGGTGTACATAATATAAAACTTCGGCCCAGTTCTGCTTGTATTGCAATGGTTGCTGTTCCTGAAGTTTCATTTTTCCCTTTTTCCCTTTTTATTTTTTAAAATCCATGTTTGTGATGAAATAGTATTATGAATCGCTAGCTCGCATTGCATGCTGGGAAAAAACGTCACTCAAGGAAGTTTTGGCTTCGCTGACACGGTCCTGAAGGGAAGTGGGTTTTAGTGCACTGGAACGGGATGAATGTGTTCAATCAAGCAGTACAAACCTGATTAATTGTCTTAATACTTCACTTCGAATGGCCATATTGTTTAGGATTAGAATTAGATGACAACTTCTTCACAATATTTGCAACGATTCAATTTGACCAGCAGGTGTCAGTAGAAGACGAAATTTCATGTTGACTATTTCCTAATGGAAGTGCTCTCTTTACGTTGGATTTTTCTCATAATTATTTGAAGTGTAGGCCTGTAGTTGATGAGGAATCACGGTGTGCTAACGCTACTCAAACAGCTTAGATGAAAAAAAGGGAGTGTGATTTGGGTTTGTGGTACATTATGACAATCTTGGACTTGCAAGACTGAGGCGATGGTTCAATTCCCATCAATGTGTATTATATATGTGTTATTTAGCTCATCTATTCTACATTTTAAATAGATCACATTTGACATCTAACCCACTGAACACTTACTATTGAACATATTTTTAAACTATGGGCTATTTAGTCTTGTTTTAGGATATAATATAATTCATTGCACAAACTGTCAGGCTAAGTATAAGAGCTATAGTCTACTACAATCAGTCGTGCCAAAAAAGAGACATTGTCTTTATTTTTCATTTTTATTTTATTGTGTCAGCATTGAACCATACAAGCATGTAGTGTTGTCCAACAAGAATGCATGGCGAATCAAATCCCAAACAAACTATGAAACAATTAACACGTTTCCATTGCACTTCATTTTATTGAGCACTAGATGACCTCCTCGAGCACTGTGTCATTGAAGCCTCGAGTAATGAACCATTTTTTGAAACAAGTGTCGAAGCTTCAACAAAGCCTCGATCGGCCATCACTACCTACGGCTGCGTGCTCTAACACCATTTCAGAAGTGACTAACTGCAGAGTTGGGAGCGGAGGAGGGACGACTGTCAGGCTGGCTCGACTGCTCCTCCTTCTCAGCCGTGGCGCGTCCAATCAGCAGCCGACATCCAGACACACACACAGACACAAAGATAGAGGAACCTAGACCCACCCGTGGGTCATAACACTCCGTGTGGATCTTTTCACTCTGGCATTGAAAGGGGGTGCTAGCGCTAGCCCTTTGCTAAGCTATGTACAGACAGCACCACCGCTTGCCGAACCACATAGTCACACTGTTTATATACAACAACTCGTCATCAATATCTCTAAAGTAGAAGTCATGAACTGTTTTCAAAAACGATAACTAACTCAAACTTTTTTGTGTGTTTATAAAAACAAACTAAAACAAACTTAAATTGAAGTCATATTTCACTTTGTTTACGTCTGTCAAATGAATATTTGCCCAGGAAAATGTTTGCATTTTACGCAGCAGCACCTAAATGCACCTCGCGTTCTGTGACGTCACCCCTCTTTCACAGCAGTATGTTGACGAGCGACTCGCGGCGGGAAAGTCCGGTATGCCACTTTTTCCCAATACGACGAAGAGAGTGACAAAAGCCAATGTCTTGTGGTGGAAAGACACAAAATATGTGGCTTGCTTCTAAACAGGGAAAAACCCCGACAAACCTCCATTTAAGAAGCTCGCACAAAGCAGTAGTGAACATGTTTATTGAGACTGGGAAGTAGACACGACAGTTTGACTCAGTTGACTCAAATATCCTGTGGCGATGAGAGTGGTTATGGCTATCTGATAAAGCAAGATTTAATCTTGGGAATTTAACAAAATGAAAAGGAACCGACAACGCCACCCTGGGAATTTCACCCAGGGAGTTCTACTAAATACAAAAGTAATAATTAGGCACACAGGTAAGTTCTACGAGGAAGGAGTAGGAGATGTGGTTCAGAATGTTTAAAATATCAAACCAATTTTTATTCAACATTTAAAAATAAAAGGAACAAACAGACCAACACTTAAAACAGAGCTACTGAGCTCCTTATTCTTGGTGTAGAAACTGAGGCTTACCGATGAGGGGGCCAAACGGGGGAGGAACCAAAGAAAACAAGGAACACCCCACTCACACGTGACACACCTGCAAAGAAAGTGAAGTGCAAAAAAAAAGAAGAAAACAACCACAATCCCGGGTCACAGCACGCGAAGGGGCCCACCACCCGGGACACCGCCACCACCAGCAGCTCTCAGCGACTACAAAAGAAAAGATAAACAGTTGGTTACTAAAAGTTCCCTAAAATCTGTCACATGTACTGAAATAGCAAGAAAAACAAACAAACAATACAATTACACACACACACACACACACACACACACACACACACACACACACACACACACACCAACCAAGTTCCCACCAACCACGCACACGCATACACGCACGCACACCACTGTAGCTGGACCGGCGACTTCATAGTGTAACGTCTGCTGTCTGAGGGTCAGCAGTGGCGACGTAAGCCATCGAAGAAAAACACAACGAGAACGGAAAAACAACAAGTAAAACCAAGGCGGGACGGAAGCAACATGCACCGTCCACCGTCTGTACGGGGCGACTAGCACAATCAAGTGCGGGCGAAGCGGCAGTGTTCCTGCACTTATCTTATAGGACCGAGTTTTGGGCCACAGGTCTTGATCACCAAGCGTCCTCCAGGTGAGGAGAACAACGAGGAGGCTCTGCGCAGCTTTGTGCTAGCAGGCGGCTGTAGTGTGCCGGTGAGGTGTTCAGGAAGCACTGTAAAAAGAACGGACAGGTGAGGTACTACGTACCTATGCTAATAAGCCATAATAATTTAAATGCTAAAATGTCCGCACCTGATCCTCTTAAAACTCGGGCACACAAAGCGGATGTTCAGTGTCCCATTGACCACAATGGACCACTAAACGAAGCTTTTAAGAAAAATGCGAAATGAAGCCACTGAGAGCTAAAACAACATGCAAACAATGCCACAGTGCAGCTTTTCTCAAACGGGTAAATTTTGAAATCATTTTAATCAACTCTGTCTTCATTGATCAGAAGGTTTTTGCAGATTTGGAATTAAAAACATTTAACTGCAGGAATCATAAAATCGTCTCATCAGTGACGTTTATAGAGCCATTCAAAAATGTAATATGTGCTGAACAGACAAACGGAGGTGTAAGAGGCCTGTGTGACCAGCAGGGGGCAGCAGAGGACCGACAGCCGCAAGTTCCTCCTCAGAGAGGCCTGAGAAGGTTCTGCACCTTCAGCTCCTCCAGGAGGACCTCAGCAAAGTGTCAGAGTTTGTTGGTTTTTTACCTCGGTCGGCAGAGTCAAAGTATGAAACTTGTAGCCAGGGGGCGCTGCAGCTCACTCAACATCTACATGGTTTGAAAAGGAAATTGAGTGGAATTCATCTGGAATGAAAAGAAAAGCACAACTACAGCAGAAAAACTGAACACAAAGACGCACAAAGTTTGAACTACACACTGATTTTCTTCTTCTGTTGATTCAAATGAATTTGACGGAAATAATATCTGAAAAAATAGAAACCAAATGTTAAATTTCGACATTTAAAAAATGGACAGATTAATTTACACCCAGTAAGATAAGAAGATATTTAGCTCTCAACCAATTAGAGCTGCTGCTCCTGTGTGTGTGTGTGCGTGCGTGCGTGCGTGCGTGCGTGCGTGCGTGCGTGTGTGTGTGTGTGTGTGTGTGTGTGTGTGTGTGTGTGTGTGTGTGGATGTGGTGGTGTGTGTACCTGAATGTGGGAGTGGGTGTGTTTAAGTACGTCACTGGAAGTAGGCTGCCAATTAGTGCGGCCTCCGAGGCCGCAACCGCCCCACGCCAGCGACGAGTCCAGGGCGGGGGGGCCCGGACACGGCACACCCGCTGCAATGCCGGCCAGGAAGAGGCCCGGAGCAGCAGGCCCCCGGACCGGAGGGCACCCGCCCCACGAGGAGCCAGGGCAAGATGACAGGGAGGCAGATACCCCAAGGAGAAGGGACACCACCTGGGGCGAACAGACAGCAGAGCCCGGCCCCCGGACGGGGCCCCCCAGGGCAAGCGAGACCGGACTCATCCCCATGACAGGACCCATCCCCTTCACCCACCGGGAGGATCGGTACCCAAGGCAGGCCCGGGCACCCAGATGCCCCCCCCCTACGGACCCAGTATGGCGCATCGCCGCAAGTGGCGAGGTCCCCATAGGCCCAGCCGGTCTCGCACCCCAGGGGCACCGGACTGCACAGGGCCCATCCAGAGTGGGAAAGATGCCGGATCCCGCCCCCGCTAGCAGGCCGACCCCACTGTGTGTAGGGGTGTCAGTGTGTGTATATGTGCACTTGCTGGTGTGTTGAACTATGGTGCGTTTAAAATGGAGGGGTGGTAAGGCCCTGGGACAACCACACTGCTGCTGAGCAGGGCGGCGGCCGCAGTGCACGAACCACCCCCCCAGGCCCTAAGTGTCTATAATGCTATTAAGATTGGAGAGGGTCTTAAGGCCAGAAGGCCGGGCAGCGACCACCCAAGACACAAATCCCCCGAAACAGAAGAAAATAAATTAATTAATTAAAAATTTAGGGAAAAAAAAACAAAAAAGAAAAACACCTATTATGTGACCAGGGGGGACTCCCGGTCAGGGCGCCCCCTCAGCGACATCGGGGCCGGGGACACCACAGGGATCCAGGAGCCAAAGGGGGCCCGCCCCCCACCGCACCGCACCACCCGGGCACACAGGAGCGGTAGCCGGCGAACGCGCAGCCCCACCCCAGGCATGCGACCCCACCGCGTACGATCCAGCGCCAGTCCCCAGACACAGGGACGGACCAGCCCTCCCCCCGGAGCACCACCCCTGGAGCACCACCCACCCAACCCCCGACCCCCCACCACGGCTGCCCACATCAACCAGCAGCCTCAGCTATTGATTGATTACTAGTTAGTTATAGGATGAAACAGACATTCCTACCAAGGAGGTGTGGTCTAACAGTAAGTTCCTATATTGTGCAATGTGCAGGTGTTGTTTTGTTTTCCAGTTTGTGAGGATTGTTTTCTTAGCGATAGATAAGGAGGTGATCAGCATGCGAGATTCTGCCTTATCTGATGTGATATCACTGAGGTCCCCTAAGAGACAAAAAGAAGGAGTGGCTGTGATGTTGTAACCAACCTGTGCTGATAGATCATTGCATTCTACGTGCCAGAATTTATTTACTGGTGGGCCATGCCATACAGCGTGTAGGTAATTATCTGGGACATTAACTGTGCAGTGTGAGCAGGTCTGAGAGGCGGTCATGCCCATCTGAAACATCCGCTGTCCAGTGTAGTGGATCCTGTGGAGTACTTTAAAATGTATTAATTGTAGAATAGGTTGTTTTATCAGTGAAAAGGTGTTCAGGCAGATTGTTCGCCAGAAATTAGAGTGAGGCTGGAGAGACAGGTCTCTTTCCCACTTAACAATTGGGATAGAAATCGTGCAATCTGTATTTGTAAGCAACTCACTCCAATAGAACTGCACTCGTCCTTCTCTCACATTACATTGGATCACAATGACCAAACAACACAACAAAGACAATGATGCCACTGTGCTGCCACATCCAGACTCTGTGTAGGTCTGTAGGCCTCTTGGACCTTCATGTGAACCACTGCGTGTTGACTGGAGGTGAAACATGACCGCAGAAATGCTTTTTCATTTTAAGAACGTGGCTGCATTATTTGACTCATCAAAAAAATCATTAATAAATAATCCAAACTGCATTTTCATTTTCTTATTCATGACTGCTCATTCTTGTACTTAATTCAAATGAAGGAAAACACATTTGAGATTTAATTTTCAAAACATGCACCAGCAAAGAGTTACCAAAATTCAATATGAAATGTAAAATTCAAAAATGAAAAAGCAATAGCAGAATGCTTTTTCATTTTAAGAACGAAGCTGCATTATTTGACTCATAATTAAAATCATTAATAAATATTGCTATATGCATTTTCATTTTCTTATTCGTGTCGCACCTTTTATGACACAATCAAAAAGAAAACTGAGGGCATTGCTTTTTAATTTTCGTGGTCCTGCCCTGCACAAGAGTTACCACAACTCGAAAACGAAATCGCAATCTCAAAGTAAGCGCGCGGCGCAGGAAAGTGACGTCAGCAGCTCTCCACCTGTGGGTATGGCGGTATGACGCCAAGTGTCATTTGCCTCCTGTTATGTGTAAATTCTAATGTTTGTGAATTTAATAAAGATATATATATAAATATTTTTTTTTATTTATTTATTTAAAAAGAAAAGAAAAGAAAAAAAAGGTATGGCGGTATGACACCACTTTGCCATCGTTACTTCTTTCACGTCATTGAAGTTGCCGGTAATCGAGATTTAAATCGCAGAAAAACGTGGACCACTGACAGATCTCGCACCAGCATCTGCCACCAGTCGACGGATTGATCTGTTGCTTCGCATCCTTCGTCGGATGGGCTGGTGGCCGACGCCGAACAGCTGTTACTCCACCCATGTAACAAATAGCTTTAGCTTTGATGTTGTGCTGGTGCATCAAGGTGTTCCATAACTGACAACAGGTTGGCTAGGGCAACCTTGTTTGCGTCCGTATCTGGGACGGCAGAATACCTGCTCAACTCGGTCCCGAGCATCAGATTCAGATACACTATTCAACTCCACCTGGGAAGCTAAATCCAGCAGGGTTTGAACAATTGTGTCAATGTGCGCCATGCTTAAATCTGTCCGACCAACGAGATCCGTCAGTGGTCCACGTTTTTCGGCGATTTAAATCTCGTTTACCGGCAACTTCAATGACGTGAAAAGTAACGATGGCAAAGTGGTGTCATACCGCTATACCTTTTTTTTGTTTTGTTTTGTTTTTTTAAATATACACTATATATATATACATTTATTAAATTCACAAACATTAGAATTTACACATAACAGGAGGCAAATGACACTTGGCGTCATACCGCCATACCCACAGCGGAGGTGGAGAGCTGCTGACGTCACTTTCCTGCGCCGCGCGCTTACTTTGAGATTGCGATTTCGTTTTCGAGTTGTGGTAACTCTTGTGCAGGGCAGGACCATGAAAATTAAAAAGCAATGCCCTCAGTTTTCTTTTTGATTGTGTCATAAAAGGTGCGACACGAATAAGAAAATGAAAATGCATATAGGAATATTTATTAATGATTTTAATTATGAGTCAAATAATGCAGCTTCGTTCTTAAAATGAAAAAGCATTCTGCTATTGCTTTTTCATTTTTGAATTTTACTTTTCATATTGAATTTTGGTAACTCTTTGCTGGTGCATGTTTTGAAAATTAAATCTCAAATGTGTTTTCCTTCATTTGAATTAAGTACAAGAATGAGCAGTCATGAATAAGAAAATGAAAATGCAGATTGAATGACTTATTAACCATTTTAATTATGAGTCAAATAATGCAGCTTCGTTCTTAAAATGAAAAAGCATTTCTGTTATTATATTCTTATTTTAATTTGGATTATGGTAACTGCTTCCATATAAAACAAATACATCCATAAATATATACAATGTGAGAATTGTTTCTTGCAAGAGCTGTACTTCAACCCATGACCATCGATAAAAGTGTACACATCTAATCGTACACAATCTGCTGCAACCTGAATTTCCACTTCTGTGTCTATAAACCAGTCACAGCTTGACTGATGGCTCTGAAGAAGCAGTTTCCATCAGCCTCTACATTCTCATTTGTACACGGCGAACCTAATGGGCCATTGCAATCAGAAATTGGAAAACTTGCACGGTCCAAATGAATCTTCAAGTTTTTGCTAAGGTCTAAACAAACATCAACATCAAGGGGAGAGAAGTTACACTCTTCATTGGTCACAGCACTGACAAACTCTACGTCAGAATTATCCACGTCAAAGTGAGGAGTTTTGCTCTTCTGAAGTGACTCACTGTTGCCAGCTGGTGCTGGAATTTTAAACCGTAACCGGTTTCGCCTTGATGAAAAGAACCATGCAGAACCTTGGCTAATCTAATATCAGTGCCATGATCTGCCACTGCATCTTCACTAGTACTAACTGATGATGGATCACAAATCACATGTGCGAGGCGTAGAACGAGCGGAGCAGTCAGAGGCAACAGAAGAAGAAAGAAAAGCCTCCTTAGCTTAGTTGATCTTCTGTGTTGCCTCCTGGACGGTGCTGGCCTCCTCTGGCTTGGTGCTGGCAACCACGGGAGCCACAGGAACCACGGGCACAGCTCTGGTCATCTGTGGCGTCGCCTCCACCTGATTAAAATAAGAAAGATGTGATTTTATGCCAATAAACATAGAAAGGAAAACACTAGGCTTTACACGATCACGATTTTTGTGCCGATCACCAATCAGTGAGTTTAAATAAACCGATCACCGATCACCGATCACCGATCCAATCACGTTAGGGGCAATAAATACTTGTTTCTGTACACCCCTTGCCTTCTCACGAGCACCGTCTAAAGTTGTTTGCTTTAGCATCCGTTTCAGAGTTTGCTTTTCTTTTTCTTTCTCCGCGCTAAGTTTCTTAAACTCGACATGCTCCTCCGTGTGTATCTTTTCCAAGTGCCTGATTAAATTTGTGGTGTTGAAATTTTTTGCCAAAGTTCCCCCGCGAGGTACTGTAGCGTTGCATATATTGCAGATAGCTTGTGCTATGTCTGTTTCTCTCACTTTGAAAAACTTCCACACCTCCGACACGATTGTTTGTGTCGCCCATGGATGTTGCTGTCATGAAGATTCAAAGAAACTTTATTGTCCGTCACATAGCGACAGTACTCAAAACAGGAAGAGGCACGAAGACGAAAATGAAGGTTTTTGAATACAAACAAATAAACATGTCGATGCTGTGAAACTACTTTGGAGGAAATGAGACAGATTAAAAAAGTTTCAACACGACCATGACGTCATTGATCAGTGATTCATGACATGACGCCCGATCATGAACGTTTCTAAAAATGCCAAATATCGGCCGATCCGATACAGCCGATAAGATCGGTGTAAAGCCTAGAAAACACACACAGGTGATGAAGTGGAAATGAATAAGTACAAACCTGCTGCACTGCTGTGACATTGCTGGAGGCAGACTCAGTCATGTGGACAGTTGAACGTGTTGCCCACACCTGCAAATACAAGGACACAAAGTAACGTTTAAAGAACTGCATTTATTGTCCTATCACAAAGATGCACACAATGAAATACACATATCCCAAATACCAACATGTCACTTGTTTGTTTTGGTTTTTGAGGAAACGTGTGCTGATCGACGTCTCAGGCTGGACATCTGGAAGAACATAAAGAAATTAATTCATAAACAAAGTAACACACTAATTAAACTGTACATGTACTGTACATATGTGATCTTGTGTTGATAATAGGGCTGGGGCGATACGGCTAACCCACGATTCGATACTGTGACGGTATTTGGCCCACGATAATGACAACATCACGACACACGATATCTTCGATATCTTCGAAATTTTGCAGACGATATTGTCATAACCCGGCTCAAGAGTTATGACAATAACGGAAGGGACACTGCGGATTGCAATAAATCAAAAGGTTTATTATAACAAAATAGATAATTGTAAGCAAAATAATGAAATATATGGTGTGTGTTTGTCAGTATTCATCAGTAATGTAAGTGTGGATGAGTGAATAATAGGATGTGGGGTGTTGTCAGGTGCAAAACAGAACAGAAGAAGCTGAGAGTCGGCCAGACGCCCATGGCTGCTGGATGGAGAATGGGGAAGAGACCGAGCGGCACACGCAGTCGGCCTTTTATCCTGCGTGGGGCATCGGCACAGGTGTCCTAATCGGAAGATGCCACTCCCACATCCACCGCTACCTAGAAATGGGAAAACAGCTGGGAGCCACAACAAGTTATATAGAGACTGGGTCGTCACAATATGTGACTGAAAAAGAAAAAAATAGCCATAAAAAGGAAAATGCCTGTGATCTTGCATTTATTCCAAAACTTTGTATAATGTACAAACAAACGTGCACTGCACAAGCAAACATATTAAAGTGCATGAACATTAATAACTTTCATGTAAACAAGGACAGTGCTTTCTGGTAATGTAAAGTCAGTAGCAACTTGTCTTATCTCAACTTGGGGACTTGGGATATACAAACCGACGGGAAGATGAGAGAGGGAAAAAAATCCTTTCACTGCCCCGATTCTGAAAATCAATAAAAAAAAAATGATGTAGACAAAATAAATAAATAAACAAACGCGTCCCCAAAATATACGGGACAAAGTGAAGTGCGTCCCCCATCAGTTCATTACGGGACAGGCTTTTTAGTTGACAAATATGGGACAATCGCGTATTTTACGGGAGGGTTGGCAACCCTATCTAGACCACAGACGGAAATTAAATGAGGTTTTGTCATTTTCCATAAAAAACGGGACAAATTGTGTCCCGGGAGAGATTTTATCTTTCCCGGGACAGGTGGTGAAAAAAGAAAACAATTCTGGGAAAAACGGGACGGGTGATAGCGAACGAGGCAGCTCTGCAGATTCGTAGTGTTGCCATTGTATTTTACCTTCGCAAAACAGTTGTTGCAGATTGCATATTCTTTATGAAGTTTCCTCCCGTCATCCGTCTCGTAAAAGCCAAAGTGGGTCCACACTTTAGAGTGGTAACTTGCGGGTGGGTCTTTGATTTGTTTTCCGTTGTTGGTATTTTCCGCCGTTCTTGCATGTGCTCTTCCGTTGTTAACTCGTCTTATCCACCGGCCGCTGCTTACGCCTACTTGACTCTTACGGGATTAGCGCCCCCACAAACAGGACAGGAGAGATTAAGCCTTAGCCTCACTGAACCACACGGGATTGGACGGGATGTCTGTGTAAAATGCAGTCTCAAAAGCTGTTGGTACTGTCTATAAAAAAAAGAGGAGAGGAAATCAGAGTCAACTTAGGATAAGTGTTCATTTTTAAAATAAAAAGTTGCACAGTTTGACAAATACACGATTGGGGGGGGGGGGGGGGGGGGGGGGGAAGAGGGATGAACAGGTTACCTCAACCTCCTGTCCAACAAGAGTCCATTCAGGAGCAGGTCCATACACTGGCATGTGGACAGGACCTGTCACAACCACTCTGGGAGACACCCTGGGCGATGATTGGTTGTGGCACAACACCCCTGGCCTAGGTGAAGGGGGTGCGAGCTGATGGAGCATGCAGCATGCAGACGCTCCACCAAAATCAGTCCTGAGGTGCACCTAAACAGAAAACAACATGTTAACATATATTTGTCATATCAAATGAAGAGCAAGTAAGGCTGAAGAAGGAAGAAACTTACACCATCATAACACCACCATGTACAGCTGACGAAGGGGGAGGTGATCGGCCATATACACAAATGTTAAACCTGGAAGAAGTGTCACATAATCAATTATGTAATCACACAATTCTAAGAAATATCTGTTAGCACAGTGTCACTGAAGAGAAAAAAATACAACAAAAATATGTATTTTACACACCCATGCGTGCAGCAACACGATGATATACTTGACGTAGCGCTGTTTGTAGTTCTGGCTTGACAGTCAGGCAAGGTGGAAAGTCAAGCACAAACACCTACAAAATAGTTGTATAAAAAAAAAAAAACCCAAACAAACATAAAAATGCAAAATAAATTCATGAATATTCTTGTTATTGAACTATGGATCATGGAATTACTTGATATTGATAAAACAAAGTGGCGATGACATTCATGTGTTCAAATTTGTTTGTCACAGCAGATAAACAAACCTTGGGCCAGCGGTCCAACACAGTTGCCAGTAGCGCAGCAAAATCCTGGGCGGAGTCTGTTACAAGCCCGTGTTCAAGGTTGTTGCCCGGGGCGAGAACACAAAACCATCCACAAGTGGACAGAGATGTGAGTCTCCCACCACCAGAACAAAAACATAAAGAAACTCGTGGCTTGAATAAATCACGACCCATACCTTCTTGTCTGGTTGCTGGGCCTTAAGAACGAACTTGCACTGTTTTGTCAGTCAGGAGCAAAACGGGCCATCTTCGCACCCAGGTCGCTGACCAGTACCGCGCTGTGTGTAAATTGACAAAAAAGAAAAATCTAAATATGTTTTTGTAAGATTTATTTGGAATACAACATAACAACACAGGCAGAACATGAAATCATGAACGTGGAAGTACTCACAACGTTCAAAGTCCTTCCGAGGTGGAAAAGGTGTCCAATCCCGTTTTTGCTCCAGGCGTCGTTTCATGGCCAGAGAGCGACGGAATGCCTTGGTGTTCGGCATCTGAACAATGAGATGAAAGATTGTGTCATTTTCAATGAAGGACAATGATAACACAAGTTTACAGAAAAAAGTGATGTTTTCTCACACACGACATCAAAACACAGAAAGGTTTCTGTACCTTTGCAGCTGGAGACGATGAGCTTAAATCAATAAAGCAAAAGAAAATGTGTATGTGTACTCTTGGACCCTAACCCTAATGCCATACAAGTCTATGGGGTGAAATTTCAACTTTGTCCTACAGATATGGGGCCACTTGCTTTTTCATCAGGAGCCCCCAAGAAGCACCCACGCCAAATTTGGGGCTTCTAGTCCTTGAGGAACCCCGAAACCCTAACCCTAATTTCAGCTAACCCTAACCCTAACCCTAGTTTCAACCTGATTGTTAACCCTAATTCAATGCAAGTCTATGGGGTGAATTTTCAACTTTGTCCTAGAGACATGGGGCCACTTGCTTTTTCATCAGGAGCCCCCAAGAAGCGCCCACGCCAAATTTGGGGCTTCTAGTACTTGAGGAACCCCGAAACCCTAACCCTAATTTCAGCTAACCCTAACCCTAACCCTAACCCTAGTTTCAGCCTTATTGTTAACCCTAATTCAATGCAAGTCTATGGGGTGAATTTTCAACTTTGTCCTAGAGACATGGGGCCACTTGCTTTTTCATCAGGAGCCCCCAAGAAGCGCCCACGCTAGATTTGGGGCTTCTAGCCAATGAGGAAAAATTTGGAGCAGACACGAAAGGGTTACAGCTGAGAAGGCACTTAAGATCCTCAAAGGACTGTTGCCACTCACTAGACCAAACAAATGGTTTCAATGGACTGGTTAATTCTTCTCTCGTGGCCGGCAGCTCCACTGCCTTAGTGCTGGAGATGCCCGCTCAGGGGCGCCGCCAGGAATTTTGGGCCCCCTTCAAAAAAACAAAAACAAATGGGCCTCCTTTGCGCAGCGCTTGACAAAAGCTTCACATCACTCAAAAAATACAGTATAGTTCAATAATAGTGCTTGAGTCCATCTTTGACAGTGTCAATGTATTTTTATTGTGAATTCGCCACAAAGCAAACTCTTAACATTTATGAATGATTCATGAAAAAACACTTGATGTCTCTAGGACAAAGTTGAGCTTTGACCTTCATAGACTTGCACTGCATTAGGGTTTAGCGATAAGGCTGGAATTAGAGTTAGGGTTTCGGGGTTCCTCATGGGCTAGAAGCCCCAAATTTGGCGTGGGTGTGTCCAGGGGGAACCTGATGAACCTGAAAGTGGCCCCATGTCCCTAGGACAAAGTTGACCTTTGACCCTCATAGACTTGTATGGCATTAGGGTTATCGATAAGCGATACAAACCTGGTGAGTTTAAGACTTAGTGACTCTACGTACATGAATGTATGGGGTACCCCGTCCTTACCTTGTTCCAACCTTGCCTCCACAAACCTGGCTGTCCAGTGCCGAAGTCAAAGTGAGAGAGAGAACAAAGAAGGAGGAGGGCCTGTGACGCCGCTGCTGATTGGCTCGTTGGTCGGTTGAATGAGCCAATTCTAGAGCTCCCCTCGGTGTCCACACACTGCAAAATATATCTAAGAAATAAACACTTAAATTGAGAAAGAACAGGCTAGAAACAAGTCAAATTATCTGCCAATGCAGTAAGATATTTAGACTTGGTAAGATTTCTTAAAATAAGACGATATATCTAGGCATTTGAAGAATGGAAAAACTCTTGAAATAAACAGTAAAGCACTCATTCCAAGGACTGTACTAAGTCAAATAAACTTGATACTAGCTTCTCAATTCTTTTTTCACGTTTGCTTCTTTCTTAATTTGAATGAAAAGATCTTAAAACCAGACCTACTAACAGTGCAATTCTTCTTAATTTAAGTGTTCACAATATTAGCTTTTTTTTTCTCAAAATGAGACAAAGCATCCACCCCCCCACGCCCACTCCCCCCCCAAAAAAAATAATTCAGCAAACAGAATTAATATTGTCAACAACTATTTATTCACTTAAATTGCTGACAGTGCCTTCACTGCCTTGTAATAAAAACGTCACTAAGGCATTGCATCTTAAAACAATCTCAAGCAATCATTTCTAGAACGCAAGTAATGTTTTGTTGTTACAATATTCACCGTCATCATTATTGAACATTGATTCAGATTCCCTGACACTCAGTTACACAAAAAAAACAAAAACAGTATGGGGACAGCATATAGTGTTGTGTTCCTATCACCACTGATAACATGTTTGTTCCAACAGACTCCCACCCACCCTCAAGTTACAACTACCAGGGGAGTGTATCGCTACCTATGCCTAGTACACAGCTCTACTCCCCAATAAAATCTTTCCATTCTGCCATGGTCTTTTTTGGATGAGGCTGTGGTGTCTCACTCATGGATAGTGTCCTGTAGCACTTCTGTCTGAATGACAGAGAGAAGGGTTGCCACACACTTTTGGATATGTGAGGTGCAGGGCATAGTAGTAACCCATCAGATGAAGCAGACCGTCACTCAAGTCTTCCGTGGCTCCAAGACAGATGAGACAGCGGGTCCCATCAAACAGCAACACAGGGGTGCAGAAAGACCTCTTCTGCGAGTACATTGTGGGATCTTCAGTTGGCTAAAGAAAAAGAAGAAGGAAATGCCACATCCATGCATGGAACTATGAAGTGTTGAATGTGAGAAAATGCAAACAAACTTTCACCTGAATGACATGAAGCAGTGCCTCACTGGCATGTCCCAGCTTCTTCGGTGGTGGACTTGGTGAAGGAAAGAGTGTGGGGAGTGCCCTGAGCAGCGCGATGGAATATTCCACTGGAATAGAACAAATCAACTTTGAGTTCAAAGTTAGTCTTCCTAAAAATGAGTCTTATTAGGTTTGTGTTGATCACAAAAGAAATCTTATTTTTTCAGCATGAAGAGTATTACCATTCTGCATCTATTCATTCAGCGCAACATAAACCATCCTATGTCCCAGGAAACAGCTACACAGTCAATTAGAGACACAGCAAAATGACTCACCTACATCCAGCGTTATGCGTGGCTTCATCACTTCATTTTTTTTCCAAACACCATAAAATTACACATTAGTGCAGAAGTCTTCCCATCTCTTTTTTTAGTTCATCAATGAATTTTCTGTTGCCCTTATCCAGAATGCGCCGCAGCTCATTCATCGCCTATAATGCAAGTCAATGTTAAAATCTGCAAAAATGCTTGCTTTTCATCATAAACCAAAACAAGTTAATCACTTACACGATAAAGATCCTTGACACATGGATATGCATCCAGGATCTTTGTTGGCCTTGTCCTGTTCTTTCAGAACATCACTATCAATGAAGGATCTTCTTGCTTAAAACTGCAGGTCAAGAATTTGGGAGACAGCATCTTGGTTGGGTTTTGGTTTGCCTTGTCTGGTACGGTGGAATTCTCAGCCGAGAGGAAACCAGATCCAAAACATTATGAACAAGAGAGAAACAATAGACACAATTAGGAAAAAAGAAAAAAAAAGTGTTATGCTAGATGTTTTCAGAGCAAAGTAGGTAACCAATCACATCTACACTAATAAGGGCCCAAATCCGTTTCCTCCTGAGAAAGTGTTCTGGTCCAGGAAAAAGGTCTCTCAAATCATCACGACGGAGGGTGTGGAGCAAGACTTCATCGATGTTGGCAGCTATAAAGACAGTCCAATCATTAACAAACCTTTTAAACTTAACAACTCATACATTTTTTTGACTAATGAATTTAATTCAACTTGACAAGTCAAACCAAGTTTGTTTTGTGCCAATTTCTGTTATCAGAATTAATTGTAAATGCAATTCAGTTTAGACATTTTGTCTCAAATTTGTAAAATACTTCTTTTTGAAATCAGTGTCAGCATACAGTTATTTTAATTACTTAGCGGACAAATCACAGTAATGGAAATTTTTTCATACCTACACATGACATACCATTTAAAATTGATACTGTGACATCATCCAGCTCATCCATTATTGGCCCCGGTTTGGATGTCCATTTCATTTCTCCTCAATCTGGCAGGGAAAAAAAATCATCATATTAAGGTCACAATTAGGACAAGCTAGCCTTCCGACTCAAGATCCGTTTTTTTACAATGCCCATCTGCCATGAATCCCAAAGTTCCCATGCAATTAAAAGTTGTGACACCTTATCTGAATGATAACCCTAGACAGCTCAACGGATTGCTAGTCATACAGACAACAATCAAAATTGGAGTGAAACTTGTAACCAAAATGCCTGCAACATGGTGGTACTTATGGTAATAATCATCAAATACCAGTGTTCTTTGTGACAAAATGACAACATCTGATAGGATTGTGCCACTTTGAACTGCAATCAACTTAAATTTTGATAAAAACAAGCAAATTGTACCTAAACTACATCTTCAATCAATCCAATTTGAGCACCCTCTACCCCATAAACTGAAGATACTGCAATACAAACTTGGTAGTACAGTATTTCGTCATGCCACATATAACTAGGAATGCTAATTGCTTGTTCACATGACTAGAATTGCAGTACATCAATCCAATACAAAATACACACTTGTCATCAAGCTCATAAATCCATCGAGTCGAGATGAGCACGTGCACGGAGTCGGACTCCGTGAGTTCACATAAACAGAGCATTGCGTTTGCATAAATTATGCACGGCTATCGAGCTAGAAGCCGAGTCCGATTTGGTGCACACAACCACACTATAATGCCTCTCAATGTCCTAACCCATGCCACGCAACACAAACGTGAGGGACCGATTTGAGTTTCTCACGGGACCAGCAGTGAAGTCACAACCGTCGCCCCAAATGAAATGTCGCAGCAGGAGCCTGAGGATTTTCTGAGTCAACATGCTGATCAACAGGTAACGTAATGTTGGCTTCCTTGACGACATTAGACAACTCCCTGTTTATATTTTATCCATATTTTAGTACAAAGCCTCCTTGTTTTCTGATCTGCTCCTGTTTGACTTGTTCGGTTTTTGTTTTGACATTATGCTGTTAGTGTTTATTTCAAATTAACAAGAAGTACCGGTACAGATAGTAGGAAATTAATAGAACACTTGCGTCAAACAAAGAATAACTAACTGTACATATCATGTCTACAGGAAGGAGCTGGTACATTAAGTGAGAATATTCAAGAATATTAAGAGAAGATATATTCAAGGTTGTCCTGAGGTCAACTGTACCAACCATTGCCAGAGCTTATGGAGCAATTTGATGTTATTGTACAGTAAAAATGGAATATTGGAGCTGTCGCAAAACAAAACAAAAAGCCAACTTTAAGGCTTATTATCTCCAAAATGATACAGTAATCAATCACATTTAGAAATCAAATGTTTCTAAATGTCAAGTCAGTAATGTCAAGTCAGTGCTTGATGTGTCATCAGCAGGCGTCGGCGTCAGTAATGGGGCATCGGCGGGTTTTGGGCGGAATTGCCAGGCGTTGGGAAGCATTGGCGGGTGTCGGGGGCTCGTGGCCAGGTGGCGGACGTCACGGCAGGCAGTGGCCAGGTGGGCTCAGTCCCGCAAACGCTGCTTACAGCTTTAATTCTGTATTGCTTTGATAACATTGCTTAAGTTGAGTTTAAATTTACACTATTTTTTTTTTCTTAGCTGCTAATTGTTCAAAAATGCTGATGTTAAAAGTGTGTTTGCACAGTAAATGTTATGGCACTTTAATTCATATGGCAGTACATTTAAAATAACTGGCCGTCAAGTTCCAGGAACTGACAAACTGCACTGAGTTGAGTGAGATTCTCCAAAGGAACTCCAGTATAAATGTGGACTTTACATTCTAGTCCCATGTGAAGAAAAACCCAAAAGTGAACGTTTTTGTGCCTCACCCTTTCTAACTGGGACATTTGCAAGGGAACGCAGACTGGTTATGCTGCTCCCTGATAAAAGAAAAATGTTTCTGCTGTTACCTCAGAAATTGCCTGTTATTATTGTGGCTCAGGATTTTGTAGGTAGATTTTTTTTATTTTTCATAAGGAACAGGATAACAGTAATGCCCTGGCATTGGCAATAAGCTTTAATTTTGTATTTGCATTTTTTTTTACTTTAGATTTACATTAAAAATGTTTCTGTGTAAAGTGCTGATGTTAACTGTTTGCACGATAAATGTTATGGCGCTTTCGTTTATATGGCAGAACATTTAAATTAAAGTGTATGAAAGACTTCTTTTAAATTCATTATTGGCTTTTGCGTATACAACGTGATTAATCATGATTGATCAGGTAAATCATGCGATTAATTGTGATTAAAATTTTTAATCGTTGCCCAGCCCCAGTAAAAACATTTTTCTGGTGCCAGCATTTCGTGAGGCAGAAGTTGATTCATACGTCAGTGCCTTGGAGCGAATAGCTTCGCCACTCAATTGGCCAAGAGACATGTGGCCTGTCCTTCTCCAATGCAAGCGGGTGGGAAAAGCACAGGAGTTGGTGTCTGCTCTTTTCTTAGAAGACAGCCTGCAATATGATGTTGTAAAGGAAGCAATTTTTCCTGCTTATGAGCTTGTTCCTGAGCCCTACCGGCAAAAATTTAGGAACCATAGAAAATCTAGTGGTCAAACCTTTGTCGAGTTTGCATGGGAGAAAAGCAACCTCTTTGATAAATGGTGTGCAGCTAATGATGTCAAAAATGATGGGTGATGGGTTTCCTAGTGAGTGGTATAAAACATTTGGAGAAGAATTAACCCCGATACTCCTAAATTCAATATAGTGATAGATATTCTGATCGCAGCCTGTAAAAAGATGAAGAGAAAGATCATTTCTAAAATCTATCAGGGCCTTCAGAAACAGAACAGCAACAAACGCAGGATACATCAAAGCCAAATGGCAGAAAGAACTAAGTATGAAAATATCAGAGGAAGGTTGGCGTTCCATGTGGGATGCACAGCATTCATCCACAAGTTCAAAGAAGTGGTGAACAATTGGTTGGAAACATTTGATCCGTTTCTTCATATAAAAAGTAAGGGTGTCAACATCGCTTTATCGCCGACAATTTTTTCATTGCGCGATTAACGCACACGGTGCTTTTTGAACCTTTGGCCGCTCCGTAGATTGTGGAAACGGGAAATGAATTGACTCACAGCACACAGTCACACGCTTGCAGCCGGCTTGTAAGCACAACAAAAAAAAGAAAAAGACACTGAGCGTAGATGAGCACTAGGAAGGACTAACATGGATAAGGCGTCAATTGTAAATGGAAAGTTCCACTTCAAAACCCTGCCAGATGGCAGTCTTGACAGGACAAAAGTGATATGCATTTACTGTAAAGCTGTATTTAGTTTCCACCGGAGTACGAGCAGTCTTACGTTTCACTTGTCTGCAAAGCATACAGCTGACGCGGAGAGCCCTCCGCCCCCTTCTGA